>NC_092429.1:11976240-12284018 GCF_036169615.1 Heliangelus exortis | reverse complement strand
TTTAGTTTGAGAGGAAACACATTAGAGATTTAAAGTAACAGGAATAAATAATACTATTGCCTGAAAGCTAGAGAGGATAGAAGATTTAAAGAGCAAGTAAAATTAATTAGCAACAATTATAATATTCAAACTTTCTTTCACTGAGTTATTTATGGAATTAAGTTTTTTCACTTAATTACCATGGTGAGTTGACCCTGGCTGAATGCCAGGTGCCCACCAAAGCCTCACTCCCCTCTTCAGCTGGACAGGGTAGAGAAATCACAATGAAAGGCTTGGGGGTCAAGATAAGAATAGGGACGTCACTCACCAATTACAAACTGGCAAAACAGACTCCTGTTGGGGTAAAAATTTCAATTTAACTATCAAATCAGGGAAGGGTAATGAGAAATAAAGCCAAATCTTAAAATGTCTTTCCACCATCCACCATCCTCCCCAGGATTTTTACTCCCAAATTCTCTGCCTCCTCTCCTGCCAGCAGCACCGTGGGATGAGGAATGGTGGCTGTGGTCACTTCCCCACACACTGTTTCTGCCACTCCTTCCTCCTCAGGGGAGGAGTCCTTCACCAGGGAGGGGTCTGTACCATGAGCTTCTCCAGAGTGATTCCTTCCCACAGACTTCATTTCCTCCCAAACTCATCCAGTGTGGGTTCCTTCCACAGGGTGCAGTCCTTCAGGAACAGACTGTTCCAGCATTACTGAGGTAGAAATACAGCAAATGCGTTGTTTAGCACATTCATAACATTTTGGAAAAAAAAAAATGTGCTTTGAACTGAGGAAATTTTCATCAGGGCCTTTCAGGTAAACCAGAAGTTACAGCAAGCAGCACTGGCAAAAAAAAAATCCATAACCTAAGTGGAAAGGAAAATAAAACTCTTACAGGCTAATGTGTGAAATAATTTTATGACTTCACATTTAATTTCCATCTATGGAAATTGACCTTTTCGTATGAAGGGAATACAATCCCATTTCTCTTAATATCAGGAACTATCTTCAGACACTCTATTTTAGTGTCTGTCTTGTAGAGATCTTTTCCAATTAGAATAACTTCATTAGAGAGAAGATTCAACTTGTAGCCAGGAAACAAATATGCTATGCCTCAACTTCAGTTTGGTCTTTGGCAAATAATGAAAACTTGACAGCTTCAGTTATCCAGATGTAAAAAAGCAATTTTTTGAGGTCTTAAAGAAGTGTAAGACATTGGTGGTGTATATTGATTTATGTCACCCAAAAATAGGACTATAACCTCACCATTGAATAAAATAGCCTCCATCAGTACTCTTTTTCCATCCTTTATCTCTTCATCATCTAGAATACTCATCCTTTCTCAGTTTCAGTCCTTCTTCTGGCCTCCTTTTTGTAATAGTGAACACTGATCATGAAGTTTCCCTCTCAAAATTAGGAGCAGAGGAATGTGCCTGCTGGGAACAATCCAGTCCCTATCTGCATGCACAGCAGCTCTGCTCTCAGTTTCCAACTGAATGCCATTTCATCTGAAAACTCAGTTATCCCCCACAGGTGTGGCTGTTAGTTGTGCCTTCTCCAGAACAGAAGTGTATTTTCACTATATGTGAATCCCTGCTTAAGATGTTTGGAGTGATCCAAGCATACCACTGTCCTGTAAGAAAAAACTGCAAAACAAAACAAAGTCTCCTCTTATACGAAACATCTGACATGACTCAGGCTCCTCAGGTCCACAATCACCTTCCACAATTCATTCTTCCTGAGCCTTTTTTGGTCTCATCCACTGTTTTCACTGTGACCAGCAATATCCTGGGCAGTCAGTCCACTGCCTGTAGGAAAAAATCTCTCAAGTTTACTTTACTCTCAAAACACTGTACACTGTACCACTTCTCATTTCCTTCAGTCTCAGGTGCAAAGCAGTGGGAGAAGGCGCTACAGTGAAGCCTCCTCAGTGGCACAGTGTAACACTTTGGTATTTGTTGGCGACACAAGCTTTCTGCTGTCCATGTAAAGATGAGCAGGTGCCAATCAAGAGAAGAGGTGAAAAAAGGATGGAGACTTAGAGAACTGATATTGTTATCTTAAATCAAAGATGGTAGGGAAATCCTTTGGATCTGTTTCTTTCTACTACTTGTAAACTAAACTGGAGATGCTGTGGCAGGAACAAGTCTTTCCAGGCTTCACCCAGATGTAAAACATGGTACTCAAACACTTTGCAAGGAGCAAAGAGTAGCAAATGATAAAATCTCCACCACTAATAATGTCATGTCTTTGCTGCTAAGTTTTAATGCCTTAAAAATTACACCTCCTTACCTTCTCTAGTTACAGATTTGTCATTATATACATAGCACAGCACTTCCAGTTGTGAGTACAGATCATCAGGTTCCTCCACACCACAGACATGATTTCCATAAAGGAGATGTCTGACCTGTGTTGCAGCTGTGCACTGCTATGCTCTGCAAAGCAAAACTTTCTTCCTCAGAATTCAACAGCCCTATCAACTCTTCCAAATTCATTGCATTAAGGCCCCTGACATTTCTAGCTTGGACAACATTGTTTATCAAGCATGTGGAAAAACCAACAGTGGAAAAAAAACTAATACCTCATTAGCATTTCTTATAGAGAGCAAGAGATTTTGCATGTGAGATCAAATAAAGACATTTGCAACATTTTTTTAAAATATAAGTTGTCTTTTAGAATAGGGCTAAAAATACAGATCAGTCAATAAAATTCAAAGATTCCACAGAGGAAGAAATTCCCCAAAAGTCATGATTAATGATAATTTAATAGCCAGTATTTTTAAGATTTGCTTCAAGAGGTGAGAACATTTTAAAATAAAAATTTAGTTTCATGTAAAACTGTTATTCTTAAGTAAAGAAATGGGGTCTGCATAGGTTATCAACTATGATATAATTGGCAAAACTAAAAACCTAGTCCCATGACTCAAAAACAGGCTCTGTGGAAACAGTTCATAGAAAATCAAGTTTCTTCCCATAATCAAAACCATATTTTACTTCTAATCATAGGAAAGTTAAGTTAATTTCTGGATTATTTTCCTTCTTTTCATCCCTACCAACAGAGCCTCTGTGGTACCTGATGTAAACAGTTCACCACTTAACCCTTTCCCTAAATTCAAACCCTTCTCTCCACAGGTGGTCCCCATTTTTCTCTCTGGAATTTCCCATCAACCTGTGCCCAGGAGGAGATTTCAGCCATCTCTTCCTGCATGGATATTTTAAATTTTGTTTCAGCTGTTCTCCCATCCTGGAACTGCCTCTATTTTAAACACTTGAACAGAGCAGTTGTGTTCCCACTTCATCCCCACCTACTATCTAAACAACTTTAAGTCTTTTAGTAAAGACTCATGAAATATTATCTCTTTTCCTGTAATCCAACCCCAGATTGAATTAATCTTTCTTGAACAACAGTTATAAAAGCAGCAGATACCATTACTATGTATTAACTGACATGTACAGCAACCTGAATATTTCTGTCCCTTCACCAGTAATACTTCCCTTGATATTTCCAAGAAAGACTTTTGCTTTTTCATGGCTGTATTACATTCTTGGTTGAATCACTCTGTGAGTGAGGAATAGTCAAGTTTTCCTTTTTCCTCTGGCATGAGTGTGTTCTGCTATTCTCACTTTATAGAAGACAATCAAGTGCACAAGCTTTTGCTTTGCTCTATTAGATTTCCTCCTGTCTTCATTATTACCATACTGCAGGACAAACAGTTCTTCTTTCATAACATTACTACTCTCTTATGAGAGTAATTTTATTTCTTTCTGATTTTCCTTGGCTTTCAAATATATTTCAAAACATGTAGTAAAATAACAGAAATGTGTCAGCAGTTGCCATGGGTACCTTCTGTCCTTTAGACCATGGGTCACTGTTATATTTTAGCTCTAGTTTACAGATTTGAGAAGCAGCAGATGTGCACTATAACATGCCAGTTTTTTCTTCCCCATGCTGGGGAAGAGCTGGAATCACTACACCTTTCCTATAAATGAGCCTAAGGTCAGGGTTAGGAGAAGGAAAGTATGTAATTAGAAAGTACAACTCAAAGCAAACTAAGAGGTGATGACACTATTTCCTCTGAGAAATATGGCAGAATGTGGTCCCTGGACTGAAAATCAGCTTTGAGTCCAGGCTGAAAAAAATGGAAGTCCAGAGCTACATTTGCAATTGGGAATGGAAATGTGCTGCAAAATCAAACTGAGCAGCAAAAGCAATTCTGCCAGAAGAGACTATCTGTTCCCTTTGAATGCAGTAGCTCTGTATAATAAATTTATACCTTACTTCCAGCTGCAGCAGCATCTGGACATTTATTTTTGTCTTTCTCAACAACCACATTCACCCTTTCTGCAGGATTAACATAACTATCCAATCTTTATGAATTATGATCATGCCTAAGTATTAAGACCCTTAGTCACATCCTAAGTGGATTCAAGCCATGCAGTTTACTTGGGCACAAAGCCATCTCCTTTAGCAAACTCCAGCTCGTACAGGACACTGCAGCTGCTGCCCTCAGCAAAGGAAGCAACAGCACCACCTCGTCACAATTTACACTCATTTGTCATACACCAGAGAGACAAATTCTAGACCTGAGCTCTTCTACCCCAGGCACTTGGTTTCCCGAAATAGTGCAATTAAAAGATCACTGAACATGTTTGAAAAGGTGTTTGAAAACTGTTGCTCCAGCTCTTCATTTTAAGATGTTCCTTAGAGAGAAATTCCCCTTTCCTAAGGCCAGTCTGTACCTGGAACCAAAAGCTGCCATAAACCCCACCATTCCTTACTCCAGTGCAGAGTATACATCTCCAACCCACATTCTCTAAAAAATTCACGATTTATATTAAAAAAGATTATCAATATTACTCCTTAAGGGGATGGTAGGAGAGAAAGACAAACACTCTGCAACAGCTTCACCATTTCACTTACCAGGCTACTAGAACTATTTTGTTCCAGTGGTAGACATCTCATTAGTTACACAGCTAAAATGAGTCATTGTTCCTTCTCAAAAGGATGTGCATAAACACTAAATTAGCTTCATCTTTTTGAATGACAATGATGCAGTTTAAATCCTTTAAAGCCAGTGAAAAGGCTCCCACTCACTTCAGTCAATTTAGCGTGTTCCTGGACTTCTCTTCCCCGGTTGATAAGTGGAAAAGAAAAACAGATTAATACAGCTCACATGGCTGTACTAAGTAGGCTTCCAAGTCAAAACGAAAAGCTGTCTGTGAGTAAAGAAAAACAGCAGATAAAATGGAAGTTTTTTGGAGACTGGAGGCTCAAAAAAAGGAGGACAAAAATGAACGGAGCATTAGAGAAAGAACGGCCTAGACTGACTTCCTAGAAGAGGGAAACTGTTCTCACTGGACCAAGAATGTGAGATGGAGTTTATAAACCTGTCCGAGTCACTTTCTCATAGGACTGCCAGTGCAGGCTTGGAGTTTTGGTTCAGTTTTGTTTTTCAGCCATAGGCAGATTAAGAAAAACTTTCTCGCATTGTACATATTGAAAAATTACACTCTAAAAACACACTAACTTAGTGTATTTATGAAACAAACTAGTAATTTTATAAATAAAGTGAGAAGTCTTAGTTCACGTTACAAAACTGCAGAGTAATAAGACTGTGCACAAGTTCTGGGATCCCATCTTCATGAAGCCACTTGCTTTCAGAAGCAACTCAGCCACACTAAGACGATGAATAAATTTTTATCTCTGGAAGCAATCGTGCTCAGATTAGACAGGTCAGACCCATCCCTTTGCTCTGGCCCTTCTCCCCCTTCAGATTTTTGTGTACAACATTCCTGATACAGCTATCAGCCAACTCAGGCAAAGCAGTGCCCAAATGTTTTTTTTGGGTTAGGTAAAAGTAGTGTCTGAAAGTTTCAAGACTTTGTCTCCACTGGTTTTCATGTAAGGATTAACTTAAAAATGGATACATCACAATTTATGCGTCACCATTTCCACAATGGAGACTTCAGACACCTTAGTGTGCATCTAATCTTCAGAACATTTATTAATAGAAACATCAAGACAGAAATTAGCCAAGAGCATTGGAAGGAAATCAGCAAACACAAAGTATAGTTTTTACTTCAGTTTGATTTACTGGAATGAACCCTGAACTTCATTCAGAATAAACATCTGTTGCACCATTAATTATCTTCCTTGTTAGGTGACAACAGTAGATGAGTTACACACAGAGGGAAGAAAAAAAGTTACTGCAAAGCCAAACTCTCAGAAGTTAAGAAATGCCAGATTTAAAGTTGCCTAATGCAGCTTCTGTATTATAATGCAAGCTTTAACCATGCAATTGCACTTTTTTCCCCCCAGATCTCATGCACTGACCAGGATCAATAGTTCTCCTGGCAGAATGTGCTCAGTATTACTATTTTTTCCAATATCTTGTTTCATTACTTTACTTGATCATAAAGCCTTCAAATTATTAATTAAATAACCTATACTGCACTCTAAAAAGAGATATGTAATTTTAAAGTTATAAACACATTCTTAAGGAAAGCAGAAAAACTAAACATCAAGGGCCAGACCTGCAAAATTATTTCACTCATAATAAATAGAAATTTGAGCACATAAATAAGTAGTAATTTAAGAAAACAGAAAGCTTAAATTATGACATTATTTATTAAAAAAACAAACAAAAAAAACCCCCAACATCAGAGTACTCGGGAACTTAAAAATTGAAAGTTAAAATCTATGCTGCTACTGTTTCTTTCTAGCACATTTCTGGAAGAGAGATTACATTATCTTGTTTTTAAAAGATATGTATAAGAGCTGCCTTCCCAGTGTGATTCAGTGCAGAGAAGCAACATTATTAGTTTTGTCTGTGGTCTGTTTCTGAGGGCTACTTCCCCTCTGCTTTGTCAGAAAAGTGACAGGTCTGAAGTATCAGGCAAGCTTAACAAGTGTTCTTCAGGCAGGCCAAATGGCCCCGTGATAGAATAGAAGCCACACTGCCTTTCAGTTGAGATTTTTCCATTTCTTTTCTTTCTTTTTTCCATCAGTCAAATGCAGCAAATCTTGAACACAGCTTTGTACTGTCAACATTTAAATCTCTGTAGCCTTTAAAGACAAAGCCCAATGAAGCAGGAAGAGAGTCAATATTAGCCATTTGTTATCTACTGCTGCTGGCAGGGAACAGCCCAGCTGATCAAATGCTGTAGAATGTGAAGGCAGAGGATGAAGCAGCAATGCATCTCTCTCCTGAAAAAACACATTGCACCCTGTCTCTATCCATCATTTTGAGAGCCATCTGACTTTTCCCTTAAGAAAGCTTAGTAGAAGCAATTAAATACTATTATGTTAAGCCTTTGCAGTGGAAAAAGAGAAAAAAAAAAAAAAAAAAGCCTTCAGAAAGCTATGCCACCTGCTAAGTTCTGATTTTTTTACCTGTCACACAAGGTGGGGCAATGAAAGAAGTTGGTGTTCTTGGAAGGAAAATAGCTCACTTACTTTTTACAGTAGAGGCTCCCGACGTAACCATATCTGAATTTTTGCTTTCAATACTGAAACTTTATATCATCTCAATAAATCAAAGGAATGGAATAAACCAAGAAAAATTAAGTGGGAAAATAACTTGGAAGCATACCAGACAAGAATTTTATCCATTTTCTCTGCTCTTGGAAGAATTAAATCAGAAGTAGGTCTGCCACTGAATGCATGGGGGAAAAAATGAAATACTTCTGTTCTTAACAGTCAGCAGCTCTATTGGTTACTGGTTTGATGCTGGCTGATCAGCCCATTGACTGCAAATGAGCCACAGTGAGCCAGAAGGATTCTGCAGCACACTACCTGCACGTGGTAACCAGGATACTTTTCAGTCAAGAGGTCACAGGGCAGGAGAGCAAACTGGTGACAGCTTTTTCCAGGATCTGAACTGTGGTGTGTTGTAATGAGCACAGCTCCAGAGGGAAGGAAAAAGATCCACTGAGGCTGGGGGATATTAACTGACTCCTGCACAAAGCATTCTCAAAGCTTTTGAGGTCCCAGCATTTTTACCAAGCTACTGGGATTTTTGATCTGTCCCGTGACCAGTCTGTGTACCAGAGGCCACTTGTCTTTCTCAAGACTGCCATATACAAGATACAGTAAAGCAAGTTCTTGTTGAACACAATATTAACTCTACAATTAAGCATCATGGCAGAAGGAAAGCTACCCCAGCCTTCCTCCTGCAGAGCTCCTCCAGACCCACGAGCCCTTCTCAAGTTCAGTAACAAATTCTGCAATGTTTCTCAGCTGCCTTATGCTTGAAGAACTAACTGGAAGTGAATTTCCTGAGAGTAAATGAGAGCAATAGACCTCACTGATGGTCTCACCTCTCCCCCTACACCTCCCCTGGACTGGAGTGGGAGCTGCCAGGGAGGGGAGCAGAGGCAGCAGCTCCTCCAGGATGCTGCAGGGATGAAACACAGAAGTAACCCAGCGACAGACAAACAGAGCCAGACTTGGCTCTTCCAAGTAAATGAGTTAATCTTATGACACTGATTTCTTACTGCATCTGTATGGGTGAAGGCAGATATGTAAAAAAAATGCCCTGTCAACTCATGCTTATACAGACCCTGTTGCTTGTGATTTCAGACTGTTTAGAGGACTAAATGTGACAGGCATTTAGCTTGACTAATTAGCAATGAGATCTTACCTGAGCTGAGGATTTACATGGGCTTGAATTTCCTTGGAATAATCTCAAGACTATGTCTACATAAAATGACTATACCTACCAGTCCAAAAATGAAGCTTTTAATTTTTTTCTGGTAGCAAAAATAATTTAAAACCACTGAAACAATGAATAAAAATGCCAAGCCTCAGCTAAAAAATAAGAAACCCACTGATAAAAATCTCATTGAAGTAAAGCCCATTCAGTAAGGGCAAGAGGGCCTCACAGACCCTCAGCTTTATATCCCTCAATTTATATCCCCTCATGTAGAAATGTTCTTCCAGCTAATTGCAGTTACTAAGCCCATCAACCTCTCTGCATCACTTTATTGTTTAGATTAAAAATAATTCTTTGCTTTGCTTTTCAGCTATTACTCAAGAACAGCATATTTGCACTCCTGACTAAATAGGAAGTTCTGATTTATTGACGTTGTTTCTCCATGAATATGTAGCACCATTAGGAGAGGGAACTAAGAAAGGTAAGAAAATAAAAGAACTATAATAAAACTGAGGAAGTTTCAGAGTCATAAGCAAGGACATTTTATTTATACTAGACAATTTTGTGCTATATTTCAAGGATGTGATGCTGTGATTCAAAATCATTGTCAAATTGCAATGGTTATGCCTGTGAATCACTCATTTCAAAATATAATCCTGGCCTGTACCAGGAACAGTGTAAATACCCAGGGTACATCCACATGGCAGAGCCCCTGCCAGTTGGGTCGTCTCAGAGAGTTCTCTGGAAAAGACAGAGCACATGTGGCTGTATGGTCACCCTTAGTGAGACAAAAATAAAAATCTGAATAACTTCAGCTCCAGTACAAGCAGCAATAACAAAAGACTTCAAACTGATCTTTTCAGTTCTGGGCATTATCTGATTCTAGATGGAACCAGCTTTTCAGTTCTGTATAAATCTGCAATGGACAACATGCAATTTTCTTCACATTTGTGATCTGTTGGAGGTATGAAGTTTGAAAAGGAGCAATATGCAGAACTTGAATGGCCTGCTCCATATAATATAAAACAAACAAGCCTGAAATTTCTCAAATCTCCACACCAGTTGAGAAAAAATTATCTGTAAGAAACATAAATGAAATCCAACATTTCTTGTCAATGTGTGAACAAATTACTTGGCAATAATCCCACTGACCTTTTTCATCTTCTCATATTTTCTTTTGTTTGTTTTAACATTGAATAGCTTTTGTTAAATCCACCTCTAACTGCTGTCCTTTTCATGATAACATTGTTTTTCACTTGGAGCTAGCTTAAATGAAAGCAGCAAATATTAAGTGTTTCTAACTAAACCACACATATGAAAATCACACTTACTAAACAAAGGGACAAGGGACAGATCCTACAGTCTGGTGGCTTTAGAGCAGTGACTCAGATGTGCTGATACAGTCCAATTCCAGAACATTTTACTTTCTAAAACTAGTGATGTTCAAGCCACATTGCAGATTGCCTCAGCTCACTCAGGAGGCGTACAATCATTTTTATTGATCAAAAGACCTGCTAAAAGAGGTCAGGAGTTGCCTCTTTCTTCTTATTACCATGTTATTGCCTTAAGATCTATGTGCATCAATAAAATACATTATTATCCATTGGATTTATTAACTTATTAACATGAATCAATATTAAAATAAACTGAATATATTTCTAGAAATTTGTTAGGATTACTGCTACTTGTCATTATGAAATCTAGAAGTACAGTGTGAATAATGTTCAAAAGATCCATATTAAAACTTATATAGCTGATGTATACTAAATAAACTACTTTGTAAGAACTACCAGAGACCAGTTGCAAATTGATCTGAATAAGGTGATGAGAAGATGTCTCTGCACTTACTGTTGTTAGACCCAGAATATTTCTTTTAAAACACTGGGTTTAAAATCTAGTCTTCTTCTGTAGAAGAATCCACTGGGGTTTTTTATGTTGTAAGTGGTTAATTAATTTCAAAACTGCCAACATATATTTTTCTTTAAATCCAAATTGGCTTATTAACTTATTCTTCTCAAAAATATGATGTAAGTTTTCTCAAAATAAAACTAGAAAATATGTTTTCTTTGTGATCTAATTAGAAGGTCATTACTTCTCAGATATTTGCCAGTCTAAAATATTGGGAAAAATAATAATGCAGGCCATAAATAAGTTAACATTTCTTTCCTAAAGGTAAAGATTACCTAAATAGAAGTAAATTACTCAAAGAAAAAATTTTCAGCAACTGCAAACATTGCAAACCTACACCATGTGCACGCATTTGGCTCTCAGAAAACCTGTGAGTTTATGGTGATAAGAGCAATTATATAAGAACAGGCAGCATTATACTCAACTCATTAAAAACATATCTCTTCAATTACTCACACTCTGTAAGCTTTATTAGCCATGGATTTACATGCAACATGAGCTAAGAAATCTGGTTGCATTCTATATCATATAAAGCAGAAAAAATTACAATAGTATCACTTCTTTTGTGATTCCAATATACACAGCAACTGCTTCTGGTGCTTACTTAGGACAGACAAAACTCAAGGGGCAGGTAGCTCCTCTGGCAGTGACAGAGGAAATCCAGAGGAACCAGGCAGCTTCAGTATCTGACTGGACCTGACTTCACGGAACATCACAGGGTTGATCTTTCAACCCTGTTCAAGAAAATGAGACTGAGGGACACGGGATGGAAAGGTAACTAAAAGTAAAGCCACTCAACCTGCTCTAGGTCTGTCAGCACCCAGAGCTCCCTGCCTGCCTCTTCATTAAGGAGCAGCTGATCCCAGCTTTGCTCTGTACCAAAACGAGCCATGGAACACCAGGAACATCAGACCACTGGCCCCAGCATGGAATAGCTGGATGGTTACAGATTCACATCTGATATTATTCTTATGTTCTTTACAAGATGTTTAAGTGTAAACAAATGTTAGAAAAGAAAAAAGTACCTAAACAAGGACAAAGCCTGCAGTCAGGAATAAAGAAACAGGACATCTAGTTATAATAAAACACAATAGTTACAATAACACAAAAGTTACAATAAAAGTAGCAGGATGTCAAGCAACTGCAGAGAAAAGTAACCTTAGATGAAGGAATTCAAGGTTGCAGAGAAGACAACACACACCTGGTGCTAAAACTGCAGAACAGTGAGCAAATTTGCCATGGTTTTCTTAGTTTTGAAGATGTTTCTCTTGATACCATTTTTTTAACTCTGTCATTGAATAACTCTTTTCTATTTTTTATATTCCAATAGACTAGAGAAGCAAAGCAGTGAAGAGCAGCAACACGTTACTGAAGGGTGAAATGCTCTGAACATTTACATTCTGCCAGATAACCCCCAGAAGTGACCTTTGCTTTCCCTGTTCACAGCAAATGGAGACAGCTTCTACAGGAAGAGTTCTCAGGCCAGCAGTTCCCATTACTCAGAAATCAGAGGTATGAATCCACAATTTTATTGCCTCTTGTCAAAGCACAATAATCACACTGACGTGGATTTTTAAAATTGCAAAATGAATCTGGTGATTGCTTTTTTCATTATTGTCTCATACTGGCTCATGATAGATGAGCAACATTAAACATATTGTCAGCTCTTAGTCTTATTAACCAACTCAAAGCAATAAAAACAAAAGAGTTACAGCCACCATCCTTTTAATACCACTAGAATCACAAAAGAGGAATTGAGAGCTCTCTGTTAAATTGATATGCTCTGCATCTGCTGAAGAAATAATCTTTTCACATGATGAAAGTGAATAGACGAATAACTGAGCAATTTTTGCACAATATAAGGATAGAAAAGATCATTACAATTTTCCAGTCTGACCTCCTGAATAAATTAGGCCATAAGGCTTTTATGTATTCATCTTGTTTGAACTGGGAGAATTTCCTTCAGGAAAGCATCCAGTTCAGATTTTAAAATGCCCAATAAGGGGGGAATTTATTACAATCTTTATTAAATCATTCCACTGGCAAATCACTCACATTGTTTAAGATGTGCCTGCTTAGAATCTAAATTGCCTAGACTTAAATTTAATTGCATGGATCTCATTATACCTCTGCCAGCCAGATAGGAGAACTGCTGTTATCAAATCTCTGCTTCACATAGGGTCAAGTTGCTCTTTTATCTTCTCCTTAATAAACTTTGCTGGTTCTTATTGCAAAGAAAGGTTTCAAAATCTTAGAGTTCCTCTCTTAGACCTCCCTGCTTAATAAAATTCCAAGACCTGCCTGTGATATTCAGGTAACCATGGTACTGTGAGTAATTACAGGTTGAACAAGTTCCAATTTCTCTGTTCAGACAGCAAGAAAAATCACCTTTATAATGTTGCACTGGAAACTCTCTCTCTCCCAGAGTCCTTTTCTGAGTCAGTGCTTCCCAAGAAGCATCCCCTCTTAGGAAAAACACTTCCCTGTTCTCTGTCTAGCAGCACTATTTTAGCTCTGAGCATATTAAAATACACAGTATTTGACTCTATCCAGGCAAAATGCAACCATTCTGTGTCTGTGAGGTAGCAGCAGGCCCAGCTGTATAGCCATACACACATTACCCTGTATCTGGGAGCACAGGCTGTGTTGTGCTGTGGAGAAACTCCTCCGGGAAGCCACGCAAGGGTAAGATGTCAATAAACAGTCCACATGTCCCCAAACACCTGCTTCTTCAGTACTCACCATGCTTTGGATCTCTGGGTAAGCTCTGTTCATTATTTGTAATGTTTTTTGCCTAATCACTCCTGAGATGTTAGAGCTGAGGACTAAGAAGCATTTTTGGACTCACACAGACACACACTGGCAGTAACCCAGCTCTTCCTCTCCTTCTCCATGCTCTGCTTTCTTCTTTTGCTTCTAAGGAAGGAATGAATCAGCTTTCCCTAGATCAGATTTAGAAAAGTGAATCTGTTTCTCAAGAAAAGCAAGGAATACACCAAAAATTACTTGAGAAGCATGTCTTCTGTTTTCTGATCCCACTCCAGGTCAGACCTGCAGCTCCATAATCCCACAACCAGGGGCCCAGAATGTGCTCAGGAGAGGAGGGGAGTTCCCAATGAGCAGAGAAACAGCAAACTTTGACATGTTATGGATCTGGAAAACACATTTCTCCCAGTCATTTCTTTCATAGGATCATAGAGTCATCAAACTTGGAAAAGACCTTCAAGAACATCAAGTCCAACCATCAGTCCTACATCACTGTAACCACTAAACCATCTCCACATCGATTCATTTTTTGAAAACCCCAGGGACGGAGACTCTACCACCTCCCTGGGCAGCCTGTTCCAAATGCTTCACCACTCATTCAGTGAAGTGACTTTTCCTAATATCCTATCTGAACCTCCCCTGGAACAACTTGAACCCATTTCCTCTTGTCCTATCACTGGTCACTAGGGAGCAGAGCCCAGCACCTGCCTCACCACAGCCTCCCTTCAGGTAGCTGTACGGGAACAACAAGGCCTTTCCCTAATGCTTTGGAGTTTGGCAGAAAGGAAAGTTCAGAAGGTTGCAGATCTCCCTGATGAGTATAATGAGCAAGACAAGTGTAATTCATGACTGGAAACAGCATCTTACACAATGCTTGTACCATTTACAAGGCTTCCTAAGCAGGAGTTATTGTCCTGAACATGTTACGCTGACCCGAGATGATTAGGAAACAACTGCAAACCATTTATTACGGGTAAAGCCAAAACACATAATTAACTAAAGTATGAGCTCACCAAGCTTTGTCTTCAGAATCACAGTCTTTAAAATGCAGTAGTCCACTGAAATGCATCTCTGCAAAAACGGGAAGATTTATGCGGGGTGGTGAGAGGAAGAATTTGGAAAGAAACCGAAGGATCTACAGCATATACTGGCTGGCATTTTTGTTCATTACTCACTAAGTCTGAACTTACTTCAGAGTTTCAAATGTATTCTAATTAATGAATTAGAACAAAGATCATCATGTATTTATTAAATAGCTAAATACTCACTCTTTCCACTTAATTAGTGGTCAGTATCCTTGCTGCTAAAGGTAAGGCTGCACTGCAAGTAATGCATTAATAGGTTTGCCTATTAACATATCCTTTAAAAAAAAAAAACAACTCTTTAAACATGAAGGAAGGATATGTAAAATAGACCTACGAAGTAAACAGAAATCTCTGTAGATTAAAATGCCTGAAATATGAAGGCACTTTCACTCTCCACTATCATTTAAATTATTTTTTATATATATTTATTATGCGGTAGATATCCACAACATAATTTTAATGTTTGAGAAATACTGAGACCTGGAACACTCTTCCTAAGTAATGGGACTCAAGTCTGTGAAACAGAAGTACAGCTCTAATTATATTTTAATGTTCTTTAAATTCTTTAAGTGATGATTCTGTTGATACATTGACTAATGACCATAAAAAAAGAGGATCTGAATATATTCAATGTAAAATTATGTTTAGCAGCAACATCTGAATAAAGAGCTTCCCTTAAGAATCACTTAACTGTTTTGCCTCAGACTTTTTTATTTAGATTGGGATTTTTTTGTGTAGTACATCTGATTTGGTTCTATTTGAACATAAAAAAAACCCATAATATAACCATCACATATGGAGTTGAAAGCATTCAGTTGATATGTTTTATTGGAAACACTTGTAGTTATGCTTCTGAGATACAGGAGTAGGCACAGAAATGTAAGGGACCAAATGGAAGCACTGTTACCTTTAAGTCATGAAACTCACACCTGCTTACATAGGAAGATGAGGCTTGGGAAGCCATTTCTTGTCATAGGAAGAGTCACAAGAAAGCTCACAATTAGGTCAAGAAATGGCAATTTTGTTGTCTGGGGTATTTTTAACTGAAGAGAGTTGACCCATTAAAGAGCCTTACCTGGCAACATGGTTGGAATCTTCATGTCCTGAAGCCCTTTATATCACTATCTACACATTGCAAAGATATTCTAAGAGCTCAAACGGAAATTATGAGTTGGATGCCAGAATTTCCAGATCACTACTAATGTGTAAGCAAGGGGCTAGAGTTGCCCAGCTTTCAAAAATGACTGAAAGTCATCTTGTTGCTCTGACTGAATCCTTGGTAGTATTTCTGTTAAGTTGGCATAGTCAGTGAACCAAGTTTAAAAAAATTACCTTTTTTTACATTTAGTTTTTCTTTACATTTGGGCATACTCTCCGCTCTAACAAAACCCAAACCTTTTTACAAATATTTCTCAGAGACTAATAAAGATTACGCTGTTGTTCAGCTCATCCAGTCCTGTTATTTAATTTGTATGTGGTTCACTTTCACACATTTGGCAGATTCTTTTTTCCAGAACACATTTTTCTAATTGTCTTTTTGTGTTTTTAATGCTTCATATTTTTTTAACCTTTCTCCTATTTTCCTTTTCTTTTGTCAATGATTTAGGTCCCAGTCTCTGGCTGCAGAATGTTCCCAAAGCTGTTTCTCAGAAGATATCCTGATATACTCCTGGGCTTTTGACCACAGAAAGCCAAGGCTTTATAACAAGAGCTGGGTATTAGATTAATTAAAAAAAAAAAAAAAAAAAAAAAAAAAAAGACAGAGAGAAAGAAAATTAAAATTTTAATAGTATTTCTACCCCAAATTGAAACAACTTCGAGATTTTATGGAGGAGACAAGTTGGCATATTCTACCAACTTGTTAGAGAGTATTTGCTGGAGATAAAACTAACCTGCCTCCAGACCCTCTTTTCTGTGATTGTGATTAGGGAACTGAACCTCATTTTTCCACTTTGGTTAAGTGCACATCTTCAGTTATGAGATCTTCTAGGCAGACTGAGTTAACTGGCTTTTTCAAGTAATGTAATATCACCTTGCAAGGTGATTGGCTGTTGTCTGGCTGAAGAAGTGCATGATTCCCTGTATAAAGAGAATTTTTCAGCCATCAAAATTAATCAAATGGTTTTAGAAATAGTTTTTATTTCGATAAATCAGATTTTTCAGCTTCAAAAGGTCTATCAGACCAGATTTATCAAAATAATATGTGTAGCTTGCCCATAGCCATGTCACCCATTATCATCTCTGATAAGGTGTATTCAGCATGTTTCAGATATATTTCTAAATACGCCTTCCCACTTAATATGGGGGATTTCACTTATAGTACACAGTACTTACCAGCATGCATTTTAAATATTCTGCTGAATCACATTTGTAACCTGTGTTGGTTTCCTATATCTAGCAATATATTAACAATTTGGCAATAAAAATCCCTGGTTTACCTGCATAGAGTGAAAGTGGCTTTGCCTCTGATTGCCACCGTGGGATTGTTAGTAAACCATTTTACATCATCACTGCCTCAGCTGCATGGTGTGTAGAATAAAAATAGTGTATAGCAACATTTAGTATTAAAAAAAAAGGCATCAAGATTTAATACAGAAAAAAATTGAGAGGGCAAATGTTATGGGGTGTGAATTTACAAAAGCCAATGTTAAACAATGCATTTGTACACACCATATGAAATATTAGATACTGCATTCATTCAGTGATAAGAGAGGTGGATGAGAAAGCATTCCTCACCACACCAAGACATGTTTTTTTGACCTTGAATTGAGAAGTCCTGTTCCTATACTGCCATGAGGCACAACCAGAGAGCAGATGGTAGCAGAGAAGACTGACCTGAAGAGGTCAGGGAGCACCTCAGTCTTTCCCTCATCCTCCATCACCAAGCAACCCCCGCATCCCTGCCCTCCCTCAGGAGCAAGTACAAGGTGTGCAAGTTGCTCACTCCTGTGGTGCAAGGTCCCATCCTCTGGAGCTCACCTCCACCACCAGAGTACCAGGGCAACAGGTCCCACCAAAGCAGTGTTTCTGGGCTCCCAGTGTGTCTTTTCACATCGGCTGCTACCTTAGCTGCCTACTCCCTGTTTGCAAACCCTGTGCACAGGTGCTGGTGAACAGCAAACAGGACACAAATCTCCTCTCTACCATTCCCTCACCCTGTTTGCCTTTCAGCCAGTTTGTTGTTCCCAGATGCAACAGACTCCTGTCTAAAAAGGTAATTTGGCTGCATGCTTCTCTGTCCAGCTGTGATCCAAGCAGGAAACCTGGGCAGAAGCCTCAGATGGATGCAGAAGCCCAACTATCACCCTGGTTTTGCCACATTAATATTTTCACTCAAGAGATCAAGGAGAATCAAATACATTAAATATTTCTATCAGAAGGGAGACCTCCTTGCTATTCATCTAAGACCCTTGCAAGAGGGGCCGCTTTAATTCACCAAAACAGAAGAGTCACTGAGAACCTTCAGAGTGCTGCTGTACAGACCCCCTCTGCATGACAGCACCTTTCTCCAGATGCTCTGGTATTTAGAGATAGCAATATATATTTTCAGGCCATGTGAGAGCTGAAACCAAGTCATTTTGGGAGTTTTCTTGAGGAAAAAAAAGTACTAAAAAAAAATCTCTACCGTGCAGATCAACCAAGTAGAGAAGACTTGAGATCATTTTTTTCCACCAGAGAAACAGATGTCATTTGCAGTTTCATCAGCCATACTTGAAATGATTGAGGCAAAAAGGTAAGAAAGTTTTACTCTTGTGAATATGAACTCCAAAGTAATAAGCAATTCCACAGAGAAACTGGAAGCAGAACTGGTCTTTACAAAAGGCAAGTAAGTGCAAACCAGGACACAGTGGAAGACAATGCCTCTTGCACTGAGACTAAAGCTCAGAGGAAACATTCCTACTCTGGAATACCTTATTTTAGCTATTTTTGCACTTCGTCACACTGGTTCATTGAAAAAAAAGGGAAGGACTTTGGGTTTTTTTTTAATTTGCTTTTAATAATGTTGTTTTACTGCTTTGCTCTGCCTGAAAGTAAGATAGACATTCCACTGTGAAAACAAGATGTAAGATCCCAGACCAAGGTTGAAATAAATGAGACCCAGCAACGTCAGATATTAACCAAGTGATAACTACAGACCAGCTCTAATGAGCTGAGATTTTTTCCTGGGGCGTATGAGTTACACCGTGAGTCAAAGGAATTTTTTCAAGTGACAAATAAAATGCCACAGAGGAATTAATTGTTGCATTGTTAACTACTGATTACTCATACATATCACAATATGTGGCTGAGTGATGTAATCTTTTAAACTCCCAGCCCACATAACATAATGAGGAGATAATTAGAAGAAGCTGGCTAGAAGAAATCTGAGGGAAGAGTAAAAAAGTAGAATCTGCTCAAAAGGTTGTTTTAAGCTGGACAGTAAGGGAAGTGCCATTCCACATCTTCCCAGAGAGATTACCTGCATTTCCATGAATTGTGACAAAGGAGACATTGTTTATTTGTTCCCATGTTTGTAAGCAAATATCAGAGTATTTTTCTTGTAAATGACACTGGCTAAAAGTTGATCATACAGAACTGAGGGAAAAAAACCACTCAGAGCTGAGTCCTGCAGCTCACTCTGTCCAACATAGTCAGTGAGACATGGGCAAAATGTTGAAAATCTTCATTCCCTCTGCAGTTTGGAAAAAAAATCTATCATTAATCTCTAGTTTTCAGTTCCCTAGCTAGTTTGCATTATGTTTTCATCTATAAAGAGATGGTCCTGGCTTAGATTTTGTTTTTCAGGACAGATGCTTTAGTGCAAATTTATGTACTTCCTCAGACAATGAAAACCTGATATGAAAATTCAGATTTGCTACACTACAAACAATAAAGAAGAATTATTTTGCTAGATAAAGTAAATACATTCATGTTCCATAAACTAAAGTATTTAAATAAAAATCATTTTTTCTGCCAATTTAACCCTGTCATCAATCATCCCCCCTTATAAATAATTCAAGCTGATGAGCTGCAGAAAATAAGGTTCTCAAATCCATAAAATCTGCATTATCTGTCCACTTAAAGGTATCACAGGACTTGTTTTCCATCTGCACAGTTACAATATCAGGTATAAATAATTTCAGCCTGATTTGTACTGCTTTTAGCCAGTTGCCATGGATTCTGAAGTACTTTCTGCATTGACTTTTGAGGGTAATGTTTTGAGAACTATTTATGACAGCTAAGGATCTCTTACAAAAAATTCAACATTCCTGTCTTACTTTTTGGCAATCTTTTCTACATAATGAGATTTTAAAAGATAACAAATTCAGAAAATGCATAAAGAAAAAGTATGAAATCTGAAATAATTATAATAAACAATTTTTTGTTACCCACCTCTGTTTCTCTGTAAACTAGGAAGCACCTATTTGGTAAGCAGGAAAGCCAAGGGGTCTTGGATGTGAGGCCAGGTGACATGGAGTGGCACTGGGAAGAAGGAAGATTGAAATCCTGCCGTCGAGTTCACAGTCCAAATGGCTCAAGCTTATTCATCATTTTAGTCACTCATTTATTCAAGCATTCTCAGTAAAAGAAGGTTCAGTTCTTTCTGCAGTAAAACTATTGAATTACAGGAGTTTAGTGCTAAGAATAAAATGCCTGAATCACACACATAATGCTGCCTGTCTCATACAAATCCTAGCTGACTTTTTTGCTAAATTTTATGCCCTATTACTTACTCTGGATACAGGAATGGATAGTTAATAAAACACTTCCCAAACTCCTAATTGCCATCAAGCCAAAGCACATAACACAGTAGGATGGTTATTATTTTTTTAATAATGGAAGTCAGCTTCCATGGTCCAATATCTAAGTGACTTTTGCTTTTGTGTTTTTAATGGCAGAATTATTAGTATACACTGGTCTATCGCTCACATATCAAAAAAAAAAAATCTGTAAAAACATTGTGATAAGGCCATTCTTTCAGATTCGTTGTCAGAAACAGGGAGATATGGCTGGAATGAACAGAAAAACTGCAGTGCAAAGCCTGAGGAAAGCTGAGCTGGGTGGACAAAGCAACTCCCTTATTGTTCAGCGTTGTTTGGCAAGCTTAGAGGGACAAAGGAGAAGAATGAAAGCTGTAAGCAAATGAAACCGTCAAGACACAATTCTGACGTGGAGCAAAGATGAGGAAGCTAAAGCATGTGAGAGAATGAAGTTTGGAAACAATGAGAAAAGCAACGACCCCCTGCCCTCAAACCATCGAAACAAACCAGGAATTCACACCCTTCACTCATGCCATCAACATCAGCAAAGCAGTAAATAGGCATTCAGGCCCTTCTGTGAATGTTAACCTCCTTCTTACTAAAACCAGCACTGACTACAGGCTTGCTCATCAAGCTTATAAAGCCATATTTTTATGCAATTAAAATTGTTGTCATTATAAAATATTGCAAAGTGGTCAGGCTGATTATCACTCTTTCCACCTGCAAGTAATAAAGCAGCATGCCTGCAACTTCACTCTCCCATTTCCAAATGCCATATAAATAAGACATAATAATGATTTGCAACAGATCTTGAAAAACGTTCTCATCCCTATAAAAACTATTGAGGCAGGCTATTTTCTTGCATATGCACTAATGCATTTAATTGAAAACCCAAGGCAGCTGTTTTACTGCTATTCATTTTATTATATCCATAAAAATAATGGATGTTCAAGATAGAGCTGAATGCTGAATACAGATTACAGCCAAAGCTGTTTACTAATCCCTTTTCCCCTGGTCATTCATGAGACTAACCACAAATTTGAAAGGCCAGAAATACAGGGGAAGAACATACCATAGTGAGTTTAGCAGGGTACAGGTCTCTGGCATTTTTGTATTTACTAGGGACTAGAAATCTAAACAATGGATAAAACAGTGTCCAGAGCAATAGTCTGCAGCATAACTGACAGGCACTGTGTTGTCTGCACCCTTCATTCCACCTTAGCTAGAAGCTAGGGAGAAATTAGTTCTTCCTCTTCATATATCCTGGGCAATTCCAAGCCTGCACCTGAATATTGCTGAATATTGTTGAAGACCAGAACTTCTCTCAGCTGTCTCTGGAGATAGGATGCAACCCTGACAAACTCTCAGTGCAAGCTTTAAGGATAGGTCTGGGACAGAAAACTGAGTGTAGTTCTTCAAATCCACACAAAAAAAAAAATAGGACACAGCTGCTAAAGTCAAAGGAAAAGTCAACAGAACCAGCACTACTGGTGGAAGTGGTTCATCCCAAGCCCCAGCAGGGTTAACAAGCTCAATACTCCAGAGACATATCCTTCCCTTCCCTGAAACTGCTCCCATTCTTTTGGTACATGGTTGAAAAAAGCCTTCAGGCCTCTGGAGCTGCAAAATCCCAATTTTTCTACCATTCTGAGAGACTTCAAGTGGAGTTTGGCATTGCACTTCAGTCAAAAAGGTAAGAGCTTTCACTCTAGTCTTAAAAGACCCCCTGTGATCCTGCCTGCCTTTTCCAAATCTGTTTAAATGAGCCTGGAAAAGTTCAAAACACCTGGTAATTCAACACAACCAAAACAGTCCTTGGGATGGGCAGAAACTTACTGCAGATCACATCCTGTTTGCTAGTAAGTACTCCAGCAACTGTATCATGGAATCTCTCTTCATAAAGGTGGTAGTTCTGGCCTAAAACCAGCCTCTTTTTTTGTCACCATGCTCTTCCATTGCACTGTTCCATTTGTGGTTAGAAATCCTCTTTAGTGTTATGGGACTGAAGGCAGTTCACAGCCATGTAATACACACCTACTACTACATTGGCAAAATTAGCTGGTTATCTTGAAGAACTCTCCCCCAGATTTTTGCTGTCCTAACACACTTTTTTCTTGTTTTTTACTGTGCCTAAGAATGCAGGTTCATCAGTGTGATCTTTAAAGATTCTCCTAATCACCTTATTAGGTCTTTTTGCTAAATCTGTCCAATGCTTAAATAAACAGAAGCCGTCACTGAGCACATTTATGCAGATAAAAGCTCACCATTGCCCTGGATAACAACCTTCCCTCTAAGCTTCTTCTGGATTCCCTCCCATTGATGCACATCATGGTCATTCTTCCCCCAAATGCAGTGCCCTGATGGCTTAAGTCAGTCTGTGAATGACTGGTACATGTCTCATCTCAAACTAAGAACTTCCCTCAGTTATTTGCCCCTGAAGTTATGACCTTTTATTTTGAACTATTGAAATTCTATTAGTCAAGATTTAAAGGCCATTTTCTTGGATAATATTCCACTATTCTTTTCAGTCATACTGTCTGTGTCATCTTTCCTTAGTGAAAATTCACTCCAGATGAGAATCTTGCCAGAAAAGTTTGATATACAATAGATAGGACACAATTCACTATATTTGAAAAGTAACAAGTTTTAGTCACTTATCTGTGATATTGAAAGGTAAATATTACCTTATTCTTTACTAAGTGAGAAAGCATTTGTACTGGTATCATGTTTATCCAGAGCTTCACCTCAATGCATCTGGTCCTGAAAAGAGGCCATACTATTATAACATTTGTTTTGATCATAGTTGATCCTATTTTTCATAGTCCACTTTACAGATGATGAAAACTCATCAGCCATGAAACCACAAGCTATTTTGTTTTGTTAACACAGGAAAGACAGGGACAACCTCTACTTTTGTGGCCCTACAATTATAATTTATTCACTTCTAAGTCTGTTTTTGCTAATGACAAGCAACCATTGGGTACTTCAGGTGTTCTTACCAACAGTGCTGAAATTGTCATTCTGTTGATTAGTTTCTGTATCTGATAATTAAAGATTTAGCTTGCCTAGAGATTCTTGGGGGAAAAAAGAAAAAAAAAAAAAGGGTTTACTGGTTTCAAAACTTAAGCTCAGCAGTTAAAATTATCTGCAAACTTACTCACTGGAAACAAAACGCACAGGGTGAAAATAAGTATTGTTTTTATGTTTTGATAGAGATTTCAATATTATGAATGCCCGGAGAATGTGACTTGCAATAGTTTTACCATGGTTTATTTCCCCTTTCAAGGCAGAGAGAGTTTGCATGTGTGTATTTGTAAGTACAAATTGGTGTTTTTACTGGAAGTGCTGCCAAGAGAAAGGATTAAACAAATCATTGTTGGATCACCTGTGTTTAAAGCACAACTTGTAACTGAGTCTGTCATTAACAGCTTTTTCCAAGAAACTAAAAGTTTTCCTCCCTGTTTGTTCACCATTCTAGAAACTTATTTCCTTATTAAATGGACAAAGAATAAGATTTGGGAACATTTAATGAAACAATCTTATTAGTAACAAGTAACTTGTATTCTTAAATATTATCAAGTACTGTGGTGCAATGTGTTTCTCTAATTACAGCTCATCTGAAATTCAAATATCTTATTTCTTTTAAGTAGTTAATTAATGCAGTTCATGCTCCAAAAGAAACATGAATAGTATTTAACTATTCATACCAGAAGAAGGCAGGAAAAACAAGACAATGTAAAGCATATTTAGCCAACAAAAATTTGAAAATATAGTCAATCTTGTTTTCATTCTCTCTGTCACCATGAAAAAGTTCAGACATGCAATGTCTAAGGAAACACAAGAGAAAAGCTTTGGGGACTGTTGTTTATAATGCTTAGGTTCAGACAAACCTATCTTCCTTTCAAAGAGAAAAAAACCAACAAACCTACAGTTAATTTGCAAGACAAAACACCTTACAGAACTCATTAGGCATCCATTTATATGCTGCACTCATGAGTCCACATTCCTGGTAAACACTCAGAGTGCAGGATATTGCCATATACATGGCAAGCAGTCAAGGCCCCAGGGAAGCAGATCTGCTGCCCAGAGCCCTGGGTCCAGGTACCCAACACCCACACAAATCCTGCATCAGGGATATTACCTTGAATTAGCTCCAGTCTAACCCATAGATTAGGGTCTCACTGTCAGACCCAAGTTCTGAAGTACATGGTAAATGCTCTTTTTATTTTAAAAGGGCAAATAGTCAACACACGGGTTCTAATTGTTCAGAAAACTAAGAGCTATATATAATTTTATTACAATATGCAGACTTTGGAACAGAAATTCTCAAAGATGCTTCCATGAAAAACAGTATGCAATTTGAGAGGTAGCAGAAATTCACATTAAGCAGTATGAAAAAAGAAAATCTACAATTTGCTTTTTTTGTCATCGCAGATGGCACTTAAAAAACTTTATACCCTGCTTTAGATCTTATCTGATAGCTTTTTCATAACAAAATATTGTAAATTAGCTTAACTTTAATATTTCACTCTCAAATACAAAGAACAAGATTTTTCAAAGCTTTATATTGCATTTATCTGAAAAATAAATGGAAAGACATTGTGAAGAAAATCATATACAGAAATAAGAATATATGCATTACTCAAATCAAAGCACAAATCTGAACAGCAGACAAGATTTTCCCAGATACACTGATTATATTAATAGCTATTTGAATACCAACTGTACTGTGAACAGGGCTGCACAGAACCAATGGTAACTGATGCAACATCTGGCATACTAAAGGTGTTGCAAAAAATATATCTGTAATTTGCAAAATTAGTTTCTTTAAAAGCGTGAAAGATTCATTGCTCATCATATTTTTAAGACTGAGCTCACAACTTTATGAACAACAAATTTTATTAAATCACCTTGCTGCATCTAAAGATCATTGCTTACAGAGAAAAGTAATGGTGTATTTTCCCCCATCTTGAATATAGCAGTAAGCCTGGAAGGAAAGGCACAAACAATGGAATATATCTGACAGCTCCCTGCAAACTGTGCACCTAATTATAAGAATAAGCAACCTCTTACTTTTAGAACAGCATTCAAGTCACTGCCTTGTCTCATTTCACCTCAGATTTTGGAAGTGCTGTTCACCAGCATCCACCTCTACTTGCAACACACAACACAAGATGTTTGTGGTCCTACTCTGATCATTACTTACACGAACCAGAACTACCACTTCAGATGAATTGGGGTGATTTTTGTAGTGATATTTAATGACATTATTGGCTAGGTTTTAAAGGATCTACAGGCAGTATTTCACTAGTAAAATATTAATTTACCACACAAATCATTACAAAGAGTGAGAAGTATTTATGATGCTTTATAGTGTGATTTTCATGTGGGAACTTACTCAGGCATAGGTGGAAAATGCAAATAATCTACTAAACTGGGTAGTGCTGCCATTATACACTATGTGCTGAAAATAGTGTATGCTTAAATGAGAACTCAAAAAAAATTAAGATATATCACCATATTTTATTGCTGTACATGACAGTAAAAATGCAATAACTACTTAAATCTTAGTTTTGAAATCAACTCTACAAGGTAAGCCACTGTGACAGGAGACAGGTCTGTGCAGAATTAGAACTTCAGAGATAGTTTTTATCTCAGTGTTTTATCAGTGTAATGGGACAAATTATCCTCTGAGGATAATATGATGAATAACATTAATTTCTCAAAATAAAATGAACAGCTAAAACACATGAGAGGTTATCTGCTACAGGTAACATTTAATGTATTGTTTTATAACATGGCTCTTCCATAGTACCTTTTCTTGCTGTTTAAGAAGGAATTCTTAACATTAATTGATTTTATCATCAGTGGCACATTGGCTACTAACATTAGTGCATAAAAACATTTCCACAAATTTTGACAGATGAGGTTTCTTATATAAAACAATTTATAACCTACACGAAATTCTTGATATTTAATTATTCCTTTTAACCAAAGAAAGCTTAAAGAATAAATTATATGGCCTGTGATACTTTAATACTTCATTGCCAAGAGTACCTTAGTTAAAGTAGCTCTGTGCTACAGAGAGAGTGTCCCCAACTGCAACAGAAGATTGAGGGCTGAGACCTGCAATTATTAAATACAGATGAATGCTACCCACCTGGTGCTCCCCATCCTAGAATTACACTACTTTATCAGAATAATACAACCTTGTGATCTCAGCTAAGCAATGGGATGTATAAAATTCAACCACCTTCTTACCAGGTTTCTTTAATTTTATTTTCATGTTTTACTAAAACTCAAATTTTCTTTTCTAATTACACATTTTTTAACCCTCATAACTGCAGATAGCAATTTTTTTTTCTATCTATATGTAACTTCTACATATAGAAGCTGATAATTATCATACCTATTTAAAGATACATATACATTTCATCCTACACTGGTGATATGAGGTACTAGTACAATTAAGAGACATTTTGACACTTTCAGATTTCTTGGATACAATAAAACACATGATGTCCATACTGCTCTGTCCTACTCATTTCATAAAAGTGATTATCTATATTATGCAAAAGCTTTTCCTTAGATCAGAGATACAAGGGCAAAATATTCACAACAGCATTTATAAAATTACCCCCATTGAAAGGCCACTGAACAGTATTTATACAACTTCATGTAATATTCCATAACTAAAATAAATATTCACTTCTTGTAACGTGCAAAAGACTGGAGTTCAGAGCTTTCCTAAACAACATCATAAAGAGAATGAGGACCAGCTGAAGACTTCAAAGTGTCATTGTTTTAGACCAAAGAAATAACTGACATAGAATATCTAAAATTACTGGAATTGTCTCTATTTTAAAGAGATCTCTGCAGACGGTGAAAGACATCTTCCTCAGAAAAGTAACCAGGCAATGCTTTAGGAAAAAATTTATAAAACATGCTTACACAAATATAAAAATACTAAAAAGCTGTGACACCTTCCCAGGTCATGCCCCACATTCTTGTTCACTGACACTCATGATGTATGATTTGGCTAGAAAAAATTAAAAGTAGCTTTTTCTAACTAAATGAGAAAATACGCCTTAATCAAAACCAAGAACAGCAAAAACCGAAAAAATCTTTTTATGGATAAACCCCAAACTTACTGCACTCCTCTTCATTAAATACAGGCATAGCAGATGTGTTAAAAGAGACAAATCATTTTTAATAATATAAGATTTATTAGTAAAATTTTATCAATTAAAATTAATTTTTATGTACAATATACTTTGAAATCATAACATGTAAAACTAGGTCAGTCTTTTTCAGGATTCAGACATGCATTTTCATTCATACTGTGATTATTTGTGATTTTACAACCATATCTCCCAGGTCTGAACATTATGGTGTATCATACGATGCCATGTTGGAAAAAAAAGCAGATATGGGAATGTCCATAGGATCTCTGCAAATCATTTAGACTACGCAAAGATTAAGCCCCTAGTCTTATGCTATAGTCTCCAGTGCTAAATCACAGATATTATTAAAATATATTAGTAGTAATCAAAACTAACATTTGTTTTGTCTTATGCAGTTCCTTTCACAACAATATGGCATTTGAATAAAGCAGCATCTTTCTGGTTTAAGCATTCCTACTACACTTACCTTGGTAAAACCTAGACAGTGTGTATTATGACTCAAATGAAAATGTGCTTTTTCATTCAAAGATCTTAGTTCTCATATTACAAAGGAATTACTTTTTTTTCCTCTACTCAGGTTCTTCAGAAACAGGGTAGCTCCTTCCTAGCTCTGTCTACAGAGAAGATTACATCAAGATCAAACTGGAACAAAACCTAAGGTTTTGGGCTTTCTACAGCTCTTTGTGTATGTAAATAAAAAAGGACAGCAGAACACCAGGGAGATGTAGCATGTAGCTAGGTAGATTTCTATGTTATAGACCTTTCAAAAGAAGAGAAAATAATCCAGTTTTATTGTGTATGTATAACCCCCTTCAGAATATTGGTATCAAAGTTTACGTATAATAAAAATTGCCTAATTTTCATAAAACATCTGTATAAATATTTCTCCTCGATGCACTCCTCACAGTGATTTCCACATGTAAATTAAATATTTGTTTTAAATGTGCAGTTGTCAGAACTTATCTTCATATTTGCACTAGAAGCCTTCCTTTGCAAAAGATTGAGATAGGAAAATGCCTACACAGAGCATCCAGAATTTATATCAATAAAAGTATTAATGTTCTGATGTACATATTTGAAAATAATTTTGTACTTTCAAGTAGAGATTGATAAACTGCACAGTTCTCATTCCAGTCGTCCTTGCTTAGCATCACCTATTGCTCCCCATACATCAAACACAAACTCATCTGGAAATGCAAAGTCTCCAAGAGTTTCATCCAGTGCCACTGCAAATTCATCTGGGTTTTTCTTGTCTCTCCCAGCTTCCACCATTGTTGCAGCTAAAAAACAGCAAAACAAAATAATGAAATTACCACGACATTGACAGCTAACATATATGGCCAAGGGGAACAAGGACTTTAGCCAGTTTTAAGACAAATGGGTCAAGATATATGAAAGAGTCATATGACACAGCAGCAATAAAACAAAACACAAAATTATATTGCAGTCCAACTGCCCTGGTTGAAGCCTCAGAATTACACAGTAATAAAATCTGTCACTAACAGAAAGTGTTTTTTTTAAAGACAGAGCTTCCCACATTATGAAATAGAACCTTAAAAACATGTAATTACAGATTTACCAAACTTGAAAACAAAACTCACTAAATTTAAGGTTACCAGGACAGGTTTCAACTCAGTCAAGCAGGACTCAGGATGTCACTGCCGTGCAGAAGCAGCAGCAGCAGCCACTGATAAAATTGTTTTCAACTGCACTGGCCAATTCCAATCAGCACTACCAGGGCACATCTAATGTTCTGTATTTATCAAAGCACATTTCCTTTCCCACATTCACCTGCTGTCATGAAATCCCTCCTGTGGAGGGACTGCAGGATGCTGGGGCTTTCGGTAGCTTGGTGCTGACCTCCAGCGTCCGCAGCATCTCACTGCCGCGCAGCGAACCCCCAGGCGGGATGCTCGGCATCCTTCCTGCTGCTCACACACAAGTTTGTACCACTGCTCTATGAGAAGGTGGAAGGCTGAACCTTGCTTCCTTAGTTTCATGCATACAGAAACAGCTGCCAGTCTGCTCTGTCACCCAGAGAGGATATTCTGACTTCCCCAGGCAGCTAAACCAGGCCTGGGATGGCAGCCACCCCCTGGGTGGCACAGCTCTGCAGGACATCTGTGTTTACACCCTGACATTTGCATTGCATCGATCCCAAGGCAAATAAAACCTACTGATTGCCAAGGCATTTAGTAGTTACTTGCCAACTTGAAGAAAACTTTACTGGTTCTCAGAGGGTGACAGCTCTGGACCAAATTGCCTCCACTCCCCTCCCAGCTTCTTGTAACAGCTGCACAATATGTGATTGCAGGAATTTATTCCAACAAAGTATTTTTCAACATTTCGGATATCCCAACTGTTTTCAGATCTTAGGGTTTTTTTCTCACACAGTGCTCATACCTGAGAAATTTTTACATAAAACATTAAAAGTTCAGAAAACTTAATAGTGATGAAAGAAATTAGGAGTCCTCTCAACTTTAACTGACAAGCTTATTGGGCTTCTCAGAATATGAGCAGAGTAGTATATTGGCTTTCTAAACCTATTCCTTTCAAAATAACCTCCAGGTTCTTTCATAATACCCTTATTTTAAGTTCTGATAGTCACATGGGGCATAAGCCATGAAAGCTATGATCTGCCTGCCACTGTGAATGCCTACATTACATCCTGGCTTTGCTACCTATATCCTACTCTGTAACTTCTTGAAATACTTTTTCAGAAGTCTGAACAGAAACTTCAAAGTTTATTTAGCTGCAATGCTATCAGAACGTCTGCCTTCATCAAAAGGTAACACGTTATTTTTCTAGAGATAAAATTCATATTCATCTTCCTTACAACATGACAGAAAATGAAGCATGCCATTGCAGTTTCCAGTGTTCAACATTACTTGGGTTTAGTTTCACGTTAAATTCTGGCAGAATTGGCACCCAAAGAAGCATTAGAAATATCCTTTCTTTTTTCTTTGCTAAGTAGCACTAATTCTTCTTGAAGTGGAGAAATTTTCTTGTTTAAGCAGACTTGCTACCTTTTCCTTTTTTACAAAACTCCCACTATTCTCTCAGAGTAAATGAACATTCATAAAGAACATATCTAGAATTTACACAATAGAGTCCTTCAGGAAAGGGAGTCTGAAAATAACAGATTCAGGGAGAACATCACTTCAGTCAAAGCATTTCAAGATAAAAACAATTACCCAGTATTGGTGGGTTGGACTATGGGTGGGTCAAGAGAAGAAGCTTGGGTGGCAAAATTTAGATCTATTAGGGCATTTTGACTAAACAGTAAGTTTAAAAAAATAAAGTCAAGAGTAGAGCAGTAGATTTGAAGTTCTACTAAACAGAAATGGGAATTTGCAAAAATACATGATGTCTCACAATGTTATTGGGGGGAAAAAGTAAATAATTCAAAAGTGTAAAAATAGAACAAAATAGAACAAAGTATCAGTGGCTGAAGAGATAGCCAAAAGATAGTGAAAGTAAAAAGTTGGATTCAAAGCCCTTTTTTGCCACTGTTTTTCTATCCATAGCATTCTGAGGTTGGATCCCGTAGATCCAGGCTTCCTCCCACCCAGGGTCTTTGAGGTAAAATACAGTCAATAACAATTCAAATCTCACTGATTTAAAATATAAGTGCTACCAGTATTTTATACTAACACAGCTTCCTTAGCCCCTCCTATTAATCACCTGCTCACATTCTCTTACCAGAAAGCACTGACAGCATTTAAAATAACCCCAATTATCTCTCAGTGGCACATTTATGTTTCAAAGAAGACTGAAGTCAAGTGTTGGCTCAATTTCTAATGTGCCCATAAAATGACATTAAATGGTGGAGGGATTTCCAGAGCCAAGTGTCCCTTTTGCAGATGATGCCCAGTTTTCAGTAAAATAAAGAGGTAAAAAAAGTAAAAGTGCATTCAAAAGGCAGGTATGTAAATCTCAACAGTAATTAGATCTCTGAAACTAAAACACTGGGCTAAAAAAACACAAACCAGTAAGTATATGTATTTCCATTAAATAATTTCCTGGCATTTAGCTCCAACTCAGAGATTTGTGTGTAGATTCAGTCAGCCATTCGTGAAGCTGTCAATATACTTAGCTATGAAAAAAATTAAGGGCTTTATCTCATCTTTAATTCTGTCTGTAATTTTATGTTATTTTTTTCTTTCCTTTCTTTCTAACTTCTGGCTTAAAACTGGGGCACTCTTTTAGAACTCAATCACACCATGGAAGTGTCATTTTAATGGAGATGAAAGAGCAATATTAACTGACATCCAAAGCTTCTGACAAACAGAACTGCATGGGAGTGAGCAGTGATTGAGATCTTAATCACTTGTCGGCTGTGGCACTGTGATGACTTGCATTTTCAACTAATCTGGCTTGAGTAATGAGTGAAATTTCTATCCGAGTGGTGATTGGCATTCTCTGAATGAATCCTTTCCTCATATTTCATTTTCACGGGTGACTGATCACATCCAGTAGATGAAAAACTGACATATGTTAATTGAAGAGATTTGTGACAGGTGATTAGCTCTCCTTTCCTAGAGAGTCCTAGAGATTTTTAATTGTTTAAAAATGATAAAACTTCTTTTTCATCATGATCTTTGGCCCTCAAGTCTAAGATTTGACCTTTAGGAAATGGCTTCAAAGGTGCAAACTAAAGCTACATGAACCCTGCAATCTTTGATGCCTCTTTGTTTCGCTGCCTTTTTTGGGATGAAGAGGTGAAGGACAAAACAACCCAGCAGGAATGTCCTCTGAAGACAAAGGCCCCTTCCTTCTGCAAATGTTCTTCTAAGGCATTCTTAGAAATTTTCCAAACTAAATACTGAAAGATGAGACATCAGATCTTCTGGAAAAAATAATCAAGGAATTTATGGGAAAATTCTACCAGGTGCTTGGCAATCAACTCAGCCATAAGTACTGAAAGTTGAACTCCTCAGTCTAATGTAGAAGAGCCATCCCATTACAGTACTGAGAGTCAAAAACACAGGGAACACCAGTTACCATGTGAATTTTCTTCCCTGTCTTAGAGCAGAGCATAGCACATCCCAAGATCCCAAGAAACCATGCTCTAGCCTAGGATCTCAGGGTTCTGGACTATAGACACCAGAACCAGAGCACCTACAGCTGCTTATTCCTGTAGCTCCAGGAGTCTGAGGACCTTAGAGGTAACCTGCAAGGATGGGACATTCAGAAGTCTGGGATTGCAAAAGCTGCAGGACAAAAACTGGTTCCCAGCTGGTTTGAGACTTGGGAGCTTTGAAGCCTGACCCAGGGATGTACTGAGCAGCAGAGGCTGCAGGAGAGCATTAGGACAGGGGTTCCTCCCTAACACAGGGTCAGCACCACACAGCACTCCTAGGAGCATATTACATGGTGGGGGCATCACATATTAGTGTTTACAGGAACAGGATTTTTGAGAATTTTTAGTTTTCAGGGAGTTGGAGAGGTTAGATATTACCTACAAAACAGAATTCACCCATTTCTGGCAGCTCTGCTTTTTCTTTACCAGGAAACCCACCTCTACCTTAGTCTGGGGGACAAAAAACACTTTACCTACAATTTTTCCTGTGAGAAAACTAGTAGAAGCTGCCAATCAGATGCTTGCTGATAGGAGCAGCTAACAAAGGACTTCTGGCTATTTGGATAATCTCTGATTGTTCTTATTCCACTGTACTAACTGCTGCCTGTCCATCCCTCCCCTTTTGCCTTTAGCTTCATGCCAGACCTATTTTCTTTTTCTACTTTGCCTCCCCCACTTCCCTCTCATAAAAACTTCCTTTTCAGTATTGCTTTCTATTTACCTTATCCTTTCCTGATTCTTGGCTGATTTATTTAAAGATTACCATGATAAATAGCTTCCTTTTTGCCTCACTCCACAATACCATATGAAGACTCCACCCAGCCAGAGCTGGCTACAGTGGCACTTTTCACTCAGCCAGACTGCAGCTTCTTCCCATACAAAGAGGAGCTCCTATTAACTGTTGTCAGATTATTAGGAAGATGCAACAGTTCCAAGGAAAAGTTCAGTGCAGTTTTAAGAAACTTATGATACTGAGGCTGAATAGTTTCCTTCATTATAAACTGATCATTGTGATACTTAGCAGATAGGATGGAAAACTTCCCACGTTCTTCAGAACACAGGCTTCAGAGAATTTGACAAATTTGTTCAACTATTCTGTCATTTCCCTTGATAAGTAATTCCCCTTTCACCGATGAAGATCTTGGATCCAAAGTTGAGTGATCGGTTTCAGTGTGTGTAAGCCAAGGGGCAAAAGAGCAAAAAGGCAAATAGACATCTTTCTCTTTAACAATCCTTAAGTGAGGTAAACAGAAGATCCACTTTTGTGGAAAAATGCAGTGATGACAGTTAATGGCAATAAAATAATTCATGCAATAGTATATAGGTAATGTACAGGAAGAACAGAGGATAGTTAATTATAATGCTTGAAGAGATTCTTTCTTTTATCAGACACACGTATTTGGAGAACTATAGGCAAGTTTTAATACTGCACCCTGGACAAGTTTTGCTTTACTTATATCCATAGACTAAAGTACTCAGCAAATTTTAGACTACAGAAAATGAGAAATTATTTCATCTTGTAGTAACATATTTGTTAAAAACTCACCTAATTCAATATCTCTTATGCCCATGTATGTTTCAAGAAGCTCATCCACTTTTTTAATTGCTTTTTCTTCAGCTTCACTTGGCTTTGTTGAAATAAAGGGAGAAAAAGAGCAAAAGTATAATTTTATACATGAAGATTTCAAAAATAACTGGCAATAAGCCACCGATTACCCTTACTCCCATCCTAACCACCTGGAATTACAAAACCTGCAAGCAAAACACATTATTCCATCCTTTCCCTTTTCTCACAAGCCTGAGCCTTCCCCCTAACGTCAAGCCACAAAGCTCTTACTTTCCAGCTAAACAGGGGCCTGACATCTCCCGACTATGCAGGTCTTCATCAAATTCTTATCAGCTTTAGATGAACAACATTTCTTCTTCCAAACCCTAATCCTGGTTTCACACATGTCAGCACTTGTCATCAGCCTCCCCTATCAACAGCCCTTACACCAGCCTGGTACACTTTGCAGCATCAGCAACAGAACCAGCTCCTCAACCATCACACACACACACACACACACACACACACACACACTTTTCAACACTACTTGGTCTCATCTCCTTTAAATTCATCCATGGTAACCTATGAAATTTAAATATAGGCTCTCTGTTTCCAGATTCCTCTGTCCAATCCTATCCCTGCTATCTTCAACTTTATACACACATTCCTTCCTGCAGAAGCAATCTTCTTAAATCCTGCAGGCTTTGTATCATCCAAATTTTTCCTTCCTACTTTACCTTGTAAACCTTGGGGAAGAATAAATCAGGAACTAGATAATTAAACTACTGAAGGCCCCCAGGATAACCATACCATTTCCTCCACAGTAGCAGGGCCTTTAGTTCTCAGCCGAAGAGTTTCTCTCCCTTTGGAGTTTTTTGCCTGTGTCAAAGTTCCACCTTTGGATCTTGGTCCCAGCTTTTCTAAATACAAAGCAAACAACAAAAAGATAATAATGCCAAACAAAACTAAGTATATTGTACTCAGAATACAATGTATCTGCTTTGGCTATTATATTACTTTCATTTTTTTATTCTAATCAAGATCTAGACATATGTAAAAATGTAATTACAAATTAACTGATGCAGGGGTGCAAACACCACTGCTGAACAGGTTGTGGTGAGGCAGATTGACCTCAGCTGTTTAAATACCAGCAGTCACAAGGGTGAAATGTCCCTAAGTAGATCTGCAGTTTTTCTGCTGGCTTCACCAAGCTCATGCTCACACATGATAAAACTCTACCAAGATTATGTGGGTTTAGTTAAAGTTTTCTTTACTGGATTTCCTTGTTTTATCTTAGGTAAGGGCACTCCAGTTAGTAAGCAGAGTATGGAACCATTTAAGATTTGGATTTATTGTTCTAGGACATATTTTTAAATTTACTAACCCAGAGTGACATAGTTAAAATGGAAAGTCACTGAAGAGAGGAGATGATTTTGCAGAACCGTTTTTAACTGTGCTGTCTTCCCTTCCATATTATTCCTCTTCTTAGCAGTAGGCATTTCTAACAAGATCTCCTTGAAAACAAGGCTTTAATATACTATATTCATTTTGCCCAGGTAGATTCCAACTCATCATTCTTATATAAGTAGTCAAAAATCCAGATTATTATACTGCACAAAACTTGAAAAGTAAATTTTAGTTGGCTTTATTTTACCAAATAGATATGGCAGTCTATTACATACATGCTTACCTACACTTTTACATGCATTACATACACTTTTATATTTTAAAACACCCCTCAGAGTGCCATAATTTCTGCTAGACTTATTTCAAAAAGTCATTCCTGATATAACATACATATTTTTCTAGTTTTGTCACCATTAGCACCCTAAAACTTAGTATTTGACAAATCTTTACCAGCAGTAGTTCAGACCACAGATCTCTGGCCACCATAGCAACTATTTTTCATATTCACATAGTTTATATTTAGAGTTCATGGTATGCTGCCTTTATTAATTTGTAAAGGGCTGGCTAGTGACTAGCAAGGACCAATCTTATTCAGACAATCTTTATTTTGTGCTACAAGCCTTGTCTAGAGTAGGCTGAGGCAGCCTCTGTGCACATGGTAGACAGATACCCAGCCAGTAAATTGTTTTTATTTCACATTCTGCTGAAAGGAGGAAAAACAAAAGTACTTTCACAGAGAAACTTGTCTCTTATTTCTTTCTCCTCACAAACCTGTGTTGAAACTAACAGGAATTCAGCACCTACTTGTCCAGCAGGATCTGGATCTTGTTTGTCATCTCCTCTGGGGCTATTCTCAGCATGCTGCAGCTTTAGCACTACCTCAAATAAATTTGTGCCTGAAGCATAACTGCACCTAAGGCTAGAGGCAGGATATTCTAACCTGCTGGGCATGGCCATTTGTAAATTAATTTCTGTAGATTGAAAAAAAATGTGCATCTTCCAAAAATCTGTCTAAAATGCTCTAATTACCTCTTAATTCTATACCAGATAAAAGGAATGGAATTAGCAGGTTTTCTTCTCTAAATCACAGGCAGACTAAAAGGTACCTTAGTCACCTGACTGAAATAATTACTATGAAATAATAGCTGAAGTCATCAGTCACATGCTGATTTACCCTGGTCTTTACAAATAGGCTGTGTAACATATTTACCATGAAATAGAAACTAGTAAAAGGTATTCTTATTATTACTAGTAGCAATATCACATATATGGAATACTACTTCAGTGTAATCTACAAGTTGCACATTTATTTAACAGAAGTATCAACTCGTATCCAAATGCATTAGTGATTAGCTCATAATCCTCATTCTTTACAGAAGCTCTAAAAGCAGAAAGAAATCTTCACATTTCTCTCATTTTCAATTTCTGCTGCTATTCTGACACCAAGTGTCAAGACTGGTGTACGACAGCAGCTGTGAGTTATTAACACATAAAAGAGGATTTGAAAAATAAATACGTTGAATTTTTGCTGCTGGGGTGAAGATGGTGATTTCAGAGTTGCTGTTAGTGCAGGTGTGCACAAAGACTCACATGAGCTTATAATGTAGCAGAATTTTGAAGTTCTTACTGCAGAAAAATGCCACATGGTTTGTGGGGGTTATGAAAAGTAGTGAGAGAGTAAAATTAAAACTCAGTCTCTGTTTTGACTCCTGAGCTAAACCTAGCTTCTTGGTTGGTTTATTTGTTCTTTTTTTTTCAGTTTACATTGATAAAATGAAGACACATAAGGACTAATAGTAGGTATGCGTTCCTCCTATATATGTGTCACTTTCTATAGCATGCAGACGCAGTAGGGAGAGGCAGAGCTTTGCCCTACTGCTTTTTTCCATTTCTGAGTATACCTGCTGTATGATTAGAGATCCACAAAAATGTTAGGGAGAGCAGGAAGGCTCGAAGCAAAGCAGTTGCTCTAGGAAATCCCAGCCAGTGTTTCCCTCAGCATCCTTCCACACTGGAAAGTGCAGTCCACAGTGAAGGGTACAGAAATAGAAAATACACGACACAGATGAACACTGATTATGTTTCAGAAGAGGAAAAGAGAAGAGAAGGCTCAAGAATCAGCACATTAGTGAAGTGATCCATGCTTTAAAACCATTTCTCTGAAACAATGCTTGTGCTGATTTTGCATCATCATGTAGTGGCAAGTGAATTGAGCAATCAAGACTCAGGCTGAGGCAGCACACACCAGGATGACTGCTGGAGAAAGCAAGACAGGGAAATCCATTCATAAATTTCCCACTTCAAGGAAAAAAGACAAATGTACTTTCTTGTAGCAGCTTTGTTACCTTGAGTAGACACCTGGCTGCAGTCTGAAAACAAACTTGGAATGCAACACAATGCAATGTTGGGATTTTGATATCCAGTGAACAAGGTGGACAGTGAAGTAACTCACCAAATGCTTTCATGGGCTCTATCAACTGCAGCTTAAACACCTGACCCTTCTCCAGATCTTTTAGCATTTTGGCAACTTCATAATGCCGACAATCTGACACGTTTTTTCCATTTATAGTCTCTATGTGATCACCCACGCAGATCATTTTGGTTTGGTCCATAAGGCTACCTTCTCTGATTCTCTGTGGTTTTGAGTAAAAAAAAAAAAAATAGAATTAGAAACTTTTCTTTTAAAGGTAAAGAGGTGACACCACAGAGTTTCAGGAGTGTCACTTAACAACATCAATAGCATTGAGCTTTTATGCCAGCAGTGCATTTTGTCTATAAGATTTTCATAAAATGTATTTTGGAAAGGGTTATTTTTCAAACATTGTATTATAATAAGAATGGAATATAGAATCAATAGGAAAAAAATCAAGCAATCATACTTTAGAAATCGATGTTTCTGAATTAGCTAATATTTTTCTGCTTTAAAATTGAACCAAAACATGACAGTAATATGAATGTTTATCTGAGTTTTTGGGGTTTTTGATTTAATATCTTGACAAGTAGAGAAACAGAGCGTCTCTCTTTTCAAGTATGGTCCAGGGATATAACAAAATAATGTGTTTGATATACTACAAAATTATATACTCTTGAGGGCTAGTCTCAATAAGACCCATCTGTAGTGACCAAACTTTTATGATTTTCTTCTTCAGACTGTACAGCTGCATATCAACGTATTTTTAATGAAATAACAATAAGAATTTATTCTAAATGCCATCTCATGGAATACAAATGGTCTAAAGGTCATAAAATGTAAAAGAAGTTAGTATATATAGCTTTTGCGGAGTTTAAAAAATGAGGAAAAATCTCCAATCTCTCTCAGTGATTCACCAAGGTAATTAAAGAACACTTTATTTAAACACAGTTTATCGATTCTGCTTGTTGTTATTATATCCTGTCATATTTGTTTACCATGTGCCTATGCCATGTAAGCCAATATTGTATGGCTATTTAATAGAAAAACTATGACATAGCAGAACTTGTTATATTTTGTAGGGACAAGGATTTTATTCTAATATCTTCCTGAATAATGTACTTTTCAATACAGACTAATGTTGTTCAGGTTAACCTCAGTCGAGGTAACAGTGAGACAAGGGAGATAAACACATTACCACCTGCTCCAGTAACACCTTGCCTAGCTGAACAACTTTCTCAGAAAGCTGCTGCCAGTTTACATGCTCACATCTGAGCCCACATATGTGCCTCCATCTGAAAGAGACAGTGGGAAGTGTGATAGTGCTCACTGTCCTCTAATATACTGCAATAATTTTTAGCTTCAAGATGAGTTTAACTCTTTCTAACACTTGTTTTAAAAATGAAAAGAACCCTCAGGGTGAATGAAGAAGGTATTGTACCCACACCAGAAACCAGACCCCAAATGCATTTCTGTTACAAAGTAGCAGGATTCAAGTGGGCCAACCAGACTTTAAGTAGTATTAAATCTATGTGCTGAATTCATTCTTATTTAGCTTTTTTTCCCATTTGGATCCCAAGATGAAAAAGTAGCATTCACCTACTATATAGTAGTATATATAGAATATAGTGGTATACACCTGACTATATTAATTGTGTCATATCAAACTTTTTTTTTTTTTTTTTTAAGATGATTTAGGTTAGGTCATTACTCCAAGTTAATTGACCAGAAACAGTCAAGTTACATTGTCATAGTAATTAATATGCAATTGGTATGCCTGTAGTTCAAGTGCTCTACAGTCCATTTAGAAGCTAGGATCTATAGTTCCTATGCAATGCCTAATTAAATGTGCCACCATATTTGATAATGTCTCCTTATATACCAGTTAGTCATGCTTCAAGTTCTACTGCTATTCTCTTTGGATGACTAATTTGTTTCCATAGTACATCTTCCCATCTTGTTATGTACCAAAAAAGTAAATTGTTGAAAGCAGCATGAAACAGGGTTCTGCACCTCGTAAGGCAAATTTATATTAGATGTCATAGAAAAAGAATTTCCAATTCAAAGCATCAGGTTAAAACCTACCTGGGTTATATAACTGACCTAAAAACTGCCCTGTTATCTAAAATACAAAAAAAATACTACAGCCCATAACAGTTTTCAACAACACACAGACAGGTAAATTTAATAGTCATGTTTAATTATTAATGGAACACAGTAACAATTTTTCAAAGAAAGTAAATATATAAACAAAAAGAATTTTACCAAACTTTAAAGTAGAGACAATCTCTGCTTGGTCATTCACTTGAACAACCAAGTATTAAAAAAATGCAGCCTTTACTTCTGTTTATGTGTTTTCTATGCTGTTTTTAAAATATCCCTTAGCTAAATGCGCAACAGCAACAAAGTTGATAGAAACTCCTTTAAACCAATGAATTCCCATGAAGGCTGCACCATATTCATTATGCAGCTTATTAGAACAGTCCAGGGGCAATGATATATTTGTTCAGACAAGTTTTATACAATTCACTGGAAATGACAGCTTGTCTTGCTAATGTGGTGAGGGTTTTCCAGTCTGCTCCAATTATGCAGTGGCCTGTGCGATGCCTGCTCTCCCTCCCCATGGTACCAACCAAGCACAGAGAGAGTAACCCCCTGTGCACAGTGCTGCACACATGAACTTAAATCACTGAAACACTGCTTTGGATGCCTTCTTTCAAAATGCCACATATGCAGCAGAGTGACTGAACGTTATGGGCTGCACGAATGCTACCACCAAAAATTCAGAGTTCTGCATCAACAAACAAAAATGAGGCTGTCATTTTGCCAAACTACTTACTGAAACCTCCACTGCATCTCGACATTCTCAAGCACGATCTCAGTCACATTTTTCCACAATGAAGACAAGTAAACCTATTTCTAAACTACATCTTGTGTTACATCCATGGTAGGTGAGGAATGCCTAGAGAATGCCACCTCTCCATACAAGAAACTGTGTTTACAATAGCAATGAAACAGTGATTGCAACATGAGCAATTGAAGATGGCTGCCAATGTCTCACTAATATTGGGTAACTAAAGTAGATTAGAGCAAAGCATCTAAAAAAGGTAGAAAATATGCTTAGTCTAGCAAGAAGAGTGGCATCATTTCCTTAGCCTCTACTTGTCTCAAAATATACTCTCCTCATATAGAGGTTGAAGAGGAAAGCAACTATGATTACTATATGATACACTTTACTGCCCATAAGTGCTACTAAAGTTAATTGTGGTAAATTGTGTTAATCCATATCCTTAGCACTTTTTCATTCATCCTAAGGCCACAAAGCTGGAAAGCTGAGAAAGCTGAAAAAGCACTGTATTCGTATCTATTCTTACAGACTAGGAAGGCTTCTGCCTTACAAACAGTTACAAAGACTGAAAGAACATGATCTCATTATCACGAGTGATGGATGTTCTATAAGCACCTAATCTATGACAACAGAAAACCACTTATAAAAAGGAGGGGGCAGACACAAGCAATATCTGACACCTACAACCTCAGGGTAGGTCAGAAAATACAATGGTCGCATAGTGCAGATGATACACATTACAGAAGCACTGAACAAATGAACCAATTTTGAATTACATCCAGTACCAAAATAGCTGACCTAATTTTGAATCATGTACCTAAGGAAAAGCAACTTTCTTTTTTACATACCATATACCACTTCTACAGTTCTAAAGGATCATTAAACCAATAATTAACCTGTAATCAAAGCTTCTATAGAATAAAGCATTCAAAATATTTCACTGGTATATATACAATTTACCTTAATAAACGCACAGCCGGTTCCATTGTCTGTAATGGTAAGTCCAAGCACATCATCAGTTTTAAGAATTTCCACTTCTTTTCGTTGTCCTTTTACATGGGCAAATATGAAATCTTCAAGGCCAATTTGTGCACCTAAGAGCTTTTCCATATCAGCTTTATGAGTGTTCAAAGTGCAAAACATGATCTGTGCGGAAGGAAAGTGAATATTATCTTAGTTTAATAGTATATTACGTTTGGTAAGCTTGATAGGTAGATAAAAGGTGAACACAGTTCTGGCCTCTCTGACAGATTCATAGCTGAAATGATAACTGTGCTTCTCCAGCTGTCCCAGGACAGGTGACAGTCTCCATCCACACACAGGACAGGCACCATCAATTGCTCAAACTGCACATAAGAGCTGGCAGGGAGCAAAGGAAAGCGGTATCTGTGTGAGCAGCTCCTCATGGCCTGTCTCAGCACACTGACTGACACAGCCATCCTGAGCTACAGCTCAACAGCTTCTGACAGAGGTCAGAGTGAGCAAACCAAAGACCCACCACTACCTTTTGCTTCGTTGTTCATCCACCTCATATTCCACAGTATTCAAACATCACTGGGAACTGCATGAAAACATAACTGCTTGAAAGCAGAGTTTGTGTGGTAGCTGAAGAGGAGCAAAGGCTGTGAGGCCATGCACAGATTCCTCCTGGGCAGCTCCAGACAGCACAGGGCAGCAGCTAAAATGGAGGAACTCTGCACTCCAAGAGAAACTTGGAGAATCCCTAAAATCTACTTTGCAAAGAACACACCCCTAAAGACCATCTTTCACGGGCAGTTGGAAGCAGGGCAGGAGGAGGAGGCTTGGTGCCACCCTATTTGGCCCTCCCAGCACAGGTGGCAAAACCACAGCTGTGAACCATCAGGCAAGGGTTCTGCTGCCAGCAGTGTGCACATGGCTCTGACAGGATGAGAGATATAAGTAGATACTTTTCCATGCACTGCCTGTATCTGCTGGACATTATTTTCCCTCAGAGCACACCTTGGACCTCCTTGCAGCCCGCTGCCCACACCAGCTCCAAATTGGGAAGTGGAAAAAGCAGTGCCAGCACATGAATAGAAGTACATGGTGGGAAGCCAGCTTTGCATGTGAGAAAACCAGCAGCAGGATGCCTCTCCGTGCCCTCTATCTTTGTTACTGCTCTAGTGGCCATCCCTGGGGAGCAGCAGGCCAGGCCAGCTGCCCAAATGCAGGCACAGACCTGTGTCCCATTGCCTGCTCAGCTCCCTGGTGCTTCACTGGAAATGGAGGGTGTCCTTCTGCTCTCCCAGCTTCCCTCACTACACTTATAAAAGTTATGGGGTTCCACGCCAGAACACTTTAAATGCCTTTTCTTTCCTTCCAGCATCACCGGATGACAGCAGAAAAAAATTCAAGTCACCAGCCTACTCAAACCTATTACAGGTCAAATGAGGGGTGAATACATTTCCTAATGTATTTCACAGAGAGCATTTAAGTTTTTGAAGCTTTTTACAACTTAGATTCTGTAAATGGGGGGAATGAGGTTCTATAAAATGGAAGTTTAGTACTGAGACAGTGTTTCTTGATGAAGGAGGTCTTGTTGAGTTGTTTTAAAAAATAAAACAATAAACAAAATCAACCAAACAGCCCTACTTCAAAGGCTAATTGCTTATTTCACATAATCCAGGCATCCACTGCAGTCTAATACCATACTCTAACAATGAAAGTCTTACCAGCAAACCCTTAACAGACATTAGCTTTATTCTCTCAGGCAATGCAGTTTTTCAGTTAACAAATACTCATGCAGTAACATCACCTGGAGAAACTCAGCTGTTTTAAAGTAGAAAATTAAAGTTTATTTTAACCAAGCATTTTTTTAACCAAGAAGGCTCAGTACAAACAGACAATATATAAAAAGTTCCCATATACATTCTGAGCTCTCTCTCAAAGTACATAAGAACTTGGTAGGTTCTTGTTCTTATAATGAAAAAGCCCTGTATCTTTACATTTTAGACATTAGCATCCTTCATCTGACCTTGTCAAACAGACAATCATCTAGTAACTACTGTCACACCTTTGAATAGATAAAATTGGCAACAGAGCAGAAATGTGATATTTAGCAACTTGATCCAGAGTTTCTCTTTTTAGACCTTCATCTGGATGGCATTCCTACCACAGCCTATAAGTCTGCAGAATTCTCTGTGAGTCAGTTCTGTGCTAACCACAAGGCTGAGAGAGCATTAGCCAGTCAAAAATAAAGCTTAACTCATTCTTTATCCTCTTTAGTGAACAACTGTTTTCACTCAGAACAGAGATATGCAAAGAGTAATGTACTAAAGATGTATCTACCCTGGATAATATACAGTTACACCATCTATCAGTTACAGCACAGCTTTATTTGCAGATGACTGAGATGGGTCAATTCAAAATTATATTTTTCCATTGATTTTACATAACCTTAATATAGGTACCTAAATAACAACTTATATACTTAAATACTTAAACCTCACCTACTTTAGTACACCTTCTATTCACACAAAGTATGGTATATTTTAACAGTAATTTTCCAAGCAAGAAAATTCAACATGTAATTTTCAGTGTTTTTTCTCACTTCTAGTCCTCAACCTTCTTTTGATTTGATCTTTAATTCCGCATACCAGTGCTGTGACATTTCATCCCAACTTCAGCAGTATATTATAAATCATATCTGTTACACCATTCACTAAGTATCAAGGATCCCTCCTTCACTGAGAGAGTTATCTTATGTGGCACACAGAACAAGGAAATTCCATTCAGCTGGCAGGGACTCAGGGATTAAGCACAACCTTATAAAATACATTTGTCAGATAAAATTACTAACAGGTTATTCTCTGTCTCAGTATTTTCAATAGGAAGAGATCACATTAGTCAATAAAACCAGGGTTACATTGCATGTTATATAAAGAAATGGTATTAGTCAAGAAGAGCAGGGTTATACTATGTGTTATATAAAATATATATACCTTACCATTCTGCATATCCTATACAGTAATCACATTCTCATCTTCCATATTAAGCCTACCCCTCGAGAAGAACTCAAAAATAAGCTGACTGACAGATGACATACTCAGAAGCTATTAAACGTGCTTTTAACATCAGTATCTCTCAGATAACTTTACAAAGGAGATCATAATCACTTTCTTTATTTAAGAGGTGGGGAAATGGAAATTCTGCTTCTCAGCAAGATGTAACACCCACTGGTACGTTTCCCTGTATAGGTAGGCGTCATTATGTCAAGAAATCACCAATGTATTTTCTAGGTACCTTACTTTATCCTCCCTGAAGAAAATGTGAGAGCCTTGACCAGCTGCAGCAACAGGAAGAGTAACCAAGTCCTCACAGTTCCGGTGTGCTTCCAGTACTCTTATCAGGTATGCAACTTTGCCTCCCCAAATACATTCAAAGTACTATAAAATAAGCATTCGGTGCTTTATTGTTCCTTCTTTAAAGCCAGAGAGCACAAGAATGTCAGTCTAAATTCTTCCTTAGGGCTTAAAAGTACTTGTAAAACAGATGATTAACACAACAAGCCCCAGGTAATGTGAGTGTGAAATTTAAGCACTGCTTAGGGGAAGCAAACAATTGTTGCCATAGGGTTGGGAGAAGGTTGTTTGTAGGGGGAGTGTTAAGTTTGCTCATTTGAAGTCTTCAATCAGTAGGCAAGATTGTGAACAATTTATTCACAGATAAGCATGTACTCCTGTGGTGATGAGGATTTCACAGGCTGACCATAGGCCACTTTTATTCAGAAACCTAAGTTTCAGCATAGAGGCTTATTTTTCACTACCTTTCCTAAAAGCTTAAATCAAACAGGTTTCAATCAAATATTTACATCAAAGTTTAATGTGGCACAGCCTCACAGTATACTTAAATATTTAGCATGAAGAAACAAGGCCCAAGAACAGCAGCCCAGACACAAGCTCAGCAGAAGAACTCTTGTTACTGGAAGAGAGGGAGCTGCATTTCAGCCCTTGGTGCTAGCAGGAGGGTCTCCCTTTCTCTGTACTCCTCTTAGGAAGCAAAATTCCTTCCACTGTGAAAGAAATCCCAACCTCCACGGGCTCTTGGCAGACACACCCTCTGAGCTTTCAACTTACCTTACCGGCCCATCATACTTCACCTTCCAAAGTAAATGAAACAATCCAAAGTGCAAAAATGAGTACACAAAACAAGTGTCATGTAGCTTCTGTGGTTTAACATCCTCTTCTCATCTGATCAAGAAATAGCCCTGCTACAGGATTTTAGCTGGACAAGTTCCCAGTGCCCAATTAGCTACTGTGAATACTTTAAAGCCCTACCATGTGGTCTCGCAGGAGCACAGCACCAAATGCTTTTAACAGACCCACATTGTCCTTCAGTCAGTGCTCACTTATTCACCATACAGGCAGCACTTCGCACTTTCACCTTTGCAGGGAACATAACTTTGCCTGCCACATTTTCTAATAGTTACAATGGAGTAGTAATCCTGAATGGCAAAGGACACACTGTAAAGGACTATGTCCTTTACAAAGGACATACCATACACAACTACTTTTTTTCAACTACTTTTGCTGCACTATCCTCTATCGAAAAAAAAAAGGGGGGGGGGGGGGGGGGAATCCTATTATTTATGCAAGTAGAAATATATATATATATAACTGTGGATGGGTGCTGTTGGCAGAAATTCAGGCCAAATGTCAGGTTCAAGAGGCATAACAGATACATCTAGGAAGATTGCTAAATAATAAAGTATCTAAACAACAAAAAATGAGTACAGGAAAAGCCTCAGAAAGCTGTTATGGCTTTGTCCTTGACAGGTACCTGGCAAACATCATGGGAGTGAAGGAGTGTCCCCTTTGACACTGTATCTGTCATGTTCTGTTCCCATCCTAACTTACTCATGATCCAGGTCTGCACGGAGGTTTTTGTCAGTGTCTGCCCAACAAATACTGTTTTATACAACCTTTGCTCTGTCACTGTTGGCAGTCAATCACTGAACTTGGACAGGATTCTCCAGCAGAAGCTAAACTCAGCTGGTCCTGTGATAGGTGTGAAAAGAGGAAATGAGGTGCTGTAACCATGCAGAGTCAAAAGCAGAAGTGACAGATCACAAGTATAGCTCATCTTTAACTGTTCTGAAACACTTATGTAGGAACTTCTCCAATAATCCATACCCTTGTCTACACTACAGTAAACTCACATAACATATTAAATGTCTTCACTTCTCCACCAGTTAGCCAATGCTCTTTACACTGAGCTCTTCCTTCCCCCCCCCCCCCCCTATTTTCCACCTCAGTCACTACAGGGCAGAGATCTCTGAGATAGTACCTTGTTCCAAAGGCATTCAGGTATCACAGTGCCCACAGGCTTCAGGATGTACTTGGGTCACAGAAACTTTCCTCAGCAGAGAGCACTTACAAATGGCACCTTAGTACCTCAGTGTCTTTCAGTTTGCTCAGGTGTAGCTTCTGGCATTATTGTTTACACCAGGCTGTCCAAAAGTAGATTTAATTAATAGGCAATACCATTTAAAATGTCTAAGCAATCTAAGCAGTTGCTAATAAATTCACACGTGATGGCACTCCCTGCTGTTCACTCATCTATCCTATTTTATCTTGTCTGTCTGAAGTTTTGCTGCAAAACTCGCAAGTTCAGGCTCTTCACTCTGCTGTGCTCCTGTTACTCCAGGAAATACTTTTCATCACTATTTTCATTTCATACAACTTGTTTTTTTAGAGCCAACTGAATTTCCTGAGTAACCGATTTTGAGTTCAGTGCCTCCAGCAACAATTCTCTATCCATTTTTACAAATACTTCACAGACACACAGACACAGACACGCAGACACAAAAAAAAAAAAAAAAAAAAAAAAAAAAAAAAAAAAAAAAACCAATAGAGAGAAGGATAAATGAATAAATGAAGAAAGAAACTTCTCTAGTTTAATACAAGGCTGGCAATAGGTGCCTATGAAACATGTGGTGCTTCCTCTAAAACCTTTGGGGATGTCAGACATCTAGCAGGAAAAAATGAGAGTGCACCATTCATACAAAATTTAATTTCCTAATGAACACTGTTCCCTCTCAAGTAGGCAGAGCCAAAAGTTCATTAACAAAAGTTCAGCAGTGAAAGGAAGAACACTAAAATAGAAGATAATCTGGCAATTACAAGAACTTGAGAGTAAAAGGTATAACTGGAGATGGAACAGAACAAAAGGGGAACAGCAGCTCAGTATGGAAAGAAAACAGAGAAGCAGAAGGTCAGAAAGCAGCTGGGCAGATCTGGGACATAGGTGTGCTGGCTGGCAGCAGAACTGGTATTTCTTAATTACTTAATGTACCAGCAACTGGTTAAACCGAATTCACTGTTACTGCCACTTTCCTTTTACAATTTACTGTCTGAATTGCTGCTAGGTCAGGCAGACCCTCAGTACAAAGTCTGTAGTAATAGTCTTTACTTTAAAAGAGTCAGCTACAAATAAAAGAAAAAGTAAGTGAAGCTGTATAGCCACATGCAGGCATAATGAAATGATAGCACTTTGTTTCAGTTTGCCACTCAGAGGTTAAGGTTCATAGAATCACATAGGAAGAACTTGATATGGCCACTACCTTTTAACCAAGAGAAAACAATGCATTTACAAACACAAATGAATCATTATCCAAACAATGTTTAAAACTTAGCTTAGGGAAGAAAAAAAAAATAAAAACCGCAGAGTTAAAAAAAAAAAAAAAACAAAAAAACAAAAACACCAAAACCCAATTGTTACAGATTTAAGTAGCCTCACTTAAAGCAGCTGGTCGTCTAAAAGTAATTACCAGGCAAAGAAGAAAATTTACAGTTGGAATTTTAAAATGCAGTCAGATTCAAACCATTTCTACTCCCTCTTGTCTTCATTCTGGGTATCATGGATCCACTGACATTTTTTATTATTTTTTTTTTAACTGGAAAGAATTACTAGTCCTGAACTGGCAATACTTCACTCCACCGTAATACAAAATGTTTGACCCAGCGCTTCCGAGTTGTGTTAAACAACAGGCTGGCAACAAGTGAACCAGAGATACTTCAGCTAAAAGGAACATTGTTCTGCCATGAAACAGTTACATGCAACTATGCCTATATCTTTCCGTGTACCGTAACGCTCGTTTGGCAATAGCAAAAGGATTTTTTCATCCCCAAAATACCAAAACCAAACCCAAACAAACAGAATGCCCACAGCAGCTAACAGCGCAGAAATGCCGCCCGCTCCGTTTGCGCCTTTCGAGGCCTCCCTGTGCCTGGCAGGGCGCAGCGGTGACCGCCAGCCCCGGGCACCTCCGCTCTGCCGCGCCCGGCTCCCGGCTCGGCCGGCGCTCGTCTGCCGCCTGTGTCGACCCTACCTCGGCGGGGTCGATGTTGAAAGCCTCGGCGATCTTGGCGTACAGTTCGCGAGCGCTGCTGAAGCCCTCGACCCGGCCCGTGGGGCTGCCGTGCGCCAGCTGCGTGTGGAACTGCAGCCGCGACGCGCTGGCTGCCGGGGCAGGGGGGGCCGGAGCCGGGGCCGGCGCCTCGCTCTCCACCAGCTTGGAGGTCTCCTTGGACTTCTCCTTCTTCTTGCCCCTCAGCCCCAGCGGCATCTTCCGCGCCTGTACCGGGCTCCTGCCACCTCCGGCTCCCCCGCTGGACTCTGCCCCGGCACCGCCCCGGCCACGCACGGCCATACCGCCGCCAGGTGAGGGAGGCCCCGGCACCGCCCCGCCCCGGAGATGGTGGAAGGCGGTGGGTGCTGCCCGCTTCCCTCCTCCAACCCCGCTGCCCTGGGCAGCTCGGGAAGGTGGTGGGACGGTGGTGGGACTGTGCTCTGCTCTGCCCCTTGCCCCCTCAGCCTCGGTCATACCTCCCCCCCCACACACACACCTGCTGTAACTAAAGCAGAGGAAGACAGTCTGGGGACAGAAGCTCTTTACACACGTAATCCTTTTTTCCTTCCCGTAATACTGTTTAAAGAAGGGTTTGAGGTGTTTGGGTTTTTGTTGTCGTGGGACTTGGTTTCTGCCGAAGTGGAAGAAAGGCACCTTGGACTTGACTGCACCAAGAATGCCAACTTTGCCAAAAAGAGTGGTATGGTCCATTTTGTATTTGCATAGGGTCCACTGCAAAGACATCTCTTCCACATTTTTCTAATTGTGTATTATATAAAAGCATAAAGTGTATTTACATACCTTTAAAGTATTTTCCTACATTGTTCACAAGCCCAGATCATAAAACATTTACCGTAGGTTAGCATCCCGGATATAAAGAAAACATGAATAATACAAGGACTTCAGCCAATTTTTGCTTGTTTAACCACAATCACACATAGTAAACCTATAAGGATTAATAATCAATACACATGTAAGCAAAGTTTAAGAGGTGTCCTATTAACCGGAAGCTTTGAAATACTGAGGTTTAATATATTTGAGAAGTGTATTTTCTGACAGCTAGCAGAGTTAAAATACTTCCTTCTCCACCACGTTACTGGAAAATGTTAAAGTAAATTCTATGTTCACATTACAGATCTTCTGTGTTCCAACATAATTTACACTCACCTGAGTGGAATTTCTTCATTTTCACTGATGCACCAAATCTACTCAGGATGTTAAGAGTAGAAATTTCATGAGGCATGACAGCACTTCTAACAGAATCTACTACAAAACTGCAGACAGGAGCAGCATCACCTTACCACATCTCATGACTCTCAAAATAAAAGCAGTTAAAAAAAAAAAGTATTCTGGCACATGGAGTCAGATACTAAGAAGTGAATCATGAGGAGCCATGCACGTTCCTAGCATAGCTAATCAGAGTACCTAGGACAATTCAGAAAATACCTCCTTTAAACTGCTCATGTTGTGGGGGAAAAAAAAAGGTTTGAAGCCCGTTGGATTTTAGTCTTTCCAGATAACAAGTGGTAGATTTAACTGAATACTCAAACATGCCCAATTTTTACCCAATTCTAGTCTAAGACAATTGGATTAAAGATTAATTTTCTAGTCATTTCCACCAATAAAAAACTCATCACAATAGACTTGTGAGTTTAATTTATAAACTCACAGACATTGAATTAGCCCTAATTTAAATGTTACACACTTTTCTTCAATTGAAGTGTTAATGTTTCCATGTTTTACATGGAGATGGATGGCTGGATGGATGAGCAGACGGAAAAAGACAGCTGAAGTTGTACAAGACCTATGCTGATCCTACTTACAGCTTGGAGAATCAGCATCAGCTTCTAACCATAGCAAGAAAAATTATGAGACTAACAGAGCTGACTGAATAAAGTGAGGATCACATTGTACTGTTTAATATAAACAGAGCAGGTACATGCTATGATTGCTTACATGATGTAGTAGGCTAAATTAAACTTTGTTGCCATTTAAAATAAAGATATTATTGCATATTTATTGGAAGCCAGACCTAGAACAGAATCTAATTGAGAGTGCCATTAGCAGCCAACAGCTTTGGCAAGGAACTGTGAAGAAATGTTCACTCAGTTTTACCTGAATACTTCCATGTACTTATTCTTTGCTAAACTGCAAATGCTCACTAATAATGCTCTGATAGTGCATTAGCAGTTTCAGCCATTTGGATTTAAACAGCATAATACAGTGCTGACGGAGTAGTCTGCAGAGCTAGAAATGAGTCAGATTGCTCAGAACAAGGAAGAAAAGCCTAAAATGGACACAAGACACTAACTACAACATCCTGCTCTCAGGCTTGCTTGAATGTGTACCCACTAGGGAAGTATCTGCCAACACTAATTAACACACATCAAAACTAGATCATTAATCCAAGTAAGCCTACAGCACTTCAGAATAGTTACTTAAATTTCACTTTTGGTAAGTAACAGCCTTGGAGAGTCAACCATTTAAATAAGAATGTTAATAAACAGTATTGCTTTTAGATTGATAAACCATATACTAAAATTAAAAAAAAATTAAAATAGGGTTTGGCTTTTTTAAGTATTATTGCACACTGCAGTTAATCACATTCTTCAGTTTGTCAGCCATAGTACTTAGGGTGTGAAAATTGTGGCATGCAACAACCACAAAGCTTTGTGGAACAGAATAAAGCTGTATTACAGGACATGAAATCCCACAGTGCTATACTTCAAACTATCAGTACGTAAAATTGTTTTAGTACACACACATATAGATATGTATGCACACATATTTTCTCTGTGATTTAGGCAGTTCTTACCTGCAGCATATTATATCTTTCTTTTCATAGATGTTCCAAATGAAGCAACTGCTTAAAAGAATTATGACCAGAGAAGAGCTTCTTTTAAAATATTTCAGAGCCTTATCTTGTTTAGTCTAATAGAAGAAGAAACAGCTGGTCTTTATCTACAGTAGCATTAAATTGATATAAACAATATTAAGAAAAGAATATTGATAAAAAACAAAACTGAAAAATTCTAATAAACCATGCAAAAAACTATTTTTCAAAACCATCAGAGGATACTGCAAAACAAGGCCTTCAGACTGCATTTCCTCCTCTGTTTTAAGACATGAAATCAAATTGGACTGCCTGTAACAGAAGGGAACCAAACTCCATTACCAAAATTCACCAGTCCTCTGAGAGTTTGTCCAGACTACATTAAGTATTCATATTTTGGTTTTGACATATGAAAAATACCAACTAGTAAAAGCATCCTCTGTAAAATTCACTTTTTCACTGACTTCAATTTTCGGAATTGAGATTTGATAGAGAGTAGATGGGGATCCCAAGGATTTTCATCCTGCTTCCTATTACTTTTAAAATCAGCTAGCTGACTTAATAGGAAACAAAACTACATGGTTCTTTTCTGGATTGGTCTCAGAAGCAGTTCCAGGTCTTTATCCCACTTGGCCACAGCTTTTCTGGCAAGGGCCACTTTCCATTGAACCCAGTTTATCAGGCTTTCTTTGGATATAAAATACAAGCAGTTGAGATACTTTTTTTTTTGAGCATGCCATAAAGTCCTTACTCAGGGAAATGCTACATTTCAGGTACTGGCTGGGTGGAGAATTTATCTAGTTATGTAGAGCAGCAGGAGTGAGAAAATGTTAATTTGCCCTTGATAAAGCAACCAAGCATAACTAGCAAGATTGTTGTGCAGCTCCTCCCTTGGGTAAGCCAGTAATTCCAGAACAAAACAAATATAGGATAGTTATACCTTCTTGATCCAAAGGGAGCAAGTGTAGACCTTTACTTTCAGTCTTTAAATAATAGAAAAATTAACTGGAGGAGCCTGAAGGAAACAAATCATGACATTTAAATAGTCCATTGCTGAGCAATTTCATAATTGAAGAGCTGAGATTCATGAGGAGATTAGTACTGCCATTTGCCAAGTTTCCACGCCTAACAGTAAGTGCAAGCATGTAAGCAATATAGTAAGAACTATTAATGTCATCCTCAAAGGACAACTAGCATTTACTGACCAGAAAAGGAAACTGACTCTTTATATCTACAGTAGTATGCCCATGTCCCATTTTTTAGGTATTGTTATTATTTCACCTTGAATAACAGTAAATTTCACTGGCAGAAAAAAAATATTCTACCCCCAAAGTATGTTACCAGTGACTCAGACTAGCTGATAAGATGCATGTGCTAGAAAGCAATGGAGTGCATTTAGTTATTTTACTGACTTCAATTTATGAGCTGTCAGTTCTCTAGTCACCTCCAGACCTCAGAGGCTTCAGCAACTATATAAACTAATACAGGGGGACAGGAAAACCTGTAAGCATGACAGCTGCCATAACCAGTAAAGCCTGGAGCTCTGTACATGGATTCCATGAGGCTGATACTGTTGAAGTCAGGGGACCTTACAGAGAGTGCTTTTCAAATGCAAGACTGACTAGATCTTCACAAACATTTCTGTTCTTCACAATCAGCTGAGTTTAGTGTCATTCCTTTCCCACTCTTTCTGCCATCTGATACTACAGATAGCATTCAGTCACATACATCATTCTCTTAAACCCCTGTCTATGAAGTACTTGCTACTGGCTAATCCTGTCAGCCAGACACTCAGGTCATGATCGAGTATGCAAGTGCTGAAGGCAGTGAAGTAACACAGTCTGTTATGACTAGAGACATTATATGATTGACCAGCCTAATATCTTTTAAGTTCAGACAGTTGTCTATCAAAAGAGCTAAGCTCTTACAAAGGCTTCAGTCCCTTAGCTCAGTAGCGTTCCAATTACACAGTTCCTAGAATCACATTTTGGGATCACAGCATCATGTTAATGAGACCAAGTCAGGGTCTAGGGAGTGGCAAAATCATCTTAAGGGCTTAAAGATTTGAGGGAGTTGTTTTTAACACTAAAATATTTTTTAAAGACTCAATGAGACAAACACAAAATGTCAACATTGGGGATCATACAGCCTTAACTAAAGGCCAAGGAAAAGAAGGTTTGGAAACTACTATCGTTTTCCTCTCAACCAAAGCTAAATGCAGCTGCACCCAATACATCTCAAGAACCCCTACCATATTAACACAAGGTGTGACTCATTAATATGGGAAGTTCAGTCTAAGCAAGCATAAAGCTAATGGCACTTAATCAAGGCACAGAATTGATTCTTGGCCAAATACAATTCCCTTTCCAGGCTGCTGATTCTTTTTGGCCAAAAAAAAAAAAAAAAAAAAAAAAAAAACAAAACCAAAACCCAAAACCCAAAACAACAAACCACACCACAAGGTTTAGCAGATTATGCAGTCAGACAATGGTCTCCTCAGATCTCTAAGCAAAACTATGCAGCTGAGAATTCCACAGCACACTGAAACCATGCACCCCTCAACCAGGGTTTTTAAAACCAAACCAGCTCATAGACCATTTCTTCATCCAAGCTTTGGCTCTTTTAGCACTGGAGGTACAACCAGTCCAAGAGCTTGATTCATTTACTGCATGCTGTGCATCAATCCGATGGATCCCTCCCCCTATGCTTAGATTTCTGAGAATCAGACATGGATTCTGCTTTGCACATTTACTAAAAATATATCACATCTGAGAATTAGAAGACTTGATAATGTCATTAGACTGATCATAATACATACTGCTCCTCTCCAGCACTTTTTGTAAGGCAATACTGCAAACAGCAGCGAGTACTAGAAGAGGACATAGAAATGAAGAGAAAGCTCCCACCCTGTGAAAGGCAAACGGATGTCACTACACAGTGACAAGATGAAGGTAGCAAGAACAATACTAGAGACCCAACCCCAGTGAAGAGTCTGTTATTTTGTTACTTCCTTAACAAAGTAAACAGGTTGGAAGAGAAAAATCAACCCAAACCCACACTACCTGCTCAACACACAACAAATAGGCTCCAACAAGCTTTCAGCATAGGTAACACAAAAAAGGCCCAGTGGAAGAGTGGAATACTAATATCCTCATGACATCAGAAAGGCTGCACTGGAGCAATGAAAGTACCACTACAACTATAAACAGTTGTAATGCAGCTTGCTCTACTTTTTCAACAGCTTGAGGTTATCCTAGAGTTAGGGGAATTAAAAAACATTATTTAGAATTACAGGTTTTCACAGACTTGTTTAATCAACTCCTCCAAAGTAACCATGACTTTTGCTTTATCGAACCTAAGCAACCTTCAGGAGACCAAAATATCCTTATTGTCCCCACTTCATAAATGAGCATTTTATTTCCATGTATTTCAGTAGTTAGATATGATAGCTGTCAAAATACTTGCCTCCTTCTCCAAAACAGCCTTTATTAAATAATCAAATAGTTTTTTTAAACACATCTTTTAAGCACATTTTTAATAGAAAAATATTAATTTTTGTGAATCCTGGATTAGTTATTAATGTCCTCTCTCATATTTCAAACTAATTCCACATGCTATTTTCTGAAATATATACTTTGTTACTGCTCCATAAGAAAAGAAATACAAGCATTTCATACCATTCCTATAGCTCTGTATTTTGAGCATGAAAACAGTTGGAAAAGTTTAGATTGCTATACATATATATATATACCTCTAAATACACAAAATACTGCAATTCCTCAATTTAACAACTATTCCTGCTACCTGAAGGTGGTTACAAAAAAATAGTCTTAGTGGCTGCATTTTTATTTTTCTTTTACAAGTTGGACTATGGTTACAAGATCCTGGATTACAAAATGCTCAATTCCATTAGCTTTTAAACTGACAAGCAGGTATTTTAGGATTATAAGCTTTCAAAGTTGTGTAACTTATAGCATCTGCCATCATAACAAAAGATAAAAGAAAGTTAAAAACCAACTTTACACTTTTTACTTATAAACCACATAAGAAATGCAATACGGAAAATACTGAAATGGGAATTTTTTGAACAATATATAGCATTAACAATATACAGAAGCACTAAGCAGCAATTTTTTCCCTTTGTGATACTGCTCCAGCAAATGTTTAGTTTCTTGTAGATTTAGGGTTACAACTAATGACACTGTATGAAGAAATCTGCAGTTGAAAAACTGACTTGAACAGTATCTCCCAGAAGTTCTATTCTTTTGAGAAATGGGATTCTTCTTGTGCTTATTAACAAGTCAGTGTAAATTAAATCCCAGCTTCCATATGATTTACTTTTCCTGCAGACAGTCATTTATGTGAAGATAACACTGCTATTTCTTAAGCTACCTATCAGCAGGTAACTACTACATTTCCATAAGCAAAAGGCTATCAGCAATCTTACATATTTTCTTGAGAAAAAACAAATCAAAACAAAAAACCCCTTTGAAAGTATTGTTAAAGCACTGTATTAATGGTTTTAAACTCAAGTAATAAAGCATGCCTGCAAGGCATTTCTCTCACCAATATGCTGCAATCAAGGGAACCAGCCCTATTTACTCTACTATAAAACTAGATTATTTCAGAGGGCTCTCCATTTCTCTATGCACCTTTTAACTCTAGCATCACAGAATCATTAAGGTTGGAAAACAAACCTCCAAGATCATCAAAAGTCTAAAGACAAGTAACTCATATTTGTATTTTAAAAATTACTCAGTTCAGGCATATGAAAGTTTATGGGTAACCCCTATCCTACTTTGTGTATTGAGCAAACTTTACTTTAGCTAGGACCTGGGCTTTTCCTTCTTCTGCATGGGAGTGAAGTTCAGCCTTTGAAAATAATGCATACTTAAGGTCATCGTGATCTTTAAATACCTGCATTAGCCATATGATTTTATGGTGTTCTTTCTGCACCTTTACACTTAAGTGTAGACCTACTCCCTAGGGATTCAAGCTGTCACAGCAGTACCACCCATCTTTAGGATAAGATTCATTTGCAGGACATAGTCCACAGCACTGTCTAGTGAAAAGTGCTAACTCCAGTCTCATGGACTCATTTAGGCTGGAAGGAACCTCTTGGGATTACATGGTCCAACACCCCTTCCCAAGCATGGTCAGCTAAAGTAGGTTGCCTAGGACCACATCCAGTCAGGTTTTAAGTATACCCAGGGATGGTGATTTCTCAACCTCTCAGGGCAAACTGTTCCAGTCGCTGACCACTCTCACAGTAAAAAGGTGTTTGTGTTCAGATGGAATCCTATGTTTTAGCCTGTATATGCTACCTCTGAGTCCTGTCACTGAGAGTTACTAAGGACAGTCTGGCTTCCTCATCTTCATTCCCTCCCATCAGATATTTATATGCAGTGGTAACTCCTCCCCAAGCCTTTTTCTTCCCCAGGTTGAAGAGCTCCAACTCTCACAGACTCATACATAGGTCTGTGCTAGACCTGCTCATGTAAGTTCATTTATTTCTAACCTGTACTTTGTCAGTTGTCTACTGAAGTCAAGGTAAACAACACATTCTCCTGTCATCCACAAAGCTAGTGGATGTGAGGTTGGCTAAGCACAATTTCCCTACTGTATATCTATGCTGACTACTTCTGATCACCTTCTTGTCCTTCATGTCCTTAGAAATGCTTTCCAAGGGATTTTCACCATCACCTTTCCCAAGGACTAAAGTATAGCTGAGTGGCCTGTAGCTCCCCAAACTTTTTTTTTTTTTCCTTAAAAGTAGGAATGATATTTGCTCTTTTCCAGCCTACTGGAACAGCTCCAGACCTCCATGACCATTTAAAGATAATTAAGAGTGGCTCTGCAATGCCATTAGCCAGCTCCCTCAGCACCAGGAGTGCAACCTGTCAGGTTCATGGACTTCCAGTTTAATTGCCCTTCAATCTGGTCCTCTACCACCAAGGTGCCATTCTCACAGGCCTGGAATACCTGGAGGACTGGTTTATTGGCAGAGGCTGATGCAAAGAAGGTACTGAGTACCCCAGCCTTCTCCACGTCATCTGTCACCAGTTTCTGTGCCCCATTCAACAGCGCACTCACCATTTGCTGTTAATGTACTTGTAGAATCCTCTCTTGCTGTTCTGCCTGAAGGCTGAAGAACTATCCCCATAGCAAATGGCAACTCTTGTTCCTCAAGCCACACGCCCTTTACTAAGACTCTCAGTGCAGTCCTCACATTCTGGGGCAATAAAAAAATTGTTTAATTCCACTGGGGGAGAGTTCAGGAACCCTAGCTGATTTTCCCAGCCTATGGTTTGTGCAGTGGAAGACAACATACCAAAACTGTATCTTCCATGTTTTGCTTTTTAAAATATTTATACATTTGTGCACTTCTACTACTTCCTATTATTTCTGTATAAATGGGTAAAGCTATAGATATGGTAGGGGATATACGAAATAAAGTACTCGAAGGCTCAAGTACTGTATCAGAAATATGCACTGACTTTCATTAGGCAAAATAATGAATAAACTTTTCTGATTAGGAAGATGTAAAATAAAATGAGTGGTTATCCCTCTAAATTTTACTGCAGAAGTCACCTCTATGACTTGTAGTTAACCCTTTTTTTCTCATGCAGCATTACAGTATTTCCCCCCCCCACCCATCCCACAAAACAAAGAAACAAATATTCCATTAGTTGTTACAGATTGCACTTTCAAAGCACAGACTTGCCAGTCTTCTGTATTTCCAGTGTCCTATTTAAACAGCTGACATACACAGTCTTCATTTTATGAAACTGGAAGATTTCGCCTAAGTACTTCTTTTGATGCTGGAGAAATGTTATCTGGAAAAATTACTTCAAACTCTATAATTAAGTCTCCACGTTGGTCAGGATTTTTGGGGAACGGCAAACCATATCCTATAATTCTTCTTCTCATCCCAGGCTTTACAACTTCATTTACTGTCATGGGTATGGTTCTTCCCTCTATCGTCGGCACATTGATAGAGCTGCCACACAAAGCCTAGAGAAAAATTGCATTAAAAAAAAAAAATAAAAAAAATCAGTAAGAACTTTATTTGTACCTGCCACAGAATGTGGCTTATTTAGAAAAGAACTGCATTCAAAACAGTATTTTCACTGCCCACTACTGAGACTTCAAAATCCGGTTCCTGTCTTAAAAGGAAAGGCTTAGGTTTGTCACTGAATATCAGAGAATTTTGCAATCTTTTGCAATGGCCACTGAAAGGTAACTGAGCTTGTATTTCCTTCAAAAACTTTATCAAATAAGGATAGTAGAGCACAGAGTGAAATCTTTGCTTGTACCTCTCTAGGATTTCCAGTTTCTCAATTTCCATCAGAAATTTAGAATCCTGTTCTCATTTTCTGTTTGCTTACATTGTGCAGGGTTTTACTCTAACACACTACCAACCTACACTATATCAAACTGCAGAATAACATTTAAGTTTCTGTAAGTGGAGTCATATAAAATTTCACAGGTCATAACTGAGCATTTCCAATACTCAAAGCAAACAAATATTTTGTTTTAGTTTTGGTGCACCATCACACACATTCTTTTGCTTCATCCAATAGATTCTTTTCATTACTATGATCTCTGATAGTAACATTTTAATTCCTCTAACCTCACTTGATTCAGTACATTTATAAGGCTTATACTGACAAATTTACATACCAAAGCAATGAGACTAACCAAGTTTTTATCTAAGAAGAACTATATTAATCACTATTGCTATCAACTATCACTATCAACTATTGCTTTTTCTCCCTCTCTCATCCCATTTTCAGTGCTTCACCTCACTTCAAATATACTTTTAGTTAAGAATCCTGTAAGAAGGAAGCTCATAATGTACATAAAGAGCTTATAACAGAAGCAAGAGTAATTTGGGACCTCATGCTAATCAAGAAGAACACAACACACACTCAGCTACATTATCTTTTAAACAATGACCATGTGAAGGCTTCAGTCTCCTAAGAACTCTATGATTTTTCCTTTTGAAAGGCACTGTGTTTTAACTTGGGATGGAATTTAAATAAAGCTATACTATTTTTGTTGTTATATATAGCTCCTATAACACCTGTTCACAATAATTTATCCTCATGAAATCAATCTCTATGTACTTTGAAATCACACCAAAATAACTTATGACATAAAAGGGCAGACTTAAATATTCTCACTGCCAACAGATTCTAAGACATTTCTACTTTGTCCTACAGAAATAGTAATCATATCACAGCAATAAGGAGCATACTATACTGGATGTATTTGTTAATTGTATCTGTGTTCAAAACTTCAGCCTATGAACTACTACATTTAGCCAGAAAGGTGAAGTATGAAGGTTTAAAACGTATCAACCTTTACTCTTACCCTTCCGGCCTCATTCTCTACCACCTAAGTTTCCATTTATATAAAACCAGCTAATGCTTCTACTATAAACCACATTGACTTTACAAGACTGAAACTCTATTAAATAAAAAAAACCAACGAAACACTTTATTGCTGCCATACAGCTGGTTCAGTATAGCCATTTTATCATATTTTAATAGGCTTACCCAGAGATCTGCCAAAAGAGATACTTACCTCCCTTAGGCTGATCTTAACAGGATAGATAATATTTGATCCATCTCTCTTGAAGTGAGAATGAGGTTTATCTTTAATGATGAAAACAATATCAGCTGGAATTGTGTTAGGTGTTTCATCACCTTCTTTTGGAAAAGTGATTTTGGTGCCTTCTTTCCATCCTCTTTTTATCTCAATAGTAAGAATTTTGTCCTCTGTTCGGACACTTCTACCATCTGGGTTAAGCCTTTTACGTGAAATTCTCATCCTTTTTGTGCAGCCATGATAGATCTCTTCCAGTGACACTTTAAGTTCATGGATTACAGGGGGATCTTGTTTACGACGTAATTGGCTACCAACTGTATTCCTTTCCCTTGGAAAACCATTCATACTGAAAGTAGTGAAAGACCCAAATGGATCACCATCCACCTCCATGTCTTCAGTATCTCTGCCACCAGGCATCCTTCTTCCGAAGAAGATCTCAAAAGGATTTGTGCCACCAAAGAAAGCTGCAAATGTAGCATGTGGATCGCCATGGAAGGAGTACCGGAAGGTACCACCCTGCCCATCAGGTCCTCCAGCTCCTCCTTTCAGACCTAAATATGGCAAATAAGCAAAGTTAAAAACAAATGGATTATTATTATAAGCTTTCCTTTTGTAGCATGTATTCATGTCGGAACTGATTGGTCAACAAGGTCTTTGCAGTTGGGTGACAGGTTTCCTTTTCAATGAAAACTCAGCATAAGACTGTAAGACTGTAAGAACAAGTATTCTGACACTGCCAATTTATTTTGTATAAATGAAGCCAGTTATTCAAAGAATTGGCATCTTAAAATAGAAGATGAGCCTGCTTGACTTCATCTTTTTGTGTTCTAAAAAGCCTGTCAGGAGCTGAATTCCACTTCACGATCATTTCTGGGGAATATTATGGATTATCATACGCAACATTCTCCATACTCTCCATATCTGAGCTTTAACATAGCAATAATTAGTTTTACCTCTGTTTTCCTGAAATTCAGTTTGAGTAAAAGGTAATATGCCAATAATCAAAGCTGTCATTTACTTTCTTAATGTTCAATTCAGAATCCCAAAACAAACACAACCTTTCTTCCTATGATATAAAACAGGTAAAAAAAAAGCTGGAAACTCTTTTCAACTGAGTCTCAAAAGTATCTTGGAAGTTCCCAAGACTTATTTTGGTACAAAAATCTTGTACAGTCAGAGTGTCACCATCTCTGTGTAGAAAAATTAGAATGTTCTCAAACAGTTTTGTACTTTCTCTTCTACCAGAATGAGAGATCTACATCTCACTTCCTCCTAATAAAATTTCCCTTAAAATTCTCACTGGACAGTCTCTTGCACTTCTTGCTGTCTGAATCCAAACACAGCTAAAATCAATTTTCTTAAATATCTCTTCTCCAATAGGTGATATCGAAGTATCTCCTCATAATACTTAACAGTTTTCCTGCACTGACCATTTCAGGGTACCTTCTCAAACCTTTAAGATGAAAGGCTGAAAATCTTGAGAAACTTTTATTTCTAAATGTACCATGTTTGCTTATTTTATTTTTTCCAGTCTTTCAGAAGTTCAGCACTACAGCTGCTATCCTACTTCCAGAGCCATAAAAATGTGAAGCCTTACATTAATGAAGCATACATTGCCTAAATTTGAAAGTGCTCGTTTTGGGGTGTTTTATATCTTCTATAAATAAGCTTAATACTGGTCATCCACAGTAACCAAGACAGACATTAAAATGAAAATGCTTTCCTCATCTCAAAACCAAACCATGCTATAAAATACTTAGCAACAGTAGTACATCCTTCTGTCACAGTTCTATTAGTTAAACAAGCAGATCTGATCTGCTTCTACTATCAGTCTGTGATAGTAAGAGGACACCTCCTGGAATAGTAAGCCAAAAGTTGTTTTTGAAGGTACATCAAGTTCCTGGCTAGAAAAAAAATTAAGTTCCCTTCTTCCTCCCACCCCACCTCCGGCTTTTCCCTCACAACTCCTAGTTACACTCTCAGATGTAGCTGAAGAGCTTAGAGAGCAAGTGAGGCATCAGGATGTATTTCCAGATACACCATCCTAAAAATTCATACTTTGGTTTAGTGCTATGCCTCAAATAAGCACAAACCTACATTTTGAACCTCTCTCTTTAAGTATGAAATACTAAGATGGCAAAAGCTGCATTGCTTTATATGCTTCACTTCCAGCTCTTTGGGAAAAGAGAATTAAGTGGTATTTTGCGAAAGTAGTTAGGATGCATAGCATGTTGCACAGCAATTTAATATGCAAATGAAGCTACAGAGTAAATATGTTTATTATGGTATACAGAAAGAAGGCAGAAGGTAAGAAGGAAAAAGTGCAAGAAGGTGAAAGACCCAAGAGGAAAACAAAGGTCTCTGGTATCTATGTAACCACTTTTTTCTTAGAATGTTTCAGTCACAGCATTAAAGTTTTGAACATATGCAATGGAACAAAAGACCAAAACACCTGCATCCTCTGTAGAGCCTGAAGGGTTTCTACATATCTTTACAGAAGTTAATAATTGTATTAAGTCCTACAGATAACCAATGACCAATTTTGTTATACATTTATAAGGAGCCACATTTTCCCCAATGTACTGCTAAGTGTCCTCCTTCATATTAGTCAAAAACATGGCCCTGAGTGAATGGCAGTGACTGAGGGGACCTAATTGTCCCAACAGAAGTAATTACTTCATGTGGAATTTCAGATACCATACATTTAAGGGGAGGGATGTTAATGACTTCCTTTGTTGCTCAATCATAGGGCTGAAAGTCACATTGGTCAAAAATAAAAAAAAAGTCATCCTCTCCAGACAACCATTTTAGGATAAATGTGACATTTCTCAGGCCTCATTCCCTTGGCATGTTATCACTGTTTACAATTAAAGCTAAAAAATTGTTCTGGTATTTCATGACATCAGCCAAATTCTTTCCTCTCCAGGCAAAAATCCAAGGACAACTACATACTGGACACCTGGGCTTCTGCTCAGAAGGACTGATCTGCCTAGATCAAGCAGACTGCTGTTTAGCAAAAAATTTAAGAAAAGAATCTCTTTTCTATTGCACCCTCAAAAGTGCTAGGGCAAGGGAAAAAAAAGGAAATAATACAGGAAAAGGAAAAAAAATATCCAGAAAGCTATTTATGGGTTAGACATTTTTTTTCAATTCAGTAAGTTTCTGCCTGTCAAGTATATGTATGGATTTAAAAATAAACAAAACCAAACAACACAAACAAAAAAACCCATAAAACTACCTTAAAGTAAGAAAGCAGAACTAGATCAGCATTAAAACTGTACATATACATATGTATATATACATATACATTTAACAATAATAAAGCTGTTAACTCAAACTTCTAAGCAGTACAAAAAACATTGCCTAAAAATCAACACATAGGACCTTTTCATGTATCATCTGTTAGTTTTCCCTCTCTCACCATAACAAAAAAGCAACTGATAGGAATATAAAAGAGACATACATACCTTCCTCCCCGAACTGATCATAAATGTCTCTCTTTTTGGGATCACTCAGCACTTCGTAAGCTTCTGCAATCTCTTTGAATTTTTCCTCTGCATGGGGAGATTTGTTCTTATCTGGATGCCACTTCAGTGCTTGCTTTCTGTAAGCCTTTTTGATATCCTCGTCAGAAGCCCCTTTTTCAATTCCCAGGATAGAATAATAATCTTTCCCCATCCTGAGTGTTGGATGAATTCAGATTTTCCTTGCTACGAAAAAAATGGTGTCCAGTGTCTTAGCAACGTAGAGATGCTAGAGAAGGAAAAATAAAAATCAAATTTGGAATTGACACAAACAGAATGTCACAAATCAACAAACTCCCCGACACATTAGAGAAACACTAGATAGCTTCTCCGTATTGCGTTCCTTCCCCCGTTGCTCATTTATAAATAATTATACACACTGGACAAGACACAGCCCTCTTTAGAGTCCTCCCATCTACAGTACGTGTCACCGCTCTTTCTAGAACGACAAATAACCCAGGACGTCACTTCCCCGCCTGCCCCAGCTGCACAGCCCGCACAGCTTTCGCTCGCTCTCATACGCATGCACACACACACACACACACACACACACACACACACAGAGAGAGAGAAAATGCTGAACTTCTCTTTCCTGCCTTCTCAGGCAAGTGGAGTTTAAAGGTTTAGCAGTGTGACGCAGTGCCTTTCACCACCCAGTCAGCCCTGAAGACATAACTGTCCCTGGAGAAATGCAGAAGACCGTATGAAGTCATTACGGCGTTTCGCCTCACAGTTTCTATAGAGGCAGTTGTACACAACTCTTTTCCAACTATATCAACGTGGATTTGTACCCTTTTCCAGCAAAGTCTATTAAGTACTTTAGTACTTTGCACCCAACTTAACTACAAAGCTTCAGAAAACTTTAACTTAGTTTCTTTAAAAATAAAACCATGCCACGCTCAACCAGAGCTGACTGAAGCCATGAACTACTAAGCAATAACAAACCAAATCTGAGCAAAAGCACCCCACACTCTTTACCACAAGTAAGCTACTCAGTTAAAGAAGGCCAAAACTAACCTTCCCCCCTTGCTTTTTCTATAAGCAGAAGTATCAAGCAGTACAAGTACAGCAAAATATCCAAACAACTTTCATCTGATGAGATAATAAGAAAAAAATACCCTGTTCCTATATAATTGATTCATAATACATTTCACTACTGAAGTATTTCTCAAGTTCTGCAGAGACAATGGTCCACAAGATTTCTTCTGCCTCATAATTAAAAGCTATAGATCAAGAAATTTTCCTTACTTGTCAGTATGGCGATAAACTTAAAGACAGATCAGTATAGCCTGAAAAACACTCCTCCCTGGAATGAAATACTAAAAAAATGTGAGTTTTGGCAAGATCTGGAAGTTACCTATATGAAGACATCTCTAAGCTGAGTAAAGATATTACCTATATGAAAAAAATAAGGCTCAACTGGCTTCCTTCTAATGATAAAGTTTAAACAAAGCAGTACATAGCCAAGAGACCAAACTCAGGTGGAGAATACCAACCCTCTGATTCAGGGAACAGTCTATCTGAACTTGTTTTCCAGAACCTGCTCTAACTTAAAAAGGGGCCTGCCAGAAAAGGCAGAAAATTTTTCCTCAACAAGAATACTAGAAAAAAAACTTATTAAAAGCAAAAAAAAAAAAAAAACCAAAAAACCACCAAACAAGCAAAAAAAACCAAACACCAAACAAGCAAAAAAACCCAAACACCAAGCAAGCAAAAAAAAAACCAAACAAGCAAAAAAAAAACCAAACAAGCAAAAAAAACCCAAACAAGCAAAAAAAAAAAACCTCAAAAAACCCCCAAAAAAACCTCAAGTGTATCGTTTCCTTACTCCTCACATCATTTTTGAAATTTTTGAAAAAGCAAGAACTTTTGCTTATCTGTGGTTATTATTTCAAATGTAACAGGACAAAGGGTATTGAAGGAAGGAATCGGTTCCCCTTGTCACCAAGTCTCTTGGGGTTTAACTGCATTTTTGGAACACGAGGAGCCACAAAGTTACAGAATCGTCTATCTTTACAGCTGAAGAATGAAGCTGATGATTAACTCCACACAGAATAAAGCTAGTCTTTTACTAGTGTATACCCTTTTCATCTTTATTTACAAAGTGCTGCTTTTGTTAATTTCCTATTAATATTTCAGACAGTCTTGGTAGACCCGTATCCTAAATTCATCTTTTCCTCTACAACAGAATTCTGAAAGCACTGATTTTCACAACAGCATGAATTAAAGCAGGACTTCAGCTCATTTGATGCAAAATAATGCTACTCCCTAAGAAGCTACTTTATTTACACATTTTAACTTTGCCACACTAAAGAAATGTTTGCAAATATGACCAACCTTCACCTAAATCCAGCATTTACAGTAACTCTGAACTACAACAGCAAATAAACTTCATCATTACTGGCAGAGTAAGATTTACAACAGCCTTAAATTCTCTTGCAAAACTAGCAGTGCAAAGAGTTATTATGCTCAGCTGTGCTCCCATGGTCCGGATTCAAGCAGCCTCTGATGGGGTCATAACTTATGTGACTTGAAGTATTCCCACCAGTGAGTGCCTGAGAAGGACCCCATGACTGTGTAGTCATATAACAGAACTGTCAGAACAGCAACAGCTCAGACTATTTTCAGGACTGAATTTTTCATTCCACTTTGTGAAACTTCTGGTTGGTTGTAGGGGCAGAGATGCATATGTTAGTTTAAAAGAAACAAGGAAAATAAATTTTCCTGATTGACAACATTACATTAAACACCTCTTCTATCAAGTATCAAAAGAATACCCAAGGAGCTACAATTAGCAACAACTAGTACTACGCTCCCCCCACCCATTCTGTAAAACACAGTAATTAGTTTCCCAGGTTTTATTAAAAAAAACAAACAGTCAGGTTGTCATCTTAAGTCAAAACTTTCTTCCCCTCAAATGTCAAAACTTACAGAACAAATTCTGGTAACAACAAAAAAGGACTGGGACACTGGGACTTCTTCTGACAATCACAGTAAACATTCAGACATCCTTTCTCTCCTTACAGAAGAGAACACGCTGGCACATTCTCTTATTCTGCCATAAGTGCAAAGTTAAACCCAAATTAGGCAAGTTAGTCCCTAAGAAATGAAATTTTGTACTCCCTGGCCTGCATGAAATCTTCATGTCAGAATAAACTTACAGTCTGGAATCTCTTATCTTCTCAGAGATGTTGGGATAACTGGAGCACTTCCTTTCAGAAAGCATGTTCCCTCTTTTTTTCCATGCCAAGACCTCCCAAGATCACAAAGAGTTCTTTTGAAAATAACAATTAGGCTGCAGTTCTTCTCACACACCTACTGAGTTTGTTAAAGAATTTGTAATCAATTGAGAGATACAACTCTCTTAGAAATAATGAATACATTTTTTTAAATTAAGACCCAAGTGTGCACAAGATGAACATCTAGTGATCATGTTAATGCTCATCTGGATACATCCAATCATATCAGCACTTCTCCAGACAGTAATATCCATCTGGGAAGTGTAGTAAGTCTTTACATCTCCCATATTTCTAGTATTATAGCAGTTTCAAGGACAGATAATAAATCACAACTGCTAGATTTTCAGAACTCTGAATATCTGATCTAGAGTTATTTTTTCTGTAACTTAATTGTTGTTTAAAGTATCATTCCAAATAGTCTCTCTGAACAACAGTCACATACATATGGGTAAGTGCTACACATTGTTAGTTTGGCAGAACAGTGAGAGCAAGGTCATACTACTTCCAAATCTTAGAATAGCTGCATTAATAACAGGAACTTTGAATTAATTGCTTTCTTCAAAGCAGCCTTCATAGGAACAATCGAAATAAATTAAGACGCGGCCAAGGAAATATTCACCGTAATAGTTACACTGAACTCAAAGTCTACGTTAATTATAAATTAGCACCAGTATTAGGTTATTTTAAGGAAAAGCTTCTAGAGCAGAACAGTGTCATTACTCCCTAAAGTACATGAAGTTGAATAAAAATGCCCATTACTTCTTTTAAATTAAGCCATTTCTTCTATATTCCTCGCCTATTATACCACAGAAACAAAACTGAAAGAGAGAGGACTAGATCACAGAACAAGCTGAAGAGCAAACAAAACCACAAAGGCAAATTCCAGCCAGATCACAACTATAAATACACATGTGCACGTAAATGTCAAGGCAGAGGAGCCAAATTCCCTCCTAGAAAAAGTTCTTTTATAATTAAGTATCATAATATTTGCAAACCAACATAATGAATTGAATAAATTTACTTCTGTCTGATGATCTGAAGAAAGCACATCCATTTACAACAGTAAAATTTCATAAAAGATCATCCACTATTTTCCCAGAGAAAAAACTGTGACAGTGACTTCTCTCCCCACCACCTTTAGCTGTATGCAGTTGTTGACTAAGCTACATTTATTTTTTGGAACTGTGAATCAGATCATGTACATGTCAAGTCCATTGATGAATTAATTAAACAGTTTCTCTACAGAAATGTTATGTGCTATATATGTAGCCAGTCTCCTATACAGAAATAAATTTCAGAGTTTACAACAGAAGCAACAGGTTTTATATATATATAAAAAAAATATATGAAATCAACTTTATATATATAAAATCAACTAACAGAAAAAGCAAAGCAAAACCTGCAGAACGTAACAGTTCAAATCAGTCAATGGCCCCAAAAGAAAAGCTTCATTTAGTCAAGCACTTCATACCCAAGTAAAAACAGCACTTAATCAAAATTTTACTTCAGTTCTCTGCAGAAACATGCAGACAAAAGTAAAATGTTCATTATACAAAAGATTCCAGGGCTAATTTTACATCTAAATAAACAATAACACAAGAAAGTGAAATACCTCATAAAAATTACATCAATAAAATTATAAAGTTACAACTGACACTTAAAATTAACTTCATTAAACAGCAGGATTGAGTAACTAGGCACAATTTATATTTGCATACTGCATTCTTTGTGTCTTTGAGACACTTCACTTTTAAAAGGTTGAAACTGAAATACACCTCAACATATTTACCAGTTTGTATACTACATGCACAATTTTTTCCTGAAGCACATGCAAAAGTGCAACTTAATGTAATTCACTGACAACTTGCGTTAAAAATACTTTGTCTTTTTATTTCCTCACAGATTTAAAAGGAAGAAACTTAGTTGAAGACATATAGTCATGCATTACAAAAACATCTGCCTTCCATTAGAGATACATCTCAGTCCCTGTGAAACAGTAATTCATAGGAAACATACCTACAATACTTTATTGTAGGAAAACAACAGAATTACAGACGCTGTGTGGGACAGAGGAGCCTGGTAGACTGCCCGATACTGCTTGACCCTGAGGGGAACAGAATGGTGTAAATAACCTGAGGAATGTGCCTCCTGGAGAATGTTATATTTCAGTACCAGGTGCCTTCGGTGAGAAACAGTTAGATAAGGCTTTATGTTAGTGCATGTTTATATATCAAAATGTACTATTTTGACAATACTGCTAGACAGAGCACTTTTAGATGTAACCTATAAACCAATCAATAATAAGTTTAGCAAACCACACAATAAATGATTCTGATTGTGCACAGCAATTGGGATCAATGCATTCATGTCCAATGACACTTTCTATATTTAAAAGTTGATAGAACTGTCCAGAAAGATCTGGTCTGACTATTTTTGGTTAAAGAGGTGATATTAAAACAGAACAGCAGGATACAAAATTATCCACGATAATTAAATTCATTATATTTAAGTTCTACCAGCTCTAGCATCAACACAAGTATTTTTCTGCTTTACACTGGTAGTATCTGCTTTAAAAAATGTTTGTAACATTACTGGAACATCTATAAAGTTGTGTTCCTACAAACTGGCCAAAGGATATGTTTTTAAGGTCTTTTGTGGGAAAGCTTACATTAAATATATATTCTAGAGCACATATTAATTCACAGCTCAAGTTCAATGTTAAATCTCAAAGTTATAGGGTTGGCTTCTGCAGAAATTATTATTCCAAATGTGTATACTATGACCCACATAGAATCACATGGAACAATAGAAAAAGAAAAAAAAATAATCTAAATCTTAAGTAGATTTTATATTAAGCGTGACCAGGACACTAGTCACACACGCACACTGCTACTTCCTCACAGCATAATAAAATTGTCATTAACATAAAGAATTCCTGCCTACCAAGTCACAATCACTGAAGAACACTATAAGTCACTATAACTGAAGAACAAAACTATACTTGGAAGAATCTTCCAGATTTAGTTTTCAACTGCTGAGAGAGAACGAACGATCTTCTTGCAAGCAGGCAGAGCTCTCAGAACTCTGCTATGATTTATTGCACCCGTGAAAATGCAACGAACTGTCCCTCACTTTGTGTGTGATTAACTATTTCAGACAGCACTTAGAAAAACAAAAAGAAACATCTGAAGTATGGTCACACAAAGCAACACACAAAGTATTCTCATCAATAGATTAAGGCTTTCCTCTTCTGAAATAATAGATTCCAGAAGTCCTTTTTAATACCTTACTTAGAGTCAAGAGACCATTTCAGTTTCCACTCTAATTTCTGCAAAAGGCCTCGTCTTCAAAACAAGTTGATTAGTCAACCAGGAAAAATGCCAATCAGGCAAATCATTCAGCAGGTTCCCCCACACTGGTGACTCTGTCTGCACACACTATTACAAGCTTCAACTAGTTAATGAAATTGTCCCCATACATACTTTTACAAACACCTATATAGAAAAGCGTATTGTGTTGGTAAGGAGAAATATCTACACACTGTTACAAAAAAAAAAACCAAAACAAAAAAAACCACACAACCCACAAAACACTCATAAGAAAGCTAAAGCTCTTTTCCAACAAGTTCTGCACAATCTGCTACTAAATTGATAACTAAGTTATCAATTTGGGGCAAACAAAGCAGAAAGATATAGTAGTCAAAGTTACTCCTTTAAATTTTACATATAATAGGCCTGGACTTTTGTCCCAACCACGTTTTGCTCTGACTGCTATCACTCAGGAATTTATCCAGGACTCAAGGAACTCTGTGCTGAAACAGCCCATATGCAAACAAAGAGCTAGACTTAATCACACATTTATCACACTGTATTACTCAGGTTTCTCCCACATCACCAACCTTCCCATGTTGGCTATACAACAAGCAAAGCTGTTTAACATGATGAACAGTTTAAGGCTTTGTAATTGTTCCAAGACTAGTTCCTTTTTATTTGATCATATGAACATTACAGCTTTATAGCCTTTCTGGTAATTAAGCAAAAACATACTGCTCCAATACAAGCCTTTCAGATTCTCAAGTGCTAACATACTCAGCCTCTGAACATGTTTTCAATATTGCCACAGAGGTGTATTGTTCTGGTTATACATGTGCTCGTATGTATGCCACAGGCTTCCATGTTACACCACTTTTTCAGCAAAATTGTATAGAACAAAATAGATACTGCTTAAAAAAGGTAGAAGTTAAAAAATAAGTTAATTCTGATTAGCATCAAATAAAAGGGAATGATTGCTTGGTAGCCAGGAAAAAAAGCAAATTACATTTTGTGAGTTACTGGGAAAAGAATAGAGAACAAAACAGGAAAGATTATTATAATATCATAGGAACAGTACAGTACCAACATTACATCTATACTGTAACACTGCAGTTCTGTTCCCCTCAACTCCACAAAACCAATTATATTTTTTTTTTCAATGTTCACATGACCATAAAAAATTAAAGATATGAAAGTGCTTCCAAGTGAGAAAAAACAAAAAGTCTGAGGTCTACAAGTGATGGCAAAAAGGAGGACAAGACAAGACATGAACTATTTGTGGTTTATTCCCATCTGTGTCAAATCCACTATGTGAAACTAACAGAAACCAGTACCAACAATAAAATTAAGGTCTACCAGCACTAGTGTTGCCTGTTAAAGGGAAACTCAAAAAGGGTTTCAAGTTGGACAGTAAGAAAATACCATAGAAGAGATGTATTGCAAGTTTCTCCACAGAGAAGCCAGAGCTTGAATTCCCTGAGCTGTAAATATCTGAAAACAAGGAAGACGGAAAAGAGGTTTGCCATGATCCAACCTTCCCTTAAGCATCTACTTAAGGCCACTTTCAAATGCAAATTACAGAGCTAAACAGACCACTTAATGGACAACCAGTTCAGCATTCTCTAGATGAGCACCCTCGTTAGTTTAATGACAACCTCAATACAATGCAATTCATTCACTTCCACGTTCTAGAGAATGAACACTTTCTAACACAGAAGCTAAAAACGTGAGCATTGACACTACATAAATTCGGTGACACTACATAAATGCTGTCCAAACGTATGGGTTCAGCCAAGCAGTAGAGGTCTGCTTTAACATATTAGAAGTGGGTACTCTATTGTAGCATGCTTCCTTCACACCTAGCTGAAGTATTGTTTCATATAAGTTAAAAAAAAACCCATTCAACTCATTTATTAGTACTGCCAAAGAGGGTTGTAAGAGATTTTGTTTGTTTAGGTTTTCTGAGGGTTGGTGTTTTGTGTTGTTTGTTTGTCTTTTGTTGTTTTTTCATGTAGATACACTTGACGCAGTTACTTAAAACAGATTTGACATTACAATCCAAGGTAGCACTTCCAGCCACACTGCCTCCTCTTTTCCCTCCTGCCGTCCCTCCCAGCTGCTCCTAAGAAACAAAGTATCAGTTGTCTATAGGTTCTCGGTTAATTCACAAAGGCACAGAAAAAAACAAAAATAAACAAAAACACAACGCCACAAACCAGAAAAACACTGAGAAAGATGTGTAGACCTTTACCTTACTCTCCTACCTGTAATTCTGTTTCTTATACAAACTTTGGAATACAAGCAATGGAATTTTTGTAAAGGGTCTCCGTTACAACACATAGACTTTTAAAAATAGGTATTTAGTAGCACGTGTAAAGGCGGCTCTAAAGTTCCTGTTTCAAGTAGAAGTAAGGCTTAATTTAACGTTAACGCTCCATGGATTCGGCCCCACTCTTGGAGCATGGAAGGGGCAGAAATCTCCCTACAAGTATAGACAGAACAGCCAGCTCATATGCTTCTCCTTCTGCAGCCCAGCATTCTCCACCCCAGGGCCCAGGGCCAGCTGGCACAAAACAAGTAACATTTGCTCTGGGCTAGCTGAGACTGGACACAAGGCCAGCCAGCTCAGACCCTGAGAACCGAGATTGGCTCCCTACCAGTTCTTCCACCAACTGAATCCTGGTAGAACTCCTGTGACCTAATAGTAGTACTATGTACTGATTAACAGGAAAAGGATAATGGAAAAACAGTGCTAGTTCCCACAATAACCCTTTCTGACTTTTAAGAAACTGGAATGGAAAAAAAAAATTTTAAGTAATTTTAAATGCATTTGTTTCAATACCCTACATAAAGTTAGTTATCACAACTACCTTATCACCTAAGAAACGTGAGGACAGACAAACTGTTTCATTTAATATCTATTTCTGTAGAAGTAGCATACAACAACAACTCTTCTAGTCTTTCATTTGTAGAAAAGAGTTATCCACCACCTGTAACAATTTATTGGTGTTTACCTTAACTATGGTAGCAATTCCTTTATTCATAGCAAAGGAATCCCAAGGGGGTTCTTTCACCAAACAAAATTAACAACCAATTGTCTCACTAAAGAGACAGCAGGAGACAATTCAGGACACCTGGAGAATAATATTCTATACAGGTTAGCTCTTGCTAAAAATTTCTGGGAAGTTAGCACTGGCATGACTCAGATGTCACCTGACCTGAACCTGATGTCTTTCTTTCCAATGGTTCTCAACCTGTTATTTAAATATTTGGATTCAGTCTACTTGAAGAAAAAAAAAAGGAAAAAAAGCAGCACTAAAACCCCCACAAAGCCCCTACTCACTGCCAGTTTGGAACATTTATTAGTGGAACATTATGCATTATAGAAATATTTTCTTAAAAGATACTCTACAGCTTTATACTGAAGACCAATAGACTCCTCTAGAGTCCACTACCCCACTACACCAGTCATGTTCTATAATGAAGGAACAGACAAAAGTCATGTCTGCAAGTTATTTCTTCTTCTGGCAAAAGTATTAGATTTTTTTCAGGCATAGATAAAAAGCTATCAGGAAACAACAGCTGAGACAAAAACTGAATAAGCAAGATACTAGCCATAGCCATGGGTCACATAGAAAAGGGGGAAGGGAGAAGAGAGAAGGCTAGGTGAAAGATGCCTTGCACTATCCCTATCCACGATCTACTCGATTTTTTTCTTTTTCCTGTATTAAGGACAGAAATTAATAGTTTCCAGTAGAAAATAAATTTCTCAGTCCTAATGAAGGAACTGCAAAACAAATAAAAGCACTTGGAAAAGCAACTCTAATACATTGTATTGTTTTTAATTGCTGTTACACTCAAACAAGATGAAGATTATTAATGCATGACCAAAGAAGGAACTGCACATTTTTGCTATGGACATATGACCACACTGTTCTTACATAAGCAAAAGGAGATGGTCACACTCGACGTTTTTTCCAGAATGTGCTCATAAAAATCCCACCCAGCTGCTCTGATTCACACAGCTAGTTTTACATGCAAGGCTGAAAACACACACATTGAACTCTTGAATAAAGACAAGAATTTGATAAGGAGATGTCAGAACAACTTCTCCTTGAAAGAAGATGTCAGAATACCTAAACTCACTTAAGTTGAAAAAATAAGAATGTACATCTGTTCAGCTAGGGAAGACAAATCTGCTGTAACAAAAGCCAAAATAGTTGTTCATTCATCTGTCAAGTATTTCAACAACATCCCCCAGGTCAAATTAGGTTTCTTGGTTGGGTCCCCCCAGTTAGTAATATCCTTACATATTCACAAACTTCACTACAAACATTTATTTTTCCCAAAACATACATGTAACAGTTACAATAATATTTATGAGGTTTTTCACTTTCAATAAGCTTGTCGTAATTGTGGTTTTATGGACTGAAGGTATTGGTCATTTAGATCTTATATAGCATCTCTTCCATTTTTCTCTCCTCACCCTCAGAAAAGATTTATCTTTCTATCCCGGTCTTTGGTTTTGTTGGGATTTTTTTGTCTTTGTTTTTTTAATTGACTGCAATATCTCCACAATATGGTAAAAATAAGGTGCTTTGACTCACAAATTAACAAATAAATGTTAGATGTAATTAAACAGTATCAGAAAGAATACTACTAGGGAACAGGGCATACATAAAAGTATGCCAATACTTTTAAAGTAATCAAAATTTTCCCGCTTTAAGAATTCTGAACATTGCTGACTTTTAAATATGTATTTACACATCTATTAACAGGATTTGAATGCACATTCCTCAGTGCTGTGCCGATACAGAAATACAGTAGGTATTTCTATCCACTGCAGCCACTATTGCAATAACTACTTGTTCTCACTTTAGAAGTCCTTCAGTCCCTATCTCTGACCTTCTTAACCCTAATTCATATGCAAATTCCCTGCCCATCTCCATCAACCAATTCATTTCAAACAGGGCCTTTCACACTTTTCCTCCTCCATCTGGGAGGAGTTGTGCACAAGCTAACAGCAAACATTCTCCGGGCTCTAGAAATGCTCTCTTCCCTTCCCATGACATACACACAGAAACATCCAACCCCCTTGAACAAGTAGGATGCCGATAATGACCACATTATCATGCTGACTGGTGTTATCCAGCTGCCTTTTTGCACTACACTCATTCTATATGGTGACGCACTGTCTCCCTGCATATGTCAGCTGTATTTAAGTAAGATGTGCATTTTATCCAATCTATCATTCTGTAGTTGAGACACACGGAGTGCAATAGTGGCTAAATGCAATTTAACAGCCTTCCCTATGTTAGTCAAAAATTCAGAGCTTATGTTAATCTTTTACTGCCCAACTATCCTCCAGACCAGAACCAAGTTTGCTGGTAGACCTTGAGATAAAGACCCCTTCTCCCCTTTTTAAATTTTATTACCTTTTTTTTTTTTTTTAGGAGTGTCAACCCACTTAATAGCTTTAAATCAGGTACATATGAAATAAGATTCACAAGAATAAAACGTGCAAGGCGAGTGCTCTAAAGAACGTACATTATCAAATCTTCAGATACTTAATATAGTAAGACTTTTTGGAAAAAACAAACAAAACAAAACCAAACTCTATGACTAAATGTAAGCCAAAACTACCACAGATCCGGGTTGTTGATTGTTTTGGTTTTTTTTTTTGAAGTTTACTATATAGAAATTGATAGACAGGAGACGAGATACAGACTTGGGAAGCAAATTAACTCTTTCCCTTCCCTCAAGAGCCAAGAATCTAGCTGCATTATTATCCCCGAATGAAGGCAGCAGCTACAGCAGAGCAGGCTACCCTTCCTCTTCAAGACTCCCTTCTCTTCCCACAGATTCTTCTTCCTACCCTTCCCAATTCCTCAGTAGCAAACCACGTCTCCACATTTGTCTGGACTGAAGAAAAATAGGAGTATTTGCAACTACCAAGATACAGCTGCCCATAATTTGGATCATTCTGGGTAGGTGAATTCTGCACAGTAATCTTACTTTTTGAGTCCTGAAAACTGTTCCTGTGAAGTGTCATCTTTCTCACAAGGGAACTCAATTATGAGCATTTTATAGATTTTGTAGACAGTTTTAAGTTATGCTTTAATATTACTGCTTTTCCACCAACACATTCTCTTTCAGCTCCCAATTGGGGGTCTAAAATTTGTAATTACTACTTTGGTGCATATAGAAGTAAATATGAAGGCTCGTAACAGATCAGCAGTTGTTTTGACATGGAGCACATGCTGCACCTTCTCTCTGTAGTTAATTAAGCGAGTTTTCTGACAATGTGTTCAATGTGATCGTGGACATCCTTTGTTAGTGCAGGAGCATGAGCCGACAGTTTATCTAAATCTCCCAAAGTGATGAAATCATCAGAAACCAATTGCCAGTTTCCCCACACCAGCAATGACTTGCAAAAAGCACATTGAGCAGCTACAAAGTTATCCCAATGGTTATCATCCTTCTCTGATAATTCTCAGGCTGTTCCCACTTTTCCTGTATGTTCCTAGTGTACTGAGGCAGAGCTAAACAAAACAACACACAGTGTTGCTGAGGCAACTTTAAAAGAAAAGTAATTCTATAGTTTATGAACCTGTGAGAGGTCTCCTTAGGTGTGCTAGCAAACCACTTCCTTCAGGACTGTCTTACCCTTTCACCTGGTCATCACACATCAAAGTTGAAGTCAGTTGTTGAAAGAAAAAAAAACCAACCAAACAACTCAAGACCAAAGAGCCCAAGAACAGAACAGAACTCCAGGTAAGCATGCAATTCAGCTTATGCAGAGGGTGTGGGTGAATTCTACACTTTTATACCTATGCTTTTGCAACACTTAACCTAGCTGATTTAGAAATACCCTGACTACCTTTTTGCATAAGTAAGGATATACACATTAGATTAAAAAAAAAAGTTGTTTGTTGTTTTTTTTACCAGAACTCTCCATTACTTAAGTCTGTGACAATCCACAGTATACATAAACTCTTCTGACTTACTGGAGTTTCCATTTGAACTAGCTGTTTTTCAATAATTATATATTTACTTATATACATAATATATATATACATACATATATACATATATATATATATATGCATATACACACACACACACACACACACACACTACAATGGTCTAGTTGTTGTCAGTAACCATCAGGCTATGGCCTGAAAACCACGGGAGAAGTCACTATCTAGCAAGTTCAGCTAAGGGAGAAACCTTTCTCCAACCACCAAAAATTGATAAGCAGTAGATTTCTCTACATCCTTTACCAAGAACAAGTTATAGTAGAACTGAGGCTTGTTTTACACTGCAACAGTTGTCTTGCTTTAGCAGCAGTGCAAATATTTTGCTTACAAATCTACTACATTTAATTTCTTTGAATGCAGACTTGTGAAAATAGGCAATGAGTAATTTTTGCGAGTGAGAAAGCAGAATAACCTGGCGTAGGCTGCTGTAGGAAGTCAGCAAACCATTTAAAAGAGTATTAGTACTGATAAAATCCTCACCCCATTCCATTATGAGACTAAAGAGAATGTATTAATCCCATGTGGATACTTCTCTCTACACAAGTAGCATTTAGTAAGAGAAACGGAGATAGTGCGCTTCAGAGACGTAAGTTTCCAGCAGATCTGTTCTAAGTGTCATCATGAGAAATATGGATGGAAACATCTCTTAAACTGTTGAGAAAGGTCACTAGATCAACTTAGGACCAGTGAAAATAAGGGCATAATACCTATACAATACACTACGTATTACACTACATATAAGATCACATTACTCTGTTATTTGCCAGTTTTCATGTTCTAACTATCTGAAAAGACCTAAGAAATACAGTGACCTCAAGAGTTTCAAAGACTGATGAATCACATATATTCTAAATACCTTTCAAATCATAAAAACTCCAAAAATAAAATCAATAAGTAAAAACTTCAAAATTAACATTCACTTATCATTGGGTGTTTATGAATGCAACTAGAACACTTGCAGTACCAGACAAGAGTGTTTTCATCAGCTCAAGCACTATAATTGCTTAAAAACTTCATCAGTGTTATATAGCTTGTCTCACAGAACTTAGCAAAGCAGCATTACCTCATTTTGTAACAATAAAAAGCAAAGTACATAGATGCTCCAAATCCTTTAATAAATGAAAAGTCATAAAAGACATAGCCAGTAGCCAGTAATAGCTTTAATGCATCATAGTCAACTACTATTGCTCAACTTACTTATTTGCATAGTACAGCTCATATACATTGTCTAATTTTCAATAACAAAAGAAATGAAAAAAAAATACTTCAGGGTCAAATTATTGTTTAGAAATAGCAAAGAGACAAGCATGAAAATTAAGCTCCCACTTTCTAAACCTCCTTTTGCTGTTTCCCTCTTCCCCAATTAACACAGTTGCATTAACGGAGAGTATATGCTAATTCTTCTAACATGTTTTTTTCAGCAGAAGTATCTCAGCAGCAAGCTTCACCTATGTCTAATTATACACTGTTACATGCCTAAAAGTATGTAGGAATTTTAATTTTTCAGAATATGTCAATCTTAAAACCCCCCTGAGCTATGTTACTTCAAACTTTTTATAAAGGGGAAAAAATTTCCGCTCCTGCTTCCTTCAGTGGAGTTATCTAAAGATACAGGATAATGTCACCTCTGCAGAAGCGCTGTGTCCTAAGGTCTACTAACATGATCCTTTTTTATGAACAGCCAGAACTGAAGGGATCAACAAGAAACTAGGAACGTCTTAAAGCAGCATGGAGCTACAAGGCTAGCCAAAAGAAGACAGTAAGCAGCATTTTATTACACAACTTTTAACAGTTGCTCTCTCTCTGCATATCGCCCAAAACTAGGAAAAGCCTAAAACCGCAGTTCCTTAACTAAAGTACCGACAACAGAGACTTCCCACCCTTCCGTTTTGAAGTACGTATGCTAAAAAAAAAAAAAAAAAAAAAACCCACCACGAAAACAAAACCACCAAAAACAACTAAAAACCCCACGATATAATATTTACGTAATCCAGAAGCCCATGAAGAAGCTACAGCCTTATGTACAGAAATATCCATTTAAAAAAAAAAAAATGCAAAGCACCCTCTCAGAACAACACAGTTGTACAGCTTTGTTGTCTTTCAGTATTACTTAGCCTCCCCTGCTATAACTAAGTAGATATTCTATGACCTTATCTAGATGTGAAATCTTTGCAACACCGTCATCCATACTCAGCATGCTAGTTCATCCCCGACAGGTCACAGGACCCAGAACAGGGCCCAGATTAAAGCATTACTATCTCCCAGTATTTCATTAAAGCTTATGCTTGCGCAAGCAAGAAAAAAAACACCCCTCCCTATTGTAAACACTGAACAACAGTATTGGTAATTTTCAACTAAGAAATAAACAACCATTAACGGTGCAGGAGGACACAAGTGAAGCTCCCTTCACTTGTGAAAGGAAGAGGGGAAAAGCTCCTTTTCCCTGGCCAGAGAAGCAGTTCGGAACGGAAAAGCCGCTCGAAACAGGGACACGACGGGCGCTGCTCCCTCGGCTCAAGGGCTCTGCCTCACCCCGGGGCTCGGGAAGGAGCTGACGAGGCGCCCCTGGCCTCCCCAGCTACGCTAAAGCCTGCACCGCCAAAAGCCGAGGCTTCTCCCCCGAAACGCAGCTCGTTACTCCCCGCAGCTGTCCCGCGTCACACGGCAGGCACACCGATAGCGCCAGGCTGCCCCGCAACGCAACGCCCCGCGGCACAACGCTGCGAGGAGCCTCCCCACAGCCGCGCTGACGGGGGAAAAGCGGCCCGGCCCGGCCCCCCCCTTCCGTTCCGGGATTGGGACAACACCGCTACCACCCCCACGAACCGCTCCTCAGCCAATCTGGGAACCGGTCGGAAAGGAACCGAGCCACTAGAACGCTAAACACCACCCCAGGCACAGTCTAACGGGGCCAAGCCCCAGCCGCAGCGCTGCCGCTTGCCCTCGGGCCCCATTCCCGTTGCCTCCCTCACGCACTCACCCGCCGCCTCCTCCTCAGCCGCCCCCCGGGCCAACCTTCTTCCCAGCAGCCCCCGCGCCTCAGACGCGGCTCCCGCTCGCGCACGCCCGACCCGAACCCAACCCGCGCGAGACCCGCTCGGCCGCCGCCTGCAGCGCCGCGAGCTCAGCATTGCCCCGCCCCCCCGCACCACGTGACCCTCCCAGCCCCGGCCCCGGGGGCCGCTAACAGTGCCCGTTACCATGGAAACGCCGCGAGCCGGCAGCCCCGCCCCGCCCCGCCTCTGTTGGGAGGGGGGAGGGGAGCGGGCGAAACGCCGCGAGGTTTCTCCGCTGTTCTGCGGAACCCCAATGAAATCTCGGCCGAGGTCTCGCGATATTTGTCCGCTCTCCCTCCCCTCCCCCTCCCCCCGCCCCCCCCTCCCCGAGCACGATGCCGCGCAGGAATGTGAAAGGCTCCCGCCCGCCGCCATTTTCTTTCTTTCTTGGCAGGCAGCGAGTGGGGCAGGAAGCAGTGGCTGAGCGAGTATGGCGGACTATTCCACGGTGCCCCCTCCTGCTTCGGGCGCACCCGGAGGAGGCGGCGGTGGAGGTGGAGGAGTGAACGATGCCTTTAAAGACGCGCTGCAGAGGGCTAGGCAGGTGTGTGTGTAACGTGGCTCTGCCGAATCAATGGGGCCCTCGGGTCCCGGGGCCTGGAGGCAGCTGCTGACCAGGCCGCGGCGCTTCAGCCGCGGGAGGAGGCGGCGGGTTGCACCCTGACGACGCGCGGCTCCGTGGGGATCCGAGGAGGGGATCCCTCCTCCAGTGTGTGTCCGCGGGGTGTGAGGGAGGGGGAGATTTGCCCCTTCCCCACCCCCCTCTGCATACGCCGCGGCGAGCACCCGCGTCGCCCGCCCTTCGCGACTGGGGAAAGGTTTTTGCAGTCAGACCCCGGCTTCCTCGTCTCCGCCATTGCTCGCTGGCAGATTGGGCGCCGGGAGTGCTTCGGCTCGGCCCGGAGTGATCCGCGCCATCCCGGGCGGCGGGGGTGCGGGGAGCTGCGCTGCGGGTTCCCTATTGCTGGGCCTGCAGGGAGGTAAAATCTCGGCTAGCGGCGCGGCGCCTTATCAGGATTTCGGTGCGGTGCTGCGCTTCTCGGGCGGCGGAGGGGCAGGAGGGAGGGCGGCTCCGCCGCACGGCCCCGTATTGTGTTCCCTGAGGCGCCCTCGGTGCCCGCTAACCTGTTCGGACCGGTTGGGCAGCGCTGCGGCCTGCGGGGAGAGGACTGCCTCTTCGGAAGTTCTTTATCCCGAAGTTTCATTGGTAGCTTTTACACCACGGGCGATGTTTTCGTTATTTCTCTGGTAAATTTTTTGGCTCCCGTGGTAATAACGCGTCGCGGTTTTGGAATTATTTGAAGACCCGGTGTAATCGCGAGTCCTAAGGTTTGAAATAGTTTTAGCGGATAGGCCCTCGGTGAGCTAGTGCTGTGTTTCGTGAAAAATAGGCATCAAAGGAAAAGCCTCCTAGAAAAAAGTTTATGGTGTTTAAAGGGAAGGATTGGTTTGGGTTTTTTTGAGACGGTGAAGAAAATATAGGAGTCTTTGCTGTTGAACAGTGAGCACAAGTTTCCTTGAAAACATTTAAAAATAAAAATTCGTGCACTGAATTGTTTCTAGCAGCAGTTTTCTGTTTACTTATTCCAGGTTATTTTTATATGCGTTGTCTAAACCATTTACAGTCATTTAGAAGATCGGGAATAATTAAGGTCTAACAATATTTTTTTTCTCACAATGTCTCCCTTTTGTTTAGATTGCAGCAAAAATTGGAGGAGATGCTGGCACCTCAATGAATTCAAACGACTACGGTTATGGAGGGCAAAAAAGACCTCTTGAGGATGGAGGTATGCACTCGCTACTGCTGCATTTATTTTTGTTGAGTATGGTCATGGTGCCAGAATGATTGCAGGTGTTTTTTTGTTTATTTTGTTTGTAGGGTTTTGTTTTTTCATAGCACAGCTTAAAAACAGCTTGTTCCCTTGATAGATCATGACATGCTTTTTCAGTTTCAGTTTAGGGGGGAAATTTGTTGAACCATGGTGCTCTAATCTAAAGTGAATGTATACCTCATTTTTTAAGTATTTCAAATGTGGTTTAAACGCTGTAAAGAGGAAAATGTATGCTGGGGAGGGGAGCAGATAAATTCATGGTTAAGAAACGCTTACACAGGTATGTCATTTAAAGTCTTATTGTTGTGTAGGACTGATTACAGTTTGCAAATTACAATTAGTGTAGAAAGTGCTCACTTTGTAAATTTTATTGTTTCATAAACTTTATTATTGCACACTTTCAAATAAAAGTATTAATGCATTTCATGGTAAAAGCATAGGACTTTAAAAAAAGACAGGAAAGTAAATTTTCTACTTTGTATACACTTTTGCTTAGCCTATTATTTAGTCTGTAGCCTGTGTGAACCCTGATAAGGTCATACTTAGATCTTCTAACTTGTTGCAGCTTTTTGGATTTGCCTTATTCTACAGTAAAGTTTTCTCCTGAAATGTGTATGTGTCATCTTCTGTCTCTTATGAAGCAGCCAGTTTGAACTTAACAGGGTTTGATCTGTTTAATATACACAAAAAATCCTGGATAAATTGTGGAAAGAACTCTCTGAGCTTGTTGAAGTGTTCTCCTAGGTCTCAAAAAAGAGCAATGCCTTTTTTTCCTTCGAGAGGATTGAAACTCAGTCTACAGAATGTAACTAAGGCTTTATATCAGGCGTTCTTGTGTCCTGTAATAAAGTTTTTTTTTCTATTAACCGTGAGGTTTTTAATATACAAAAATGAGCTAATGATGCTTCAGATGATATATGTAATGTATTCTTTTTATTTTATGTGTAGATGGCTCTTGGACAAGTCCGAGCAGTACAACACACTGGGAGGGAATGCCCTCTCCTTTTAAAGGCAGGAATTTTTATTTATTACCTGTGTTTAGTATGTAAACATGACATAAACTAGTGGATCTTTCTGGATTGACACAAATATTTCTTGGAATATGTGTCTGAGCTTTTGCTGCACATAAATTATGGTGGTTCATATAACCTTTATTTTGGGGTGGGAAGGAAGCATCCGAAGTTTGTAGTCTATCTTTTCAGATATAGGTTAATTATGTCTTTTATTCCTTTACTGTACAGAAAGGATTTGGATGGCAGTGATGTAGTTGCTTTAAATCTGCTTTTTTTTGAAGTTTTATGCTATGAAATGCTTGATATTTGGATAGGAATTTCATATCAACATTCAGATTGAGATTGCATTGCCATGTGATATTGCTGTATTTTCAGATGTTTGATGTAGATTTGTGGTCATTGTCGGAATTTTTTTTCTTTAAATCATTGTTGATTTTTGTGTGAATTTTATTTTTTTCTTTTTTACAATAGAAGCATCATTAGCTTGAGCAACCAACAGCTAAACTTTGTTCCTTGTCTTAGTTAAGTTTCAGTGACTGGATATCTATGAGCAATCCACAGTGTGTTCAGAAAACTGCCTTTGGTTAAACCACTGAATAGATAATATGGAAAACCCTAACATCTTTTCAGCTGTACTAACCAAGTGCTGAGTGTTCGTGAGATTCTTTCTTTTATTCAGATGATCAACTCCCTGAAATTGGAGGAAAAAAAAAAGAAAGAAAAGGAAAAAAAAAAAATAAGAAAAGAGGGACTAAAATACACTGGAAAGTTACAATTCACACTAAAAGGTGTAAATGCTTCTTGAATTTCCTGGCAAAAAAAATTTAAAAAATTTTAATTTTGCAGATCAACCAGATGCTAAGAAAGTTGCTCCTCAGAATGATTGTAAGTATTTTTAAAATTTTGTTACAAAAAAAACCCAACTAAATGAAACATAGCATTGTCAGAACAAGAATTTGAAACAGTGTTCTGGTAGGTGATACATGCATAAGTGAGATCATAAGAATGACTCTGTCAGGATGAGTCTGCTTTGTAAAACTTGACAGTGTGGTTAGCAACAGCTTGAGTCTTTTTAGCTGTTTTCAAACCTCTTGATAACACTCCTTAACTTCTCAACTAGGACAAAAGTTGATACAGTTTAGCTTTGTTATCAAAGCAAAAGCCTAGCTGTATGTGTTTTAACTTATTTTAATAATATTTGTTTATAGCTTTTGGAAATCAACTACCACCGATGCATCAACAACAAAGGTAAGAGTTACACTACATCTTAGGTAGAGTTTTCCTTTTTACTGAAAGAAAGCATTTTCAATGAATTTTTCTGGAAAAGTGGTATCAATTCATAAAGCATGTACTCAATAGTTGTGTGATCTGTTGAAATTTAGCTTCAGCAAGTCCCAAGCCAAACACTTAACAAAATTTGTGTATTTTTAGCATACTTCCAAGGATATGCAGATTAAATTTACAGTGCTACACTGGCCTTCTCTGTACCACACATGCTAATAGTAAATTAGATGAAGGAAAGCTTGAAATATTCATATTGTATTTTAACTTTTTAGGGTCACCTTTTTGTATATTGTTAGTTTACTTAGTACTGTTCTTGCATAATGACTTTTTTAATTATTGGGAGGAAAGCAAGTCTGGGCAATGCTAGGGACAGTAACTAGCTCCCTTGATTTTAAAGGGGGTAATGTATTTATAAATACAATATCTCTTTGGTCTCTGAATGGCCGTTGGTTTTTGTTTGTTTTAACATTGTTTGTAGGTCTGTGATGACAGAGGAGTACAAAGTTCCAGATGGGATGGTTGGATTCAGTAAGTAGTGTGGATGTGGTGGTGTAGTGTAGTAAGGGATGTTAATAGATGCTGTTTATACAAATCTTTTTGTTTTTTATTTCTTCAAGTAATTGGCAGAGGTGGAGAGCAGATCTCACGTATACAGCAAGAGTCTGGCTGTAAAATACAGATTGCACCTGGTAACTATTTGTGGGGCTTGGGGTTTTTTTATCTTTGTTTATTGTGGTGGGGTTTTTTTGATAGAAAGTTTGGAAGCCATTGCTTCTAATTGCTTCAACTTTCATTTAAAGTGTATTTTAATATTTTGTGCCAATCTCAACTAGCACCATCTAAAGAAATGCAGTGGTACACTGATTATTTCACTGTGAAATTCCAGTAGTTTGTATATGCTTAGTTTTATAATCTCTGATTTAACACTGCTGCTAAGTTGGTGTTATTTTATGACCACAGATAGTGGAGGCCTGCCTGAGAGATCATGTATGCTAACTGGAACACCAGAGTCTGTTCAGTAAGTAAAACAAATTCTGTATGTGCATATTTAACTGCAATATGCTTCATTTTTTCAGCTCTAAATACAGTAGCTACATAGTATGTTAATATCACTGGTTTTTTTTCTATTTAAAAGGCAGTTTGGTGACAATTAAATGTACACACAAGAAAAAAGGCCTTGAACCTGCAGTGAGCTACATGTTTTCCTTTAGGAATATACATGACATTCTCTTAAGTTGCAACTAACAGGCTGCTTTTAATAATGTCATTGCTTTATGGAAATTTTCATTTTAATCATAGTTTATACGGCCCACATGTTAGAGGGAAGAGTTTTTTAATTAATGTTAGTACCATAATCATTATTATACTCTGATGGCAACTAACTTACATGAGTGGAGAATATATACTTGATTTTGATGGTATTGATTTTAAGTAAAAATGTCCTTACTTCACATTCTGAATCAATCAGCAGATCTTATGGTACTTGGTGTTAAAACTGGGATTATTTTACAGTCTCAGGTTCTTTGTCTTTCTATAAAATTTAACATCAGTCTCCCTTAAGGTTGACTGTTAGGAGATTAAGAAAGATCACTTTCAAATGGGAGGTTCTGATCTACTGGTGAAATTAGGCAAAGGTAGTAAAAGCTTTTGATCTGATGATTTTTTTTTAATGCACTAAAAAAGGTAAGTTGTAACAATTTATTTTCTTTTCTAGTATTTTAGAGGGTAAGTTTTCCATTTTTTGTTCTGAGTTAGTTTGATCAATGTAGTGTTTAAGGAGGCAATTTTTACTCACATATGCTTGGTAAAGAACCATCTTTAAGTATTTTGACATTTGATTTTTAGGTCTACCACATTATCTTGAAATTACTTAATTAAATTGCTGTTACAGGCTTACTGAATTTACCTCTTATTTCTTAGTGATATTAATTATATTCTGCAGAAACGTAATTTTAAAAATTTACCATTTCTGAGCAGGAAAGTTGTGGGCAAGTGATACTTGTGTATTTATAAGCTTGTATATTCCTTCACAGATCAGCAAAAAGGTTACTTGATCAGATAGTTGAAAAGGGAAGACCTGCACCTGGCTTTCATCATGGTGATGGACCTGGAAATGCAGTACAAGAAATAATGATTCCAGCAAGTAAAGCAGGTTTAGTTATTGGAAAAGGTGGAGAGACAATTAAACAGTTACAGGTATATATACTTCTTTTAAATGTGATCATACCAAATCTGGATTTGCATGGGTATTGACCTCCCTTCTGTCAAATAGGAGCGGGCAGGTGTTAAAATGGTCATGATTCAAGATGGTCCACAGAACACTGGTGCAGACAAACCCCTTAGGATAACTGGAGACCCTTATAAAGTTCAAGTAAGGAGTCTTTCGGAATTCAGAGCATCTTAAAATCCATTCTGATATTGCAGTAACTAAATGAAGTTTCATTCTTCTTTTAGCAAGCCAAGGAAATGGTGCTGGAGTTAATTCGTGATCAAGGTGGCTTTAGAGAGGTGCGCAACGAATATGGGTCAAGAATAGGAGGAAATGAAGGGATAGACGTAAGCATGGTTGAAAAACTTGTTCACTGTATTTTGAGATGTTAACGTTAAAATGTTAAGATGGGTAATACTGAAAAACTGTTAAACAGATTCCAAAAGTGCTGGTGGCATGTAAGTATGACTTGATGATTGCTGAAATTACAACTTTAAATGCTGTGCAGCATTCACTTCACATTGCTAGCAGCTCTGTTTCAGCTAGCTGCAGTTTTTTTATCAAATAAGCAATTAAGTTTTACGGCTGAGTTTATACAGTCATTATAGAAATTGGAGTTTGGCCTTTACAGAAGAATATGTAAGTCCATCTATTATTCAAGTCATGAGCTTTAAAATGTTCATCAGAGGTGAGGCTTCAAGTTTCCTTCTGAATCTGCAAATTAAGCCCATTGGAGCCTCTGTTTTTTGATTGTGTCACTGGAAATACTGCCATGATGAGACTTCGTACTACATAGACTGTTTTTCCTTTTGATGCCTTTGTCCAGAATTTGCAAGGCTTTTGACTTAGTAAAAATCCACAATTCAGAAAGCCTTAAGTGGCACAAGACTGACCCTAGTTCTGATATGTGACCCTTTAATTTTGTGAATGTAGTAGGGGTATTTCCATCATTGATATCTTCATGTTTTATTGGTGTTTTTTTCTCTTTAGGTTCCAATACCACGATTTGCTGTAGGTATTGTAATTGGAAGAAATGGAGAGATGATAAAAAAGATACAGAATGATGCTGGTGTTAGGATCCAGTTTAAGCCAGGTTGGTAATATCTTTGTAAGTTTCTGTGAATTAAACAAAAATTTACTGGATTACATAAACTAGAATAGTTCATTTTTATTCCAGATGATGGAACAACTCCAGATAGAATAGCCCAAATCACAGGGCCTCCTGACAGATGTCAACATGCTGCAGAAATAATTACAGATCTCCTTCGAAGTGTTCAGGTTGGGTAATATGTTGTTTACCATTTAAAATCTCCTGCCAGACTTTTTCAAAAGACCTAACATTTTAAAAATCAGTGTATAACTAAAGAAAATAATGTTGTAATTTTAGTCTACTTCAGAGTTCAGTCTGGAATATGAATGTTTGCTTTTACAGTTAAAATTTTGCAAGCATCAGAATGATAATATTGTAATTATTGTTTAAAACATGACTTAAATATTTATTTTAAGATGAGCCCCAGTGCTGCACTTACAGAAGGTAGACAAATTGTTTCTTTGTACATGCAGAACTTTTTGGTTTCTTCCATATTCTTTCCTTCTTCATTCTTCATATGCAAAGTTTTACAGAACAGCTTAAAATGTAATGTATGTCTTCTGAAAAAGATAGTACTGAAACTATTGAAACTATGTGACCAGTAAATCAGTTCTTAACAAATCATGTGATGTAACCAGTTGGCATTAATAATTTGTTTGCAGTAATTAATATAGAACATGCTAATTTATTGTGCCTTATTTTTAGGCTGGTAACCCTGGTGGACCAGGGCCTGGTGGTCGAGGAAGGGGTAGAGGCCAAGGCAACTGGAACATGGGACCTCCCGGTGGATTACAGGAATTCAATTTTATTGTTCCCACTGGCAAAACTGGATTAATCATTGGCAAAGGCAATATATCTTAAACTACATATAGATACAGATACAAAACCTCAACTTCTCTGGTTGTGCAAATAGCCATATTAGAGAGATGTTTCAAGAGAAGCCTTTGCTTCTTGTTTCATGTACAGTAGAGCGACATCATACTGTGATAAATCATAACACTCCTAATAGTATTTTCAGATTTTCCTCACCCAAACTCATACCCACTGTAGTTGAAAGTCAAGAACAAATCAATTTATTTAACCCGTTCTTTTAAAACTGTTTAATTGTGTTGGTATTGTTTGGTAGATTCTTAGATGATGTATCTTATGATTAACTTGCATTTGATACTTCTTGCTTAGGCTACTGTTACTGCATCTGTGTAGTGAAGTTAGACTTCAAGGTTGTATTTGCTGATAACCATGGGCATTGGTTGTTGCTCATGTCTAATCTTACATCTTTACATGAATGGAAAAGACAACTTTGTAGCAATTATTTGCTGTTCTTTCTGAGTAAATATTGTGGGGTTTAATTTAAAAAATATTTTATTTTTACTAACGTATTTCAACCAAAGTGCAATACTACCCTGAAGAGGCACTTTTTTCAGTTAAAATGTTCTCATATGACTCTTAAAGAAGTGAAAAGACTCCTTCAGCTTCCATGCATTTGACTTCCCTGATTTAAGTGTTAGTATTCTTGCTTAAATGCATGTCATAAAAACTGTATCTTGCCTTGTAGGTGGTGAAACTATTAAAAGTATAAGCCAGCAGTCTGGTGCTAGAATAGAACTTCAAAGAAATCCTCCACCTAATGCAGATCCAAATATGAAGATGTTTACTATCCGTGGAACACCCCAGCAAATAGATTATGCACGACAACTTATAGAAGAAAAGATTGGAGTGAGTGTGCAGCTATACTTTTACTTACCAGTGTAATTAAACAAAATAGAAAGTGGGTCTCTGTCTTCTGTTTCACTTCCAAATTACTTAATCAGATAATAATACTAATTTATAATAAGGGTTTAAGGTAATACAAACATAACTTCAGATGGAAATGGTTCTTCAATGTAAATGAAATGCAGTGACTTCAAAGTTATCTTTGATACTGTTAAAGCTACTAAAGCGTCTGTTTAGTTTTTTGGGCTCAGTATATTTTGGTGGAGTTCTAATCCAAGTTTAACACTTCTTAAATTCCCTGGACTTTTGTGAATGCACATAATCAAATTTACTACCTGTTTTTTGTACCTCATACTGCAAACAGATTTCATTAGCAAGATCAGCCAGACTTAGATGTATCAACTTATTTTGAAGCACTGATAGTCTGGGGTTTTTTTAAAACAGCTTGTGGAAAAATCTGTTTATTTGTGAAATTTTTTATTTCAGAAGAAATAAATGCAGCTTCCTAGCTGCTATTAATGCCACACCTGCTTTTCACTGTTTTTTACTAACCATAAGCCTAATTAATCTTCAAAAGACTGCTTTCTCCGTGTCTTAATATAAAATATTTAATTGCTTTTAAATAATATTCTTGAAGTATTTAGATATATGCCTCTAATGATTTGAACACTGGAGAACTTCAAAGGTTTATTTCCTTCTCTGCTATTCTTGTTACAGGGTCCAGTAAATCCATTGGGTCCACCTGTTCCCCATGGACCCCATGGTGTAGTTCCTGGCCCACATGGACCTCCTGGACCACCAGGTCCTGGTGCTCCCATGGGACCTTATAACCCAGCTCCTTACAATCCAGGGCCTCCTGGCCCTGCACCTCAGTAAGTACTGGCACAGCTGGCTTCCTGTTTGTAGGGTGACCCTGGGTCTGGCTTTCACTGCAATTCACTGTCAATTGGTCTTTTGTAGTGGTCCTCCAGCTCCGTATGCTCCACAAGGATGGGGAAATGCTTATCCACACTGGCAGCCACCAAATCCACCAGATCCAGGTATGAAGTGTCACAGTTGTACTGTAGTGTGGATGTTATTTGAGTACATCCATTTTGTCCTTTCAGGTATATATGTTCCACAGTTCATTTGTGTCATGCTGGTAAATGGGAAAAAGCTCCTCTTCTTCATGCTTTTCCTTACTGTCAGTTTTAATGTATGGCTTAGACTTCCTACATGTTGGTTGTTAGATGTTGAAAATCACTTGCTACAGTTGGAATGTGCTTGTTTACTGAATGTTGCTGATGCTGCATCCCAGTTTATGGTACTTTTTTGCAAGACTCTAGGTTAACCAATTTTATGCAAATAAGTTAATTTTTCCTGCAATGGATGTCTTTACATGAAGTTTTCTAATGAAGGTGTTTTCTTTCCCTAATTGTGAATGACACTGTATTCTGTGTTAAACAATGCCCTTTACAATCCCATTGATCCTGACTGCTATATTATGTATTTCTAGCTTTTGTTTACCTATATGAGGATTGCTTCTCAGAGTATTTTGCTCAGTCCTTTATCAGTTGTTATACTGCTGGTAATACAGTAAAACTAATTAGGAATTTGTATTTTGAACTTATAATAGTTTTGTATTTTCTTTTAAAGCCCACCTGTGTAGAATCTGTTTCTTCTATTTTTATTTGTCTTTGTCAAAACCAGGAGTTTTTACTTAATTACAACTTCCCAAAGTTTTAGTATCCTGTTTTGCTTAAGTTACATCCTTTGGTTGGACTAGAACATATGGGTAAATGGAACTGCAGTCACAGAAGGCATGGTAAGGCTAGATGCTTGAGTCACTTGTACCTCACTGTTTGAGGCAGAGCTTCTTCAAAACTTCAGCTAGAAGATCTCAATTCTATTTTTGTTAAAAAATGGAATAAATAGTTTCTGGTAGCAAGTAGTCCTGATCCAAGCTCCACTAGTGAAAAAAGGGGAGGCCTGTGGAGGATGTTAAAATCTATGGAGCATTTCATTCATGTTCAAATCTTTTTTATATCCTTTCTGGGCAAGTAACCATCTCTAGTTTCATTTTCCTAACTTGTATAAAAGCTATCTTTGTGTGCATTGTCTAGTATTTAAAAAAATGCCTATTATAGTTATTTAAAAGTAGGATGATACACAGAGACTTGACTTGTATTCTTGGCATACTGAAAGTGTCATTTTATCCAAAACCACTGCTTAAATGTTACAGTCATTTTGCTACCACATTTTAATCTTCTTTAAAGGAATTTATATATATAAGGAACTGTAAGAGAAATGGCAAGTACCTTGATATCATCTTGATGATGATTTTATTAACCAATTTTTTTGCAAAATACGCTTCTTAGAAATGAAGTTTTCCTATGTGCAGTTGGTGTTTCTTTCAAATAGCATTTGTTTGGATGAGTTGTGTACATTTGTCCACTTAGTTGTTCATTTCAGTGTAACAAATGGGTTATTTTAGTATTTTTTTCAGAGGTGCTTTCTCCAGAACCATGCTTGCCTCTTGTCACACGTGAAGGTGGAGCTAGTTACTACAGTCAGATTTCTTTGGAACTTTAATGAATCCTGCTCTGTGTTCTTCTAGAGAAGTAGCTACTAAGGGGAAGGAGGGGGGGAACCAAGCAGTGGCTTATTTGATATTTGCAGGTAACCTTAGAATAAAATACATACTAGTTTAAATCCACTGTTGTTGATGGAAGCAGTGTAATTTAAAAAGGAAACAGCGTCTTAATATTGTTTTCTGTGTGCTGATACACTTTGTGCCTTTTACATGGTTATATCTGAGTGAATGCTAAATGAATACTGCAAGAAGTTTGTTGTGGATTTCTTCTCTCTGAATACCATTTTCAGGGGACTTCTTGCTTTTCCATTAGGTGCTGCCTTTCCTATTTTGTGTTGGTGGGGAAAATGCACTTTCATTCCTATTTATAGTTACCTAAAGTATCAGTTGTGTCAATATTTTTGTGCTCAGTTCTTTCCTCAGTTGGCATTTATTTGCAGATGTTTTTAAGGTTGCAAATAGTGTTAAAGAATACTGGTTGTGGTTCTCTAACAGTAAATTTTCAGGTTTTGTGGATAACCGGTCTAGTAATATAATCAATCTCTGTGATTCAGCAAGAATAAGCTATTCCTGAAGGCAATATATGAAAATCAGAGAAACAAGGCTCTAGGAAGCAGCATTGTTGCCCTACCTAGATATAGTTAAAAATAAGGGAAGCATGGAGAGATAGCTGCAGAAGATGCAAGTATTGCTATTACTTGTTATACCAAAAAGCTGTAAGTAAACAGTGATGCTTTATAGCCATATATGCGGATACAGGTTACTATGTGTTTCTATATTTTACTGTTACTCTAAAGTTAACTGACAGCATTGCAAATACCTAGTAAGATACATATTCTGCTTCAGAAATACTTACTAGGCATGCCTCCTTTATCAGTGTCTATAGTGTGAGGCTATAACAAAAGTAAAAACCACTGAAATTCATGCAAAATTAATGATTAATTGTTGTTGTTGCCATTTAGTAACATGACTGTTGAAATTTAAAATCTGTTTCTGTTTATCAGATTTTTAAAAATTTAAATGGCACTGTAGTAGTAAGGGTTCTAGAGTGACTTTTATCTCTTCAGTCCTGTGAAAGTGTACTTCATACAATACATTTGTCTGAAACCTGATCAAAAGCTTGTGCTAGAAAGAACAGATAATTCCAGGATATAAATGGTTATTTGATTTAGATGGATTTTTCCTTAGAGGAAAATCTGAATGCTTAGGACAGGGTTAGTTGAGGACAGTATTGTGTTCATGCAACTTTTACAAATGCTTATGGTTTGTTTTTATAGGTAAGCCAGGAACAGATCCCAATTCAGCAGCGTGGGCAGCTTATTATGCTCACTACTATCAGCAACAAGCACAGCCACCACCTGCAGCCCCTCCTGGTGGACCAGCTACAACCCAAACTAATGGACAAGGTAGCTGTTTAGTAAAATGAATACGTTTGTCGTTGCTGGGAGTGTAGATACCCCATTATTTTTTATTGTTGTCTTGATATATTTGGTGTATTTATTGTAAAGTAACTGGTTGTCTTGCAAAACTCTTGTGTACAGCCATTGACATTGCTGTCCTTAATTTCAGCAGTAGTAAGGGTCACGTATTTACCTTGCAATACACTCCCAAAGAGAATTTTGCTGCAATTTGCTCTGACTATTACATTTACATAGTGTGGTCAGTCATAAATAAAAACTGAATGAGCCACACTGTTAATTGCCTATTGCTTAAATGGCTGCATCACTTCCAGTGGTTTTATGAAAATGACAGTTGTATTTAATTGTATTAATATAATTGTTGAGCCTGCATGAGACTTACCACTTTAATTTTGGGAGGTATTTTGTACTGTGAGTAGTGTGCATTTCCTGATTTTTGAAAACACACTGAACACTTACAATTATTTGTTTGTTTATGTAGTCTTCTACTAACTGTTTCTGTTTATAGTAGCTTGTACCACATAGGTTTGTAGTGTCAGATTTGAGTAGTGTTTTTTTGGATTGTTACTGAGAAAATCAGTTCATTATTTGAAAATTGTTTTATGTATGAAATAAAATCCAGTAGTTTTATTTTGACTGTTTCTAATGTAATTCAGGAGATCAGCCAAATCCGGCACCAGCAGGGCAGGTTGACTATACCAAGGCCTGGGAGGAGTACTACAAAAAAATGGGTATGTGTGCATGTTTTTTTGTTGTTTCTGCATATTACAGTGTTTTAGAATACTTCATATCTTGTTAGATGAGACTTTATTTTTTCTATACCCAAAGAAACGTACAGTTGACTTGTCTCCTGAACCAAATACTATTAGAGGCTCGGGATCCTGCAGGAAAACAGGCTTGAAAACTTGTACTGTGTTTAAGACACTTACTTGTACTCATAGTAGTTATTAGCTTTGCAAAACCTCTTCATATCTAATGAGATGGCTATAGTTGGTCACTGGGAAACAATACTTCAGTATGAATATTTTTAGAATATATCATGAGTTTTGGGGTTCAGGTTTCATATCCTTTATGAAGCTGTTGGTCTTGTTGTTTGGTAGTTGTTTCCTAGTGCTCTTAAGATTACAGAGATTTTTTTTCTCTTATAGCTTGCTTTCTGTGTTCCAGGTCACTAAAGCATCATAACGAGCTTTCTTTTATGTTATGCTAGGTTTGTACACTGAGGACTAAGAGTCTTATGAATACAAGTGCTGTTTGATGAGGCATACAGTAGCATCTAGTTTGGATTTTTTGTTTGGGTGGGAGGGAAGGTTTGGGGTTTTTTTGCCCTTTTCCAATTGCACCCATTTTTCTCATGGAATATTGAAGAAGCATTTGGAGTTGAGATGAAATAGCATGCTTGATTCCAGCCTTCCTCCAAGTGGATCCCAAATTATTTGCCAAGACACAGCTACTTTTATTTTGGGTTGGGATTTTTTGTTTTTTGGTGCAGCATAATTGAAATGATTATTTACTTCAAGAATTGTGTATCAGACTAAGAAAATTGCAACAGAACTCCCAAACACATGATTTTTAAGATACGATGGACATTTCTGTTTTTCCTCTTGTTTCATTTAACTACTAGTTTACTGTAGCTGACAGTTCAGCTCCCATTCTTCTGTGCAAAACTTGATTCTTTTCAACTGCCTTTGTCAGAAAAATCTATGATTGGCATGGGCTCTGCCATCTTCCTAATTTACTGGCTCTGGAAAGCAAAGCCTGAGTTCCACCAGTCTTTCACTTGTTTTAATTAAATAATAGCTACAAGTTACAATAGTTACAAGGTGTTGGGATAAAGTTTCTAGGAGCAAGTCCAAAAAGGAGTGTGAACCAAAAAAAGATGAACCCTGGAATATGTAAAGAATTGCTCTTAAAATATATAATTAAGAAAAAGAAATCACAAGACAAAAATTGAGAGGAAAAACAGAAGGACAGTTGTGATACCCATTTCTTTTTCTAGTTGAAATTGAGTTCTTTGCCTGAACATGAACTCCTGATGTCTGGACCTCTGTAACTTGACTGTAAATCACAGGAACGTTTTGCTTCTTCAGCATGTTGAAAATCTTGATATGGGAGATCCTCTTAGACAAGAGGAAGAGCTGACCAAGTGAGGTTGAAGGGCAGAGAATTCACTAAAGAGCTAATTTAATGCTAACGGGCCATGTTTACCCCACCTCCTTAGGAGCAGTATAAAAAATTAGTAGAGGAACTGAGAGGCAGCAAGGCTGTCCATTGGGAAGCTCAGGTCCTGTCCAGGTTTCAAATACAGCTGATACTGTTTGTGGTTCTTACAGTATTGTAACGCTTTTGTCCCTTTTTTTTGTCCCTTTTTTTTTTTGTGTGCAAAAGGGGGAAGGTAGGAATCTTTCAGATTTTTTTACAGCACAAACAGCTGTGCTGGAGAACTGAACATAAACTTGGGGCTTGCTGAGCCAAATCAGTTTTATTTTTTCTGTTGAGGAAACTGCTTTGATAATCCGTGTGGCAACCCTATGAGGGTGATAGTACTTTTCTGGGAAAACAGTTACTTTGCTGTGTAACCTAAAAGCTGTTGGAGAGGTTTTTTTCAGTTTATCTGTACTGTAAGTGGAAAAACTGTGTAAGTTGTGCAGAGGGTGGCAAAATGGAGGAACTGCATTTTGAAGATGTTCAGGATAGTGCTTTTCCAAATTCTCACATCTGCTGCTCAGTGGTTTTGAGAAGATTTGGAGAGTGCACACATTATAAGAAGAGTGTGGATGGCCAGTATTCTTATGTGGATTTTCTTTGTAAAATTATTTTAAAATCAACCAAGGAAAATCAGCCTTCTGTCTGGTACACTGGACAAAACTGTTCATTAGAATCTTTGATACTCGTGTTCACCAGAAAGTTTACTTGGTTATCTTTTTATCTAAATAAAAGGTGATGTGGTTGCAGGTAAGTTTGAAGACTTTTTTGGAAAATTTGTGGAAGCTGCCTTTTTTGTTTGTTTTTTGGTTTTTGTTAGCTAAACAGAAGATTAGATACATGTGGAATTTTTCAAGGTGGAGGTTTGCATTTTGCTTGGATTTATTTGATGTAGTGTGATTGTATGTGGTGGATTTTTTTATTTCTAGTGTCCTAGAAAAGAGTATAGTACCCTAACTATGACTGTAAAACTTAAAAGTTTATTTTTTCAAATCTAAGCATATAGATGACCAAAAATAGCATGTCACAGTAGGCAATAGTTATGTCTTGGAAGTTCAAGAAACTTAAAGTGAAGTGCTCACTATAAAACCCTCCTGTCTGGATGCATGCAAGTGTAAGGACAGATGGTTGGATAGAGCATGGAGAGTGTTGTTCTGCTTATAGTCATGTACATTCTGCAGTGGTAACTGGAAAAGCACCTTTTAGATAAAATAGTGACAAAATTTATTGGTTTCAAGTGTGTGTTTTTAATGTTTCTGAAATAAGGGGAAAAGGTAGTAAAAATGGCTGTGATGAACCTTTCTTGGAACAAAGGGCCTAAAAGTTGACTTTGTTTTTTCCATACACTAAAGAGTCCATGTGTATTGGTCTGTTAGATTTATAGAGTTCTTAAGCTGCAAGTGGATTTTGTTGGAAGTCCTGGTAGTCCTTAGCTGCACGTTTGAGAGAGGGTGTGTGTGTACATGCACGTGTGCACATGCTGTTTGTTATTTCTAGAGGACTGGAATTTAAGCAAAGATTGGAAAGAGAATTTTCAGGCCTATATGCTGTGGTGGAGTAAATGTTTACAAAAACAATGTTCTTTTTGAAAAATGTTATCTGCAATAACCTGGCAGTTAGTTGCATTAAGGAGGCCCGAATAAGGAGGTGTGAATGAATTGGCATCTGGTGTATTCATTAATGCAGTCTGTACAACGAGAAATTGGTCCAGGCAGATTATAAAAATTATTCTTGCCTGTTGACTTGTATTTTTAGTTTAAATATAACTGGTTGTTTAGGTCAGCAGGCTTTAAAGGCTTTTGCTCTGGAATGTTATTCAAGAGGTGGAAAAAAGTGTCCCTATAGTTCCCCAATTTTGCTTTACATGGGAATCATTATATTAAAATAACAGGATGAGTGGTTAAGTAAAAAAAATAAAGCCACGAGATTATTCAAAATCTGAGTAAGAAGCTAGGTGATATTTGTTAGACACTGTATTTTTGAATTTTATACATATATATATATATATATATATATATACAAAGCTATGTAATCTTAATTACTTGTAGGTCAAGCAGTTCCTGCCCCTGCTGGGGCTCCTCCGGGTGGTCAGCCAGATTACAGTGCAGCATGGGCTGAGTACTACAGGCAGCAGGCAGCATATTACGCCCAGACAAGTCCACAGGGAATGCCACAGCATCCTCCAGCACCACAGGTATGAAATTTTAATGGGTTTTTTTGGCTGGCTTCTGTTTCAGTGGTTATAGATATCTTTTTGCATGTCTCCTGCTTTGTTACCTTTGGAGTATGCATCTTTTTTTCTAGCAAAATAACTCTCCGAATAATAAATAGACGACTTTGTTTACCTGACAACTTGAGTTCTGTATCTATCCATATGTTCGGTAATTATGGTTTTTTGGTTTTTTTTGTTGTTGTTGTTTTTGTTGTTTTTTGCTTTTTTTTAAAGAAAAACTTTCTCCTCCCAGGGTTTTGAAAACCATGCAAGAAGCCACCACCATTTACATTAACCAATTTTTCTTTCTTAAAGGCTTCACTCCTGAGTTAGCTCAATTTAAAGGATTTTCTTTAACTTTTTGTGTATCTCTTATGTATCTCTTCTGCACAGGGCCAATAATAAGAAGTGGACAATACAGTATTTGCTTCATTGTGTGGGGGAAAAAACCTTTGTTAAATGTATGGATGCAGACGCCTTGATGAAGATCTTAATTTTGTTTGGTTAAAAAAAAAATAGTGTTTTTGAAAATGTACAAAATATCTATCACTACTGATAGGAGGTAATATTTCTGTGTAGAAATGAAAAATGGTTTGTTTTTAGTATTAGTGTAGATGTACACATTCCAGCAAATGTATTTGCAATTATGTGGTCAATGCTTTGTGATATAAATGTACTTTTTCAATGTATACTTTATCACTTTTAAAATGCCTGTTTTGTGCTTTACAATAAATAATATGAAACCTCCTGTGTCGGTAAGTTGGATATGTGGGCATATAAAGAATTATAGGATTGATATGCAACGCTGAATCAAGGTACCTGTACACAAATGAGATTTTTTTTCCCCCATGAAACCTTGTTGAGTTAAAAACTTGCCGTTAGCATGTTTTTCCCCTCTTGCAGAATAGTTGTAGATGGAGGATCTCTTTCATTCATTGTATTTTGCTGCCTAGCACCAGTAATCTTGATACTTTAATTTTCTTCCTATTTGATTAAAACTGCATGTGTTTAAGAAGGTGATCTTTTGGCATACTTCCATTGCATTAACAGTGACATTTCCTTTTATACATGACCACTGTTTCAGACCTGTGCAGCTGCTATAACAGATAATTTTGTTCTTAATGGAATACTTCAGAGCTGTTCCTGCATAACTATTTTATGGATTTTTCAGACTAGTTATAAAATTTTATTTTAAGTGTGTTGTTCTTAAGCCTTCAGTTTAAAGTAGTCCACTTCAAAATGTAGTGTAGAAAAGTCAATGTGGTATGCATAGTAGTTACAAAACAAATGCATCTGTCCTTAAAGCTGTTTTGTTTGAGTGGTGAGGAGTGGTTGAGTACTTCCTGCAGAGCAGATAACTCCTGTTTTTGTAAATAGTCAAGTATTTGAATCAATTGATTATTTTTTTTATATATACTTGAAACTTCTTATTGCTCTAATGCTCATACTGAAAACCTGATTCTCTTGAAATCCTGTGTTTGCTCTTTGCATATTTATTGGCTCTTTGCATATATTAGACTACATGCAATACAGTCTGTCTTGCCATTGTCTGTTGAAGTGCAGGTTTGATCCAGCCAGTATAGAACTAGCTCTGTAGGGGTGAGGAGGACTGTGCTGTGTATCATCCTTGATTGTTCCTTCAAGGAGCATTGCACTGTAAGTACATCAGAATGACAAATTGATGAACTGCAACAGTATCTTTTTGTCAATGTTCCACATAATGAAAATGCCATACTTGTGTGACTATTATGTTGGAATACAGTGCTGGTCTCTTAGGAAATCTTAATTGCTTCTTAATTCAGAAACATAGGTTTGCATATCTATACATATACACATAATATGAGCTTTGTGGGTAAGTATTCCTGAAACGTTTAGCAATAGTTAAAGAAAATCATGTTTCTGTTTCTGAGTAATAGTTTTTTTCATTAGTGCTCCTGAGACAGCTGTATCACTCAGTTTTTTAAGTATGCATGTCATAACATTGAAGTTTTTGGAACCACTTGCTAGACAGAAGTTGACTTTGTCTTCAGATAGTTTGCAGATATGTAGTGATGTAGGTATGTTTTGAATAATTCTGTAACTGTTACTTGCTTTATCTTTTGGATCACCATATTGTTGCTTTGAGAATAAATTTTTTTAGGGTGGCTGCACAGAGAAGTAAAAGTTAAGGCTTTGAAATTTAAGTAGATTATTCAGGTAATCAGCAATGTATGTACTGTGCTGTAGAAGTAGAAGGAATTATTTTTATCCCTTTTAAATTTAGGAATTATTTTAGTAGCTTGAAGAAAGGCTAGGCCAGAATTTGCTATCTTAGTGTAGGGTATGAAGTTTAATAGTTCATATATTTTGCATGGTATTTTGTAGATAACCTTATAGAATGGTGCATATATACTAAACTGAGAAAAATTAAATTCACTGGATTCTTTATCATTCACAAAATGGAGGCTGTTGATTTTGATTCATTTAAGGTATAAAATCTTTATTAATTGCAAACAGTGCAATTATTTATACTTCACAGTGCCTTCCCAGACCTTCCACCTTAGGTTCTGCTGCAAAAAAGCAACAGGTAAGCACAACCTAAGGAAGTATATAAATCAATATATTTCAGTACATTAATGTTGTCCCTGTGAGATCTTTGTGGTTGTGTATTGAAAAGCAATCTGCTGCCTCCCCAGATGCATTGTTACTCACGGTTCCATTTCAGTGGAAAGTCTTTTAAACAACTGTTTATATTTCTAGGTAAATATGTTGGGGATTTTTTGGGGTTTTTTAATTTGTTCTGGGTTTTACTGTTTTGGTTGTTTTTTTTAGAAAAGATTAGTAGATTGCAGTATTTCAAGTTGATCAGAATAAGTAATTTTTGTTCTTTTTTCCTCAAATAGTTAATTGTTGCAATTAAAGAATCAAAACCATTAAAATATGCAGGAATTACTTTGGTTAGAAAGGTCAACAGCCTTCACAAATGTTTTTTTATAATAGGGCACTGTTCCTACTTAAACCCTTAAAACCTAAATATTGAAAATATGACTTGTTGTTATCACTGAACTTGATAACTTGTCTTACAGTTACAGTGTGTTAGTGGGATTGTTAGATAACTTAGTTTGCTTACTCATACTTGACATGGTAGGAAAAGAGATTCTGCAGTTTCAGAGATGAGTATGTTTTAACTGAAAAAGCATGTGCACAAATTAAATGTTAACAGTACAGCAAGTAATATTTTATATAGCAGTCAGTGTATCCTATTTCTTGATACTTAAACTGAATTGCTGTATATTTTGATAGTTTAAAATGTTTGTATGTCTTACAGATGGTCTGGTATAGATTTTTGTTTCTGGTTTTTGTTTTAGCTTAAAGTAAAGCAGCATCTATTTGGGGTTTTTTTGTTGATTACTCTGTTTCTAAAATGTGCTGCTCCTCTTTCAAGAAAAAGTCCTGTTTATCTGTACATCAAAGAAAAATATTCAAAAATACTGCCTTCATTTTCACACACAGTGCTGAAGATGCTGCAAGCACCAAATCATAGCTCATAGAATCAGGTCCTGAGATAGTTACTACCAGTAAGGAGGAATCCTTTGAGTGTATGCCATTGGTGAGCCGATGAGCATGGACCATAGAAGGGCTCCATGTAGAAGGTAAAATTGGCAAAAACATAACAGATTTGAAATGTATCCCATACATAATGGTGTAGGGTATGATTTTTGTTTTGATCACTTTTCATTCTTTGAAGTATTAATATTGTTTGACCATAAATGTTCCATAATCTGTTAAGTTTTTTAAACTGTGATTTAATGATATAAACCATCTACTTTAACTTATATTCTTCTAAACAGCCAAGATTAGATATATTGAATTTTTTGACTAAATTAATAGTTGTGCTTCAGTTTCTCAAGCTACTTAATATTTCAGCTGTAGTTTAATATGTAACTTCATTTTTGATGTGAGAAAAGGTTAGATGTGTGTACCATTTGAATTTTGATACTGTGAATTTAGTGTTGGGGTGAGTTATTTGTTCACTACCTTTTACATGATACTTTTTTCCTCAACTGTTGTTGCTAAAATATCATAACAGTCTTTGAATTATAAGTTTAGCCAGCGGGAGGAGGTAGAGAAGAGAAAGCCAGTTTATTGGAATGTTGCTAGTGTGTGGAAGATGAGATGTTCTTGTATGTAGCATCTGAGGTGTACTTCCAGCTTTCTCACTGCTGGGCTTATTAGGCATGGTGTTTTGTGCTAAGAAGCATAGTGTTTCTTTTTCAACTCTGTCCCCAAACTCATAGTTCTAAAGAGAATAGAAAATAGATTATTGGAGCTATCCTGATCCTAAAAGATAACTGGACTTCCTTAGAAATTTAATGAACTTGTCCAAACTTGGCTTTACATGTTTCCTGCTCTTCTCTCTCCCTGCCCCCTCGGTCCCACCATTTAAGTACAATGTGAATGAGTACAAAAAGTTTAAAAAGCATAATATTCAAAGTAGGAAAAGCATTTTCATATCACTTTCTGCAGCCTGTATTTTAATAGGTTATGAAATAAAATGTCAGGTGGATAATCTTCAGATCAGTGTGATCATAAGTCATCTGTTTTAAGTTGTCCAGGCAGACAGAAACATTATTCACTTGCACAGCCTGTCTTGAAATACTTCCATCTTTTTACTAGTGGTATTTCATAGGATGATAGAAACTGTTTCTCCCTTGTTGTTCTCCAAAGTAATTTTCTAGAGTTTTTCATTGCATGCTAAAAGCTTTTTATTTTGCATTTTTCTGAAAGTGGGGGGAGGAAGGGAGGACTGGGCTTTTCAGGAAGCATACAGTTGACAGGATTCCCTCTTCCCTAGTAATAGCTTATAAAACTCTTATGTATGCACAATATTTCTCTTGCGTGCATGTGAAATGCCTTTTCGTCCTGAGAAAAGTGTTCTCTGCAGAAACTACCCGTGTGTAAAAAGAAGATTGGCTTTAAAAGGCAACTGTGATGGGAACAGTGTCTTAGGGAGATGCAGCTTGGACTTGAGGTAAATTGAATGCTTTACAAAAATGTGGTTTTGAGCTTGCATTGACATTGTATGTAATCTGGGTACACGTTAACTGTATAATGTTTTTGTATGGTTTTTCTCAATAAATGTAATCTGATGGTTAATAATAGCAATGTTTTTGTCTTTTTTATGCTCCTATCCCTGCCTTTGCTAGTTTGAAATAACAGTTTCACAGGAAAGACACTGCATCAACTAGTACTTGTGTGAATGAACATCACCCACGTGAAATGAAGTAAAATGTATTTAAATGGCTATTAGGATAAATACTTATTCAAAACCATGCAGTTTGTTACCATTTTTTCAAGATGTTTCTTCATTTGTAACTATTTTAAGTTACAGCTGTGACTCCAAAAGGTAACAGTAGAACCAGCAGTCAGCATATTCAAAAATTTTTGAAATGGCTGCAGAAATCTAATGTCCTGCAGCTTGTCTTTATGTGAAGGCTTATCCACATGTTCTTTAACTGAAAATGTGATTAAGCTGTAAAATTCAGGTGGTATTGCACAATGACATCAGTGTTGATATCAGGAGGTCTTAGAGAAAAATACAGTACAGTAGCCTTAAAAGACAGTGTTGAGAGATGGCAGCAATAGATTTATTCAATTGAGAACAAAGATTGAGAAAGCATTTACTCTCTGAACATATTTTTCTTAAAGCTTCCTTCCTACCAACTTAGCCATGATAGCCTCACATTTTGTCACCAATTGTTACTGAATCATTTAAGCATTGAAAAACCTAAAGATTTTACAAGCACATCTTGGGACTAAGCCTTGCTGAGTTTTTTACTTTTGAATTACCAAATGTTGATATGAGCATAACAGTTAATATGCGTGCCCATTTTAAAACAAAATAACAAATGCTCTTTGAAACAAAACAACCAAAGTGAGCAGTTGTGTAATCTTTTATTCTTTAAAAATAGTACACTGTTTTGTTTTTTTTTTAAATCATCAATAAGTATTTCCTTTTGCCTCTGGGATAAAGCAAAACAGCTTAAATACTCAGTGTTCATGCAAAATATTTCAATAGATGTACACTACTACACAAGTTTCCAAATTGTGTATATAGCTGTATATTAGTACACAACAATTTGTCTTCAAATGTGGGAGCACTGGTCTAATTCAGCTTTTTCCCTTAGGTGATGTTTCATACATTGATTCCTTCTTTATTAGCCTTTAATAATCATTTTTGTATTTGTATTGAGCAAGGAACCTTGACACTCTCACAGTCTGAAGGTTGTTCTTATGTGGTGCAGGGATGACAAATCGACATCCTTGCATTCTTTAGTTGGCCCCATCAGAGAAAGAGATGATGCAGCAAGAAAGTTTGAGGGGAAGAAAGATTCCAGCTAAAGTAGAGCATTAGTAGTCATCAGCTAGAAAACAGAGTTAAGAGAAAGAGATAATTAGAGTTTTGCAATAGAAAAGATGCCAGAAGAATATTTGAGAATTAAAGGAATGAAAATGCTAACTCTTACTTTCAATGGTGAGAATACACGTGCTAGCAGATGTGCCTCTGTTGTTCACTGCTTTACACATATATTCCCCTTCATCTTCTGGGAAGGTTTCTGGCAAGTAAAGGCAGTAGGTTTCTCCTCTTTCAATATATTGATAGTCCTCAGAGTCCTGCAAGAGTTCTCCTTCAAACCACCATGTAACTTCAGGTTTTGGTTCTCCAGTAATTTTAACTGTAAATCTCACGGGCTCGCCATCTACAACTGATGTGTTTTTCAGTGATTTCTTGAACCAGGGAGCTCCAGATCGAGCTTGGTCATCCTCATCTTCACAAGTAGAGCCATTAATAATGCTTCCCTCTTCTTCTTCTTCCTCCTCCCTTTTCTGTTTTAAAATAAGTCAATTTAGAACATTTAAAGTGGCAATAGCAGTATGATTGCTAGAGATTTGTGGTTGTTTACAGAAAAGCTACCACATTTCTGAGAAGAGGAAATGCCACACCTGTCCTTACTAGATAACTGCACTGAATCTGGGTATGGGGCAGAACAATGGATTTTAATGAGGCTGGAATCTTGGGGTAAAATACAAGCATGAATGTAGATTTGAATTTTCAGACTATTCAAAGGATTTCTTAGTAGTATGTCATACTCTTGAAGAACATGTGAGAACACCATAAGCAATTTTACATTATTACAGTAAATCACAGCAGCTATTAAACACAATGTTCCTTTCATACCTCTGGCAGTGTAATCAGATGCTAAGATAAGAGACATTGAGGACTGAAGAAAAGCTACTTTATAATCTGTACCTTCTGTAATGCTGCATCAATTTCTTTTTGTTCAAACTGCATCCGTAGTAATTTCTGTTCCTCAATTCTCCTCTGCTCTTCTTCTTCCCTGGCTCTTGCCATTTGCTCAAAACGGGCCTTCATGTTTACTTTGTGAGTAAATGGAGCCTCAGATTTCTTGGCTGGTTTCACGTCTACCTCATCATCCTTGAGGGAAAAAATAGGACCCAATTATTACCTTATAAATGTGTATGTTAATAAAATTAACTTGGTGACCAGTAGTTGTTCTTAACTGAGCAAAGCCACCTAGAGCCTTGTTTTTGTCAGAGGTTTGTTTAAAACTAAGTTTAAGATCAAGTCTTGTAATAATTAATCTTGGAGATAAAGCAGAATACTTACAGAAGTGGTTTCAAGCATGATGGAAAGACACTCCTAAAGCTTTCTTTTTGTATATAAGCTGAAGGCTGCCTTGTGGCAATGATAAATCCTTGATTTTCATGCCACAGTGTTGCAGTAGCTTCACTCCTAACACAGATTGACCTTATAGAAACATAATTATAATGTCAGTCACTAAATTAAAAGCTAAAACCCAGCTTTGAGCTGATACTGAAGGTAACTGACTACTACAGATAGAACCTCAGAACAAAGCTCAGTTCAGGCTTACTGCTGTTGTTTTCCTGCACTGCCACATGATTATATGCTGAAAGCTCACATTGCTGTTTTGGGTCAGAGCATAGGGTTGATTTATCTGTTGAACAGGTAGCTTCATTTGCTGTTTTTTTCCTCTGAAAAAATGTGAGAGGGTCCTTTTCTGTTCTATCCTGAGAAATAATGAGGATTTATAAAAAGACTTGATCTTCAAACAGTATTCTCTGGTTTTGTTTCATTTTGGTGTTTTTTAAATTCATACAATGGAGATTAGAGTTGAGAAGGAGAAGCAATTAATGTGATGATTAATAGAGTAATTCTTAAATAAGCATGTTTCAAACCTGCAGGCTTGCAGGTTTTGGGTTGTAAAGATGCTGAAAAACAGGGATCTGCTTGAGCAGACAGCTGATGATGAACTGCTGCTTTTTCCTTTAGGGATGCTGAGGTGAGACTTCCTCATGCATCCAAAAGAGGCAGCAGGAAGGAAGGGAAAAATAATTTTGGAAATACAGCAAATTGGTGAAAGAAGCAGCCCTGTCAACTCTTGGATCATTAGTGTCCTAGTTAAGTGTATCATTAACATTACAGAGTGCCTCTTGAAAAGTTACCTCTTGAAATTTCTCAGCTTCCCTCTCTCTTATTTCTTCATCCATTGCTCTTCTCTTGGCTCGCTCTTCTTCAATCTTCTTCTGTATTTCTTCTTGAGACAGTTGTCCTATTTTTTCAAACTTGCTTTTTAAGTTCTTTGCCTGAATAGAGCCACTTCTTTTTAGCTTGATTAATTCTTCGTATTCTTTGCTTAGCTCAAATGTTTCACATTCTTCTTCCAGCTGTTCAGAAATTGCAGAATATGTGAGATGGAAAATGCTGTAGTTATTTTTACTACTTGTTCTCACAGATAGGTATAATACACTTAAACAGTTCTCTTAGTTACTTGCAGCTAGCACAAGAGACCTTTTCCCTTTAAGTTTTTTGTTTTCCTTCTGTATTCTTAAGATTATTTTGCTTGAAAGTAACTTTTACATAAGGGTTGCTGCCAACAAACCACTCTTTCCAGACTTAGAAAATCAGATACCTATCAATACAAAAAACTTGGTTATCTTGGACCCATAATTTACCTCTTTGACTTATTTGCAATATGATATGAAGTAATTTTTTTAAAACAGTTACTTTGTTAAACCAAGAATCATTACTTTTTTTTTTCAATTCAGTAGAAAGCAAATGAGTTTGGAGGATGTCACTGCTTGGAAAGAAATGACAGTTCTGGATGCTGTAGTCAGTCTGTCTGAAGCTGTACACTTGCCTCTTGCAACCTCTGACTGACAATGAAGATGTATCTGGATTTTAGTTGGTTATCTCTAGCTCTCCCTTCTTCCTCATGCAGTACAAATTTTACTTGAAGTTTGCCATCTAGAGCCCTTATTACTCCAGCTTTGCTTAACAAGAAAAATAAGTAAATAAACATAATATTCTAACATAGAAAAGGGAATAATAATGAAGAATTATTGCCCACAACCAAACCTAATAGAAGTGTTAAGTTCATTAATATGGTCATTTGGTTTTTACATTGTTTTTATTATCAACAGTGACAGTTTTCAAACCTGTGATACGCAGACCAGAAATAAGTCGAGGCCACTGTAATTCTTTCCTAATTGGTTAATACAGGATTCCCTTGAGGAAAAGCAAGAATTTTGCTCTTTCCTACTTTCACTTTTTTATATTCTTTTGGGAACTGGATGTTTCTGTTCTCCCAGTATCATAAATAATACATAATTTTTTTCGTAAAACTAGATTTTCAGAAGTGACCAAAATAAAATTGCAAATTTGAAATTGTGTTTTCACTTGAAGAGTAGCAAGGGATTTTTCTGGCAGATTGATTTTAAAAAAAATTGATGGCATACATTGTTACAGATTTTAGTAACTAACTGAATTTATCTTATCTTTTTATATACAAACCTCTCCCATTTCTTGTCTCAACTGCTGAAATTCTTGCTTTTCCATTTCCAGCTTTTGCCTGCGCTCTTCTTCTGTGCGTCTTTTTTCTTCTTCCATTTTTTGTCTCAGCAACTCCTCAAAATTAATTTCCAGTTTACCAGGTATGAGAGATTCTTGAGAAACGGTTTTAAACATTTCTGGAGATTCATCATCCAGCACCTGCTGGAAATACAGAGCATTCATTAGTGATTCATCCTGAAGGCACCTATGATAAAATCCCAGTGTTGCTCAGACACCTACTACATAACCAAGTATTCTGCCACACCTGCCAGAGTATAGTAAGATGCAATGTGGGTATTCCTCTAACATTTTAGGAGGAAATGTGTTCAAGAGGGTGTTATATTTTACTTCTTTATTATTTCTAAACTTGTGTAAGAAAGACGAAGGTCTTTTTTGCAATGAGATGGATCTTTTTTGGTGGAGAGGATGTCCTCTAAATGTGGCTTTAAGACCTGAAACAATCTATTCCTGCTTACTTCCCATACTATTGTTAGGTAAAGTGCTTGTGTTTAAATGTCCTTGTCCTTAACACTGAAGTGGTTATCTGTAATCTTTTTTTCTAAGCAAACTGAATTATATTCTAATTCTTAAGCAGTATCAGTGTTCCCGGTAAAGAAAATTGAACAGAATTTTCTACAAGAAGCTTCTTGTGCACAAATTGTTTGTACTAAGTTTTGTTGCCAGTTCATTCCTTTGCTCAACCCAGCAGGAAGAGTTTCCTCCTTTGCCTGTCCTTTTCTTGGGCTTCAGAGTAGGGCTGGGCTTTGATGGTCATTTGTGAGTAGTTTGCTTATTTTGTAGATGAATTCATAAGAAGGACCAAGGAGAGGCCAAAAGCAGGAAGTATAACAACAAATATTCTATCAGACTGAATTTGTTGAAAAAAAGCATTACTAAATTCTGAAGCTTTATGCTGTGAGATGGCCAGGTAGCATGACACAAGTTAGTAAGATTTTAAATAACTTCTTGATGAAACCTATAGAAATGTATGTTTGTGCATGTAGCTATGGAAACATTAACACAGATTGGCCCAATAGGAACGTTGTCTATAGATAAACATGTGACAAGGTCAGATACTGATCTAGAGGTGTGTGGTGATGTGGGTTTAGGCACTATTTAGTCAGTGCATGTTTGAAAAGCCATGTGGCTTTAACTGAAGAGCCCAGTGTGGCTTTAATTGTAGGCATTCCCAACAGTAGTAATCAGACAAATGCTAGGAAGAATTATAGGAGCAAACTTTTAATTTGAGAAAATGTTTCCACTAGCTTTCTCAGGAAACAGAAAATGAACGTTTTTTCTTTTAAAAGATTATTAGTGCCACTCCCTTTCCTCTTTGTTGCTCCTTACTGCCATTGTAACTCACACCTTCCACTGCTATTTGTGCCATCTTGATGTACTTTGTCACTATCCTTTTTATTATTCACAGCTCTTTCAATACTTTCTTGTCCCATCCCACTCAAATAGTGTAATTCACAATAGATTTCCTTCAGATTTTCCCTCTGTGTAAGCTTGCAGTTGGACTTCAGCCCTACCATTCCTTCCATTCTTCATTTGTTTTGCATGGTATGAGCATATTTGTTGAAATTGTTAGGGAGAAGTAGAGTCAAAAAACAAAACTGCAAACTGTTTCCTTTAATGAAAACAATGCATAGCCACATAGTTCTCAGAGGTTAATCACAGCTAAATTAGCAAAGAAATGTGAAAGTCTCTTGCTGAAGATTCATTAGCTCATATGCTCATAACTTTGAGAAGAGAACTGAGTGAACTGAAGTATTCATTCAAAATTTACCAACACCTGTATGTATGAAGGTTAAAAAGCTGAGCAAAAGCAGCAGGCTGCTCTGTATTTTCATATCAGCAAGTTACAGAAAGACTTCTATTCCTTGTTAAACAAACAAAACAAAGAAAACCACACACACACACAAAGAAAACCAGCTAAAAATTGAGCTGGACTGAATGATGCAAAAAACCCTTGTGGTTATTTCAGTAAATATTTAACCATATTTTTTGAAATGAGACCATACTTCTTTTTCTGCAAAGTGGGTACAAACAGTGCTGGGAAACTGTCCTGTAATAACCATAGCCTGTAGCACAGGCAACCACTTGGCAGTGGGCAAGCAGTGACTGATAAAAAGTAGAATGCTTTTTTATTCAAGCTAAGACAGGTTCTTTATGCAGTCTCTAATGCAAAGAGGCTGAAAGGGATGAAAAACTGAGTGCTTCAGTCTGAAAGTGATCATCTTGGTGGTGGGAAGCATGGAATTACAAATGTAGCACAAGTAAATAGAGATCCTTCCAAAAGGAGGTGGTGTTTGTGTTTCCTAGCAACAATGTTGATGGTTTGGTGTGTGTATACTTTGGGAAGTAGATTAAAATTAATAAACATTAAAAATGTTCTAAAATAACTGCTTAATTTAAATGCTTACATAAAAACTCAGCATGAGGCTTTACTGCTGCAGAAAGAGATGACTAATATGTTCTTAAAATGTTTAAAGCACATCTGCATTGCTGCTACATTGGGTAGCTGTGGAAAATAAGGAAAGCACAGGCTTATCTTTTATGTTCCAAGTAGTAGCTTTAGCTTCTCTTTTCTCTGGAGGTATAGGCAGACACCAGTTTCCATAACTGCTTATCAATAAAATATCCAATAGAAATTTACACTGCAGTTTCTCTTGGCAGGCTTTCAGCATCAAGGTCTTGTCTCTGTCCCAATTTGCAGACAGAGGGAGCAATGCTAGCAAGATTGGTAGCCATACAAAGCTTTAATTTGTCTCAGAAGCATCACTTTTAATGATGAAGAAAATGTTGTTAGGTGTGCACTTGGTCTTTCCCAACAAAACCACAGGGGTGAATATAGGAAGACACTACCAGCTGGGCAGGTCACTCCACAGTTCTGTATGGGATCTCTTGCCTTTTGAAACAAACAATACTTTGCTTTAGTTGGTAGTCATGTAGCTTAATACTGTACTTCCTGACACCCCCTGATAAGTGACTGGCTTATACACAAATGCCTGCTGAAACTTGGGAGTTGTTGGAATAAGCATGAGGAATACAGTGAAAAGCTCCAGACTAATTATTTTTTTATAAACAATGTTGTTGCCACGCTCTGAAATCAGACATCTTTCTCTACCTTCAGACACTGTCAGTATGGACAACGTAGGCCCCTGAAAATTTGTCTTCAATATAATCTTAAATTTCATAAGTCATTTCATATCACAGGAATCTTGATTTATTTCTGAGGAAACTCTATATTATGAATCATTCTAATGGTTAATGCCATAAGTAACTTTTTTGTTTCTCTGAGCAAGATATGAGGGAGCCACGTAAACCAGTGAAAAACATCAAGTTCAGCCTACTTAATTTTTCCTTCCTATATGGCCACAGATGACTGTAAAATTTGTACTTTCAGTGAGCTATGCCTTAGTATACCAGTAATTATGCTTTAGCTAATAAGAGCTGATTGGTGGAGAACCTGTAAAGCTAGGGAGAAAAACTTGGAAAAGCAGAAGGAATTGCTGTTCCCCTCAAAAAAACCCTACATACCCACCTTGTGAAAATATTTTGCTTTCCAAGTTTGTTGCATCTGGCATAATAATACCCATTGGATGCAATGTCTGGTTTTGATTAAATTATTTTAAATCCTTTGTAGGCTTGCTGTGAGGAGGGATTCTTCTGTGAAGATTTTTGGTTAAACTCAATTAGTTTACCCCCCTACTTTCTAATAAATACTGGGGTGAACTAATAAATGAAGGAGCTGAAGCATGCATTCCTAACTGTATTTAAAAGGTTTTCCCAGAACTGCTTTCTAGTTTATCTTGGAGAGTAAGGTAAAAAAATAAACTATATACTGAACAAAAATGCCATACCATATTTCTTCTTGCTTCAGCAAATGCCCTTTTCTCCTCTTCTATGCGTCGTCTTGCCTCTTCTTCTGCTTTCCTCTTTTCCTCCTCTCTCCTCTGTCTTTCTATTTCCTCAAAACTGAGTCTGAGTTTACCAGGGCGAAATTCTTTAAGAGAATTTTCAGATTCTTCATCACCACCTTCATTTATCTTCAGAGAAGAGGGAGAGAAAAAATAGAAAGGACTTACCCAAACAAAAAAATATTCTTTAGATTAAATAAATGCTCTATTACTTCCTTTCTCATCTTCTATAAATGCTTTCTAGTCCTGGGGGGAGGAGGGGGAGAGGAATGTAGCAAGACTTTGGTTCCCGTAAGAAACATTTTAGTCTTGGTTTTGGCCAGAGGAGGGAGAAAATAAATGTACCTCAGTATTCTATATATAACTTCTGTAATTTTTAAAAATTTGTTGAGTGTGCGATTCCAGAGAACAGTGTATTATCAGGAAAAGGCTGAACAATTAAGTACATTTTTTATGGTCTCAGGACTGGATCCTTAACTGGAAATCATTCTGTTAACTTTCTTTACATCAGTTTCATAGATTTTTATACCATCAAATCTTTCTGTTTGCATCTAAATTGTTTTCACCAATACACTTTCCAGTTAAAAAATGCTGCATAATTTTATAGCAAAACTAAATCAATTAACATTTTGCTCTTACTCCAGACTGTGATTTTTTTTCTTTTCTTCCTAGGCATTTAACCACCACTGAAGAAGGGAAATTGAGATACTCTGATCTCTTCACTGTTGCTTGTCTCCAGTGAACATTTATCTGCTAAGAGAAGCCTGTGGTTTGCAAACTGCAGTCAAGAACAAAAGAATGAAACATCTTCAGAAGATATCTGGGTACTTTATTTGCTAATGGAGGAAATCAACTGGGAACTCAGAGTACTGAGTATTGATATTCAAGATTTCTCTACACTGCAGGCAGCCCTGGGTCTGGTATGTGGGGCAGCCAGTTAAGGGACTTATAAAAATCTTGTATTTGAAATTCAAAGGGAAAAAAGAAAGAACTGAAGGAAGGTAACTGCTGAACTCTTCCTTTAAGAAAACTTTTGATTTCAAATTTTGACTGCCACTGATATCAGAGAAAACTTCATGTTATCTTTTTTCTTTTTTTAAGAGAGAATTTGTAAAATATTTTGTATCTGCTATATGTTTTATATTTGGTTAATAAATGCATATACATAAGGGTGGGACAAGAACAAAACTTCAGTTAGGAGGACTTATGGTTTCATGAAGCTCTCTCTCCTTCATTCTTTTCCCCCTTCTCCTTCACTCGTACCTGCTGCCCACCCCCAAATACAAAGAAAAAAATTGCATTATTGACATAAAGTGAAGGTGATTGGTACAGAAATATTAAGTGATTTGTTGGAGGTGAGGGTGGAAGCGTAAACTACAATCTGGGTAACTGCTTAAACTTCTCAATTTGGACTGGTTGGGAATTTCAGGGTTTCAGCTTTCTGGAGGTTCTCTATTTTTTTCTTGGATAGTATAAATGTCTTGAATGTTTTTGAAATAACAGTCAACATACTGGTCTTGAACTGTTTGTCCAAGAATGTCCATCCAAAATTGTCCTCTTTTTAAGTTAAAGATAGCAGATTGTATAAAATATATTTTCAAAGCTTTCTAGCAAGGTTAAAATCTGTTTTCTCATTTATCTTCTTTGTATGTGAATTAACAGAGTCATAATGACCATGATTGTACAGGGAAAGATATTCAAATACAGAACTTAAGAAATGCTTCTGGAAACTGAGTATAGTAAAGTGAGGAAATCTAGAAATAAACACTCTTGTAGATCTTACATTAATACTAAGTGTACAATTCCTTTAGTGTGATTAAAAAACAAACTATAGCAAGGGCTGTTTGTCGTTGATCTAGAATAAGTCTGGCTTATGATAAAAGCACATGGAGAAAGTTTTACAAGTAATATAAAACAGGAACTTTGATCTAAATTTTCTACAGTTCAGGGCTTAATCAGATAATTTCTAGTGTATTGTTGTTTATGTCAACATATGAGGGAGATGACCTGTCTTTTTCCCTTTCTTCATAAGGGGAAAGTTATAATTAATATGTCTATCCATTGTATTTATAAATAAATATGGGAATAAGAAATAGTACAGAATACTACAGAATGTTTTAATCAAAAATGCTGTCTGAAACATCTGAAGGACTATTTAAGAACAAAATAGACAATTATCTTCTTGAGGACTTATACTTCAAGATACTCCAAAGTGTAGATATAAAACCTGCTAAGATTGCTGGCAAATTTAAGCCACACAATTTTCCTGAATTTACTAAAAGAATGTCTGGGGAAGGTGTCAGTGTGATTACTGAGTTAGAGCTAAGGTAAAAAGTCTGACTTTAAAGGCGTTAAGAGTCTGAAAGTTGTATCATCATTAATTTTTTGAAATATATAGCTAAGGTACAAGCAAAAAGAAGAATCAGCTACAGGAAAGAATGTAGAAGCATATCTTGTGTGAAAGTTCTGCAACAAGGTGAACAAAATATCTATTTACCATTCTCTGTCTGGCCTCCTCAAAGGCACGTTTTTCCTCTTCTAAACGCTGTCTTGCTTCTTCCTCTGCTTGACGCCTTTGGTTTTCCTGTCTTTGCCTTTCAAGTTCTTCAAAAGTTACCTTCAGCTTACCAGGAGACAGAGGCTCTTGTGTTTTAATGTCTTCGCTTTCATCCTGAGTAAGAAAAGTGAAATAGTTAGGTCTTAAATAATAGATAATTATTTCTTAGGTATTTTTAGGTGAGTGGTTTACCATGACAAATGAAAGGCACTTGGTTTCCTTAAGGACTTGGTTTTGTTCCTTCATTCCTTCATCCTGTCTCTCTTTTTCTTCTGCTTTCTCCTTTCCCGTGTTGTCAAAGTTTATTTTCATCTTCCCAGGTGTTTTGTTGGGTTTTACAGGCACTACTGTAACCAGCAGTGAGTCATCCCCTTCCTGTCCAAAAAGATATTCATAATATTTTCACAAAGCTCAAGTTCTAGATAGACTCATTATTAGTGAAACACTGTTTGGACCCTTGTGCACCAACTCCTCCAAAAGGAATTACTTGTATTGAGTATTAACAACAAGAATAAACCTGTCTGCCTGAGGCAGTCACTAGTTTTCTTGTAGTATCTTAATAGCATCAAGGCTGAATTGTGTTTTAAAGATAACTGCTGGCAAACTCTCTACTTTCCTAATGTATTTTTATTCACTGTTAAAAATACTCATGTTTTGGAGAAAAACAGGTGAAATTTTTAATATATAGCAACCGAAGGATGTTGCTGCTTCAAAACTATTTTCAAGACTTACTTGCTAAAATACATTTTACCCAGGGTTTTCCACAAAATACCGTAGTTAACAGGGATACTGCTAAGTAACTTAAAACTAATGGGGTTTTTAGGGTTTTTTTGTCTTTCCAAAACTGTAGTAGGAGTATGATTTTCTGTGTTAATGAAAGACAACAGGACCTTTGGACCTAGCTTTTTGAAATAAAGAATTTATGTGAAAGACTTAAAATCCAAACCCATATAGTAAATTAGTCAATTAAAAAAAAAAGTTATCCGAGTAAGGTGTTTAAATATCTGTCTATTGATAGAAACCCCTTTTAATTTCAAGTTTAAGGCAAAGAGCTTTAAAGATGATACTTTCCAAAGTGAGAGGACTAAGTATCATTGCTGGTATACCCCAAATCATTCTGGTGGCTTTGGATATTTTACATTTAGATTATTTTAACAAAGTATTCACAATGCAAACTTGATTGCAACTCAAATAAATTCAAGTATAGACATATATTCAATATACATAAAAAATTGTTAGCATCTTGATTTAATTTAATTAGTTATTTGTGTGCCCTTTTTGAAGATTTCCCAGCCCAAATCACAATAATAAAACCAAGTGAATAAAAAGGTAGGTGAACATTTCTTTAAAAAAAATCTGATTACCTCTGCTGCTGATTCAGTTCCCGTATTGTTAAAGTCATCAATCTATTAAATGAGAATTTCATATGATTACATTACTTTGGCTCTTTGCCTTAGATTTGCAAACATAGAACTGGAAATCATTTTTGTATCAGTGATACATACGTAGCACTTAAATTCACAGAGATGAACCTTTGTTTGAATACCTGAGATAGATTATGTTGTTGAGGAAGAGAAAACATGACACATAAACAAGATACAGAAACTATGCTAAAGCATGCTTAACACTTTAGTGATGAACTGAGAAGAGTACCTTAGATGTCCTTTCTTCATTCAAGAATTCCAGAATTGTATAAAAAGAAAAAAGCTAAAGCAAGCTCATTGATTATTTCATATGGAGACTTTATACATTACTGTCTAAAATGAAAATACTTTCTAAAATTCTGCATGGCATATACTTCTGCATTTCAGAGTAGATTAAATACATGCTAGATACATTTACAGTTAAAAGTCCAGTTTTAGCAATGTTGGAAGTCTTGGTAGAAACTACTGTCCAAGTCCTTGTTGAGAACTGATCCTTCAGCACTGGTTTTTTGCTTACAACAAAACCAAACCTTAATTAAGTATAACTATCTTTTGGTTAATTAAAATTTTCTTATTGGTCTAGTCTATCATTTAAATGTTGACTCTCACTGCATTATTTGCAGCATTGAAAATTCTACAAAAGACAAAATTTGTTTTATTGGCATCAATAAAAGTTGGGTCTGTTTACATATATATGCCATAAAGATTCACAAAGTGGCAAAGGAATAAAACATGATCTGAATCTTTGTGGTTTATGATGTTTACTGCATTAGTATCTTCTTAGTTTTGACTGCTGACAGCATTTTCTTATTTCTTCTGGCTTGCCTTAATTCATCTATCACTGAACTGTATTCACTAATATATATGCAAAAAAAGTCTAAAGTAAGAGTTGGTAGAATATAAGGAACATTTTAAAATTAATTCAGTTAATTCTATAAACTTTTTTATGAATATGGCAACAGAATTTGTTCCCGACTCATGTTCCTACCTGGTTCGTGCCTGCCTGGTTTCATCTGTAACTCAAGTTTAGTGCTTAAAAAAAAAAATTGTTACCATGAATAAGCAAAGACAAAGATTCTCTGAACATTGTTCCCCACTTCCATGCCAGTGATCATCTCCCATGTAAATCTCCACTATCAAAAATCTTAAGATCAAATATATCTCTTCAAAACAGAACTTTTTTTCTTCTGTTTACAATCATGACCCGACTGTTGTGATCAGGTGAACATACCTCCTGTGCTTTTTTTGCTAATTCTCTTTGAATTTTTCTTTTCTCAATCATGTCCTGTTCAATTCTGCGCTTTCTTTCTTCTTCCATTCTTTTTCTTTCCTCTTCTTGCCTTTGCTTCTCCATTTCTGCAAACTTGCCTTTAACAGTTCCTGTGAATATGAAATACTCAGTTCAGCAATGCCATCTAATACTTACCTTGTGAATTATGTGGCCTTTAAAATTGGGATTCTCTTACCTATTAGCTTTGGAACGTAACCTTTTTCTATTTTAGATGATTTTGCATCATCTTCTTCATCAGATCCCAGCAGTTCTTTCATCTAGTTGGTGAAACACAGAAAGTAAACTGCCTTTATACTTTAAAAATAAAAAGCCAACATTACTTTCTTAAAATAATGTGAAAATATTTTCACATGTAATATTGATTATTAAAATAACACAAAATATTTGCAAAGAAAATAACCTCCTGCTTTCTCCTGTTCCATTCTCTCTCTCTAACATATTGTTCTTTTCTTCTTTGCTTTTCATCTCTAGATCTCCTTTGATTTCTTTCTTCCCTTGCTTTCTGCATAGCTTCAAATTTATCCTTTACATCACCCTTGTGAAGCTTGGGCACATAGGATTTTTGGACGGGTTTAGATGAAGAAAGCAGAATCTTGGTGAAGAGATAGAAGAAATGAAGATAAGAAAAAGAAAGTTGAAACAGATGGACAGAAATATGCTGATAGATTGTTTAAGAAAGAATGCAGGAACATAAAACAGAAGTGCATTTGGGATTATGAACTTCATGCTACTTGCCATCATCTATGAAGCACCATTGTGTTTGTTCATCAAGAGTAATAATTACTATAATATCCAAACCAACATTTAGCATTGTATTAAACTTAGGCTATGAGTAATTGTAATGTTTTCTTCTGCAACAATTCAACAGCCATACATGGTTTTAAAATAAATGGTATAATTTGTTAATGTAAAACTTTCAGTATGTTATGTAGTTTTTTTTTTAATATTTAGAAAAACTCAAAAGTCCACTGATTTTGTGTTACAAAGTGTCAGAGTCACTGGACTTGCAGGGCTCTGATACTGGTACAGGTGCTGGGACACTGCTTTGCCAACGCTTACTCTGTGTGTCCAAACAGTAAGAGAAATTCCTGCTTCTCAGAACTGCTGTCAAGTTTTCTCTCTTTTTATTGTAAGCACTACAGAAATGCTCTCAGTACAGTAATGCTGAGAAAACTGGCTGAAACCATCCCATATTTCATATTTTCCACCTAAGCCAATAGTTTTTGTTCCTGCTTTTGTTCCTGTTGTTCAGTGACTGTATGTAGAAAATGAAATATTTGAAGTAGCCTGATATTTACATTTTAGAATTAGATGTAAATATTGCCCTGACTTTCCCCCCAATGGTTAAAGTTTCTCCATATTTCGTTCCCTTCATTTTGCCTTTGTCCTTCATATATTTTTAATAACAGTAAGAATATATTTCATATATTCCATCAAATCAGATACTTTTCTTAATCTACTTTTAAATGCCCTTCCATTGTCTTAAAATAAAAGCAATACCAGCCAGTTTCCTGTATAATTGTTTGGGTTTTGTAATTATTTGTAATTAGTCTTTTTGCAAGCATCAGTTCTAAATTACTACATTACTTTGATTATTTCAAAATTGATACATACCTCAGTTTTCTGTGCAATGTCGTTCATGGCTACTGTATTGTGCTCTGCACCTGGTATGTTTAAGAATGATTTCAGTTTCTACCTGAAAGAAACAGTTGCAGTTATACTCTTTTCTTTTCCTTTTAAATGATGCTTTAACCATCTTCCTGTAAATAAGTTTGCATGGGCTGAAGTCAATGTATCACCATTTCATTTGGTCCTTTGAGGCTTTTGAAGACATGAATAGGCTCTAAGTATGCAACAGTAATTAAAAGAACAAGCTTATGATTCACTATTCATGTTCATAACCCCTCTATATACTCAAAGATACTGGGGTTTAATTTCAGTGGAAAAAAAAAAAAAAAAAGGAAAAATACTTGGAGCCAAGCTCTGGCTGCCCCTGTCTGCTGTGTTATGAAAGTGTTTTTCTCAATATTCATGCTAGCAGAAAGGAATTTGCTTTGCACCTTCACTGCTCCAGTCTGATGTACAAGCAAGTGAGCTCAGGTTGTACCCAGTCTGCAGAGTGCTCAAGGGTGCTCAGGCCCAAGGCCACAGCCTGAGGAGACAGAGGCTGCTTCACCTTTGCTGCCCAGAGGGAAGGTGGCCCATGGCTGGGGTTCTGCCTGCACCCCAGAGATGCAAATGGGTCTCCTGTCTGGGTGGATGTTCTTGCTTGAATCTCAGCCAGGCTGGCAACTCTCTCAGCTCTTCACTCAATATGGGAATACAAAGGAATGCTTCTCTTTCTCCTAGGGCTCTTTAAGGGAAAACTGGTGCTAAAAGCTATAGAATCCATTAGGTGAGCCACATACATACCTCAGAGAAAGTGTGTGTATAATTTAATTGTGGGATGGAAATTGTACAGCATTTTTAAAGAGAAAGATGTTACAAATTTTAAACTATACTCATTGTATTAGGAACCTAAGAGGCATTTAAGGTTCAATGAAAGCCAGCCTTTTTTTTTTTCTTTTTTCTTTTTTCTTTTTTTTTCTTCTTAAATCATCAGGTCTATCAGAGTTTGTGGGAGGAAGGAAATCATGACACAGCTCCAGTGCCATTGCTCTCTGTGTTGTAACGATGCCCTGAGTCCCAGACAAACCTTAAAACTTAGTGTGCCAAAGGTGGTGCAAACAGACTCAAAGGCTCAAGGTAAAAGGTCTGGAAAAGCAGCTACTGCAGCTTCTCTCTTGTGGTTTAGAGGAACTGAAGTCAGAACATTGTGTGATATGGAAACTACATTCTTAGTAGTTCTTAGTTTTTAAGTTCTCTAATTCCTAATTACAAACTGATTATAAACATGAGAAGTTTTATGTGGTGTTAAAAACAGTGAACATTAAAGAGTTATTTTATAACACATCATCATCAATACTCAGTGGTGCTGCTGTAGCCATACAGTTGGGGTGAGATTCTTGGATATCTTGGCTTTCAAATGACAGCAATCATGACATAGGAAGTGAACATTTACCTACCAATCCCTGGCCTGATTTACAAATTCCAAACTCTACCAGTTCAGCTTCTGGAGAACATTTGGGTGTTCCTATTCACAAATGAGTATGGAAAGTCGTTCCCCCCAAATCAGAGTTGCAGATACCTCACTGGAACAATGACAGGAATCGAGGGCATTTTGGTTTCTCACTTGTGAGCACAGGAACATAAAAGTTCCTATTTAGGCTGTTTCAGATCCACAAAACCTTATTGACTTTCTGTTGTGTCTAGAAAGGCAGATAATTTCAGTAGCATTCTCATATTTTCAAGGTCTCCATACACTGCAATATGCATTTGTAATTGTAAGTTGGGTTTCCATGTGTTTGTAAGCTTTAGCTTACTTCATGGACGTAAGTAAAATCCCCATTGTGATCAGTATAATCTTAAAACAAGGCAAAAACCTTTACTTCCTCATTTTTCTAAGAATGTCCTAGAAATTCTTCTTTTTTTAATTTTGTTTCTCTGGTTTTTTAATTTTGCTTCCCTGATAGCCTTTGGCCTTATCCTTAAAATATAGAAGCTGAACAAAAGAAACCCCTCAGAAAACTCAGGGACATGATGCTTTGGTACAATTCATGCACTGGAGTAGCCTGGAACATAGACAGCTTCCAGCCTATGTGCAGGGCTGGAGCAAAACACATAAATCCCAAAGAAACTTTCACAAGAAATTCCCTTTCACCTGAACACCTCAAGTGAAGGTCACTGTTAAGCTTCACCACAGCAACATACTTCATCTGTATGGCTTCATCTTAAAGTAATTTGAAAACTATTCTGAAGTCTGATTGGCTTGTTATGTGCTTATTATGATCATGTTTGCAAGTCTCAGACCAAAATTTAGCTTTTGAGCTAAAGTTTTGTCTTAAACTTTTCTGATAGTTCCAGTTACTTGTACCCTTTAAATAGTGTCACTAAGATTGCTGACAGCAGTGAGACCTGCCCTCAAACAGCAAATCTGAAGCTTTCTTTAAACGTGCAATTGTTGGAAGAAATTTCATTTGTGAATTCCTGAGCTTCCAAACTGTGCCAGTCCAACAACAGGTTGTGAGTCCTCAAGATGGCAGGTACATTTCTGCCATTTGGGTTACTGCCATATCTCTTATTACCTCAGGCTACCTTCCAGTTCTTTGTAATCACTAACTCTTAATATGCTTGAAGGTTAGCCAGCTGGCTCCCAGACTTTTTGCATCTGCAAGTCATCCTACCCCCACCTTTGATGCTAAAAGATATGGATGTAAAGCAGTAGGGCCTTGCTAGAGATGGTACCACTCATGTTTGCACTCCCCATGCCACATAAAACCTGAGCAGGAACAGCAGGACCCTGCCTCAGGGTCTCCTCAAGGCAGAGGAGTAATTTCCAATAAAGACAATTTAGTACCTTTAAGACAAAAAGAAGCACTCCTTCAGTTTTGGTTTGGGTCTGCGAGGCTGTGACCACTGCTTCAGGAAAACCAACAGGGAATTCAAAGTATCATTAGGAGAGGATCCTGACAGTGGATGTGTTGTTGCTAAGAACTGGCTCAGGAAGTCCTGACACCTACAAGTCACAGAAGAGCAGAGCTTTCACCATGTGCTTTGTACAAAATATGTGGTAATAAACTTTCCAACCCAAGAAACTTTGACATATTTTACTTTCTAACAATAGGTACTTTTAAATAAGGTATCTTCCTACCAGTTCCCTTTTCCCAGGAATCTATATTTAAATATTATAAGTATATATAAATGTTATATATAAATATATGAATATATATTATAAATATATACATAAGTTGTATATACATCCTTCTTTTGTAATAAGAATTTTGCCACAGATTTAATCTAACACAAGTAATGCCTAACCTTTGAGGCAACAAGTCTACCTGCATATGTACTTGGGAAGATATTTGTTCTCCTATTATGAAGCTGGCCAATCTTAAGATTCAATCGCATCTTTTATTTCCTGAGATAAAATATCTCAGGGAAAGCTGGAAGAGCTCACAACTGAAGCTTCCCGTTCAGAAATCTCTCAGATTATGTCAAACATGATCAAAAAAATGAATTGAGCTTGTTACTGGGCTTTGCTTTGCCTATCCAGTTGCTCTGCCTATCCAATGTTCACTTGAACATTCAACTGACAATATTTTTTTTCTCCACATTTTACCTTTTCTGTGATTAAATGAGATATCTCAGGAAATGTTAGTCTGGTGTTATAATGTTTATGCTAGAAGTACCACTTTCAAAGGAGGTCTACATAGGCATTTTTCTTAGAAGATAAATTCCTTCATCCTTTGATCAATGGTCCTACCTCTGGAAGTGAATGGAAGAGAAAATTCCATTACTAGAATAGCTTGACTGGCAGAGAGCGATCTCTAAAAAAGTTTCAAATGAAAATTTACTACAAAACACAAAGGTTTGATGGTGGCTCACAAGTACCAAAATCCATCTCCTTAAAGGTAATTAATTTCCATTTCTAAAAGGAGGTCAGAGTCCTCAACTGACAAAAAAATGTTATGTAGCTTTAACCAATTAAGAAACCTCACATAAATAATAAAATACCCCTTCCTTGAAAAACAGTTCTTCATTTTCAGTGGAGTGATGAACATCCTCACACAAGATGCAGAAAAATACCAGCATTTTCCTGACCTGAGTACTACTACATACAATTAGAAGTAAGAAGCCAGGAGTTAAAAAAAGTCTGGTTCCTCTGTGATTTCTCCTTTCGGGAGGCCCCCCTGCTGCCCTGTGGCTACTGTGAGTTATAAATAAGTCCCTCACGGCACAGGCTAAGTTACATTTACCATCTGTCTCCTCTTTGTGATCTACTTGCAGGGAAGACTCCATTATATAAGAAAACCATATTGTGAGGGTTGGAAACTCTCTACTTGCAGCCAAAGCACTTGGGAGAGAAAACCCGAGTCCACAATGTTAAAATATTTAACAAAATATTAAATAGAACTGGAAAGAGAATAGGAAAGAGAATGATGTTCATCATTTGTGTCCTTACTATAACTCATCTGGAATGACACTACCAGTTGTTGTGCTAAATTACAGATACTTAAACAGATACTAAAATTATCACGCACAGGGGAAGATCCTATACTGGCACAAGCCATCAGCTCCATTGAAGCCAATGAGTTATGACAATTAAGAGCAGCTGTCTAAACTTCACATTTTGTAAAATACAAAGTACAAAACTATTTACACTCACTTGTATTTCCTCCATGAGTCTTTAAAGGCTTGAATGCTTACTGACTGCTGACCCAAATAATTCAATTTCATACACAAGCTTTTCCTCAATTTTTGAATTTATTACACTTAATAATTTATTAGGAGTCTCATATTATAGCAGAATAGACCTTGTAGATATGATGTTTCTTACAAAAATTTATTTAATATAAAGGATTTTGTCTGTGTCTCTTTACCAATTATAAATACATCTAATAGGACAGTACCATGCAGTCCAATTACTGTGTTAAAAAAGTAAACCTACCCTTCTTTGTAAAAAAGTCTGTCTGATTATTCCTTAGGTACTATTCCTTAGGTACCTTCAGGTACTATTAATGAGTACATAGGCTCCAAAGCAAACACAGTAGGGGCTGAGAGTCTGCTCTGTTGTGGGGGAAGCCCTGCTGAGATCTTCTGGACCATGATTTCATGTTCCAAGATACCCACTGATCCTAAACACAGGTGGCAATAAATTGTGAACCAAGGTTCCCAAGAGAAAAATCAGCATATTTTGTCCATGCCATAGTCCCTCCATTCTGTGCTGCAGCAGATGAAAAGAAGCAGTATGAATTGAGCTCAACTCTTTTCTTCATAGATGGGACTTCAGAGAATGGGGTAGTGAAATGTGGGACAAAACACTGGACATGAAGCAGCACAGCAATCTGCTGCTTCTCTTCCAGCATGTCAGGATGTAGCCTATCTGCTGCTTCTCTGAAATCCTCATGGTCAGCTCAGACTGAGCAGTGGTGGTCACTGTGCCTGTGCTATGACTGCAGCAAAGGAGAGGTCTCCTGGCTCCCTGTAGATGAGCAGCTGATTCCACTTGACAAATTACTCTGCTGATGGTGCTGATGCCCATAAAAAACCAGATCGTGCCTAATACCTTCATCTGAGCAGGCATGGCTGCCCCAGTGCACAGCAAAGGGTCCCTCCTGTTGCTCCCTGGACTGCTCTTCCTCCCCTGTACCCTTCCCACAGGTACCTTCCAGAGGGCTCGGATGTGGCATCATTCCGAGTACGGTAAATTACAGATTGTCCAACTTCTTCCATGGAGGAAACTACTAATTTAAAATATTCCAAATGGAGTTAGAGAAAGTATTTCTGTCCAGTTTTTGTATTTCACCAGACAGCACTTTCTGCATACTAGACATAGTGACATAACTATGTTCCTTAATACATTTGGCTCTCTTATAAGACTAATAATTATTTTACGATTTCATTCCTTTGGACATTTTTCTAAGAGATACAAGATCTCTTACGGTTAAGAGTACAAAGTTTTCTAGCACGCAGCTACTCATTGGTTAAGTTTCAAAATATTATACATGTTTCATTTAACGTGTTTTTTTTCACATTTGTGTTAGCAGAAGCTCTTATTTACCCAAAACTAGTGTGATAACAAACAGTTCCTAAGCCATCATGGAAGCCCAGTACTTTCTTCCAAGGCACGCTGTCTACAGTCATCCATTTAGGATGGAGCAGAACCCATAAGGGCGGTCAGTGCGCCCTGGCTGCTGAGCACCCATCAACAAAGCGAAACTCCTCTTTATTGCAGAGACGTGCGGTTTATGAGGCCGTCAATTAACTTCTGAACGCACACACTTCAGTGCTCAGCCCGAAGGCTGCCCCACCGCCCTAAGAGGAAACCCGGGAGGGCTCCTCGGCCCCGTCGCCCCCGGGCAGCCCCTCTGGGCACAACCCCCGCTGCCGCTTCCCGCCAGGATGCGGCCACCACAGCCCCCCCCGGGCGCTGCTCCGCAACTGCCACCGCAACGCAGGGGGCCCTGGAGGCGGCACTCGCCCACCCCGCCTTCCCCACCTCAAACCTCGGGGCTGCCGCTCGGCCTGCGCACCCCCGGGCTGTGAGGGGCAACCCGCCAAGCGGGGGCAGAAAGAAGGAGACCGAGCGGTGGTGGGGGGTCGGCGGGCCGGGCAGTCACGGCGAGGGAGCGGGGCAGAGGAGGGGGGAGAGCTCGGGCCGGGCTATGGGCGCAGGGAGCGAGGCGGGGGCGGGGGGGTTCTCCCGAGCCCTCTCCTGCCCGCGGCCAGCGGAGCGGCTCTTACCTGTGAGCGCTGCCCCGCCGCTGCGGCTCGGCGTGCTCCGGCGGGCGGGCTGGCGGCTGCCCAGCGCCCCTTGGCTGCCCAGCGCCCCTTGGCTGCGGCCGCCGCTCCGTTGCTCCAAGTTTCCATAAAAGTCGCGGCTCGCGGCCGGCGCCCGCATTCCAGGCGAGCCCCGCGCCGCGGCAGCTGTCCCGGTCCGGCCCGGCCCGCCTCAGCCCCGGCCCCTCGCCGCGGCGGGGGGCGCAGCCCGTACACCCCCCTCCCCCTCAGACAGCCGCCCGGCCAACAGCCTTATTTTGGGCTGGAAGCTCCACGGAGCTATAAATAACCGGGAGAGAGCGGCCGCCTCTCGGCTACCGCGTTCCCGGCCGCGCCGTCCCTGCCGCAGGGCAGCGGCCGAGCCGCGGGCTCGACGCGGGGACGGAGACCGCAGCCTCCGCCGCCCGCCCATCCGCTACTGCCCTGTCCGCAGCCGCAGCCCCGGCTCTTCCACGGCCGCGGCCCCGGCGATCGCTGCCCCCGGTACCGGCAGGGTGCCGGCACCCCAGCAGATACAGATAATTATCCCCGCGTACTCACGGCCACCGCAGCCTCTGCACCCCGCAGCACTCTCCTCCGGCCCCGAACCGGCGCTGGGCAGACGCGGGGCCCCGCTGAGCGCTGGTGCCTGCCCTGCCCGCGGGGAGATTTATACCTGCGGCGGTCGGGTGTTCGGCCGCTTTATGGCACATGGAGAGCAATCAACTAATAATAGTAATGTGACAGTTCGCTGATGGAGCGGAGAGGAATCCAGCTGGTGCCAGACCTGTGAGACGGAGAGTGCGTTCCGATTAAAGCAGCGCCTTGCTCTGGAAACTTTACCAGGCAGAGGCAGAAAGAGTTTTATTACATCCGAATATATTAATTTTCCTGCTTAAAGGTGACTTGTTTCCTGCATGTTCAATTGCAAGGTCTCCAGTGCAGAACTTCCTTCTTCCTATCCTACTTGTATTCCCTCTGCCATGCTGGAGCCCAACTTTCATCGGGATTTACAAGTATTGGGGTGATACCCACATGACCTTAGGCACTGCAAAGCTGAACAAAGCTAAAACACAAAACGTGTTTGTCTTTTGAAGGACAGTGCAAGAACTTTTCCCCTCAGAATAGCTGTACTCGTATTTCTGAAGCGAAGGCACAGTATTTCAGTTAAGGTAGAGCTTTTGACTCTTGGTAAAGTAACAGCTTTCAGCAAATGAATGCAGGTAACACCTATAACAAACCAGGGCAGATCAAAGCATACGTGTGTTGCCTCCTACAGCAGTAAGGATTATGTACATTATGCTCTCCCCTGTCACTGTTTATATCACCCCACAACAGAAGTGTTAGTCTAAGATTGCAGCTCACTATAGCAATTTGGTTTGGAAATAATCCTGAAAAAATACATCCTAAAACTAAGGAAAGAGACGACAACTTGGCACAGGGAAATGAATTTTGCCAGCTGGGCAATGACTGTGCCACACTACTTTGGCTCCATCATGCTGCAAGCCATGAGAGCCATCATTAGGTTGGGGATTTCTCCATTTATTAAGGTGTCTGGATGAATCACTTTTTGACTTCCAAGACTAGAAACACCAGCATATGGCTTTTTGGCACATCACTGGCCTGTGCATAAAAAAAAAATTATCAATGCTGTGGGTCACTTAATAGGAGCAAAATTCAACAGGCTGATAAAATCAGTTTAAACTGGACAGTTAAAAAGCTGTTCCCACTCCACTTGTTTTTCATATATATATATATATATATATAATTTGTAGTAGTTTTTGGTTCAATTTCAGTGCACAAATTCAAATTTTAGATACAGTTATATGAGCAACAGTTGTTTCACTAAATTATTTTATTTCATATACACAACTGAAGTTCATTTAAGCAAAATAAAATTCAGAGGTACACTTGCACTGACACTGATTTGACACATTTAGCTTGATACAAACCAAAGACTATAAAAGCAAAGTATAATAACAATTAAGAACACATTAAAATGAGATTATTACTATAACTAAATTGAAAATTATATATTTGATTTTTGTGTAATCCCCACACATTCAACATTTCTGGCTTTATGAATACAGTTATGGCAGAAGACAATGGCTTTTAAATTTAGTTTATTCTTACTAGCAGGGAAAGCAGCACTCAAAACCATTTCAAAACGTACAGTTTATAAACAATACTAATTATGATTATGATTTCAGTAAAGTAGACTTGCATCATATTGTCATTGCTTTGGGACACCCCTGGCACTTGTGTTTACAAGGATGGTGAATATGAAATTCTTAAGCCACATGTCTGGTTATTAAAAGAGATTCTTTATATACTTTCTGACTAAGGTGTATAAACCTTAGGCTATAACAGAACTGACTCCAGTTCAGAGTTACAAGAAGACAGCTATTTCCCATTCAAATGTACAGCTCTCTCTCTGGAGTTAGGAAGGACAGTATATGGGAATGCTTTTTGGGAAAAGGTCTAAAGAGATGCAGAGAAATTCAAAAGCCTACTCACAATCACCTGCACGTTTCCCCCTTAATCATTCTTTTCTCTCTTCCCCTCTCTATTTCTATTTCTTTTTTCCTCTCTCAACTGTTTCTGATTCAAATATTTGTTGGTGGAATTTTACAGCAACCAGATACTACAATTCTTTATTTTGGAGGGGAAATCTTTGTGTCCAATTTCCAATCCAATGGGCTTTTGAGAGCTCCATGAGTCCATAGAAGTGCTGCTGATGTAAAGGGATATATTTGTTTAAGACAGATATTTTCAGGTTATTATCCATTTTCCAATATTTTGGTTTTTAAAAGAAATCCTTTTGGATGATCAGACAGAAAATTGACTTCTAGATTACCTGGAAGCATTTATAATCTCATGTGCAACTCTACTGCACTTTCTTCAAGAGCTCTTTACAAATAATCTGAAAATTGCTCACTTAAATATACACTAATTTCAGTGAAAAAGTGCATTTCTGTCTTTCTGTGATGAATCTAAAGGTGTCATTTTCTTCATGTCATGTTATGAGACCAGAGAAACCACCCCAGACGGGTTCCTTTGACCTTGGGGCAGTTCACTTGCTGTGGAACATACCATGTACTCCGTTACTTCTCTTCCTATTGATGCTGAATCCAAGGAGTCACCTTAACTGTTCCATGTAATTTCATTCATCGACTTAGGAAAAAGCTGTCAAAATACTGATACTTCTGAGCAGTATGAGCAGGGGAGAAAAGTATGTTTAAGCTAAGCAAGACGGGTGAAAAAAACTTCACATTCTGGTATTGGAGACATACTTTGAGGAGAAAAAAAAAGTACAGAATGGAGCATGGTGCCAAGTTCAGCAACTTGAATGGTAGAAATAGGCCAACACCAGCATTTGGAATTTCTGTTTTATTACACATAGAAGTATACTTTTTTTTTTTTTAATAATCAGTTGGCATTTCACACAACTCATGACACACACCCATAATTTTTAATATTAATCAAATGAGTACAACAAAGGAGCAAAATATTAAAATGTTGGCTTGAGTAAAATCTATGAAATTACACTCCTTTTCAAATACCATTGGTTTGGCTTGTATTTGCAACAAATGTTGAAACATTTCTAATTGATGTTTGTTTTAATATGGTAGATTTTAACAACGTGCTTCTCAAGTATCTGAATATACAGAATTACTCTGTCATTACTTGCTCTGTATTACTTGACACAGGATAGATTCTTTTGGTGGCAAAGCATATTCAAGTGTAGTTTAAAGGTCCAAGCAAACTATGAAACATCATTTTGGTTTACAGAAATTCAGATATTAGAGATCATTATTATTTATTACCTCTACCACAGAAAAAAAGTCACTGCAAGTTCCCTTAAGCTGAGCTCCTATCTAAAGTTCAAGGTTCCATATCCTGAGTCACAGTTTTGCACTACACATAGATGGCCACAACTGCTTAAATTTCCTCTTAAATAGACACCTGACTTCCTACAAGGAAGGAAGACAAAAATGCTTTTAATTACAAAACACTGCTTTTGACCCTCTGCCATGATTAACAATTCTCATCATACATCCTTATTTAAAAATATATTTTGAAATGCTACATATGAGTGGAGAGTGGTATTAGTTTATTTACCACCACCATATAAAGTAGTAACAGTTTTAGAAAAAAGTTTTAAATTAATTGATGAAGCTAGCATAGCTTTCTTAATATAAATAAGTGCTCTCAAACACCTTCATGATGTTTAAAGACTTTAAAACAAAATAAAGTAAAAAATGCATACTAGAAGTCATTCCTGCCCAAATGGTGCCTACATTTTCTGCATCACTCTATTACACCATACTACAAAATGACTGCTTACACTCACACAAATGTAACTTCAGGGCAGTGTCAACACGTTCAGTTTTGTGAGTGTGATTACCTTATTGCACGTGTCATGTGAATCAGAGACTGCATTTACCACAGTCAAACCACCTCCTAGAACTAGACACACAATGATTTGGAGACTGTAAATGAACATTTCATACTATAAGCCTTTAAAAGAAACAGCTCCAGCAGCTTTACTTAAAAATTATCTGTGCAAAAGTACAGTATTTCATAAATAAGCTTTACCCAAATGTTACAGAAAAAAGCTTTGGGATACATTAAGTATAAATACAGTGACAGCTGAGCTGCAAATTTAATTTAGGTATATACAGTAGTATGCTTACCAGTTCTTTTCTCAGATGTACACTTAACCTCCCTGAGTCCTTTTCCATGCTTAGTGTCAATACATTTTCAGATGCTTGCTCAGTAACAGCACTGATAGCTTTGGAGTTAGAGGGAAAGCTGGGAAGGAGCACATCAAAGTGCACTCCATTCATTTGTCATGGATTTTAACCTTACTGCACTTTTGCTTCTAGGAGCCCACTGGTCATGACGTGCCCGTGACCACTTACACAAGCACCAACGTGTCTTAGGGAATCTGCTCCAAGATAGGCCATTAAAAGTTCAGTGTGTCTGATTAATAATTGCATAAGATCTTCAGCCAAACTCTCCATAGTTGAGTATCTCACCTTCTCAAAATCAAAAATGTCTTTGAGGAAGAAAAGCACTTGATCCTAGTGGGGAAAAACGAAAATCTTATATTCACTTACAAGAAGGAAAAAAAAAAAAAAAGTATGCAATGCAACCTATTTCTTTTACACATTTTCTAAAAACACTCATTTATGTATTCTTCTGGTGCTAAGATAGAATTGCATGAAAACAGACTTTTCCTAACAGTTCCAGGCTCAAAAAAATTGATATGAAAATATTTCTTTTCATAGTTCCCTACCATTAGTCTTAATCTTAGGAAAGTGCAAATGTATACCTATGAATAAGATCCTCATTTATTTTAATCTGCATTTTTTTCTTTTTTTTAAATTAAGGTGAATAGTAATATAAAAGAAAAGTTGCAAACCTTGAAGAAGCAGCATAGGTCATAAAGGGAATTTCTAGGGCCCAAAAAGCCCCATGCCAAAACAGGGCTGATATGTTCACATACAGCATAGAAATGTGCAAAAAATCCATCAGGTACCTAGTGATGTAAAAATTGTAGAAAGAAGTTAAGACAATAAATTTAGTATAAATATCTATTATACAAAATTAAGTCTTCAGAAAAGCTTAAGACACCCACTGTTTCAGGGCTGTGGTAACATGAACTCCTTTAAGTTATAGGGCAACTGTACCAAACAGGTATAAAGACTTTTCTAGAAAAGGTTTCCTCTTCTGCAGTACTTCATATTTTAAAATATTTTAAGATTAATAGGCATAAGCACAAAGGATCATGAACAATCTGACAGGTCAGATAATTTTATTCAATCAATCCTGTTTGAACCCCTATGCACTATGTATAACTGAAACTTAGAAAAAAGTAATCAAACTGCATAGTTTTGAATGGAAAAAAAAAACACACCTTACAATAACCCATCTTGTCTAAATCTTTCAGTCTAAAGAAAAACATAAAATACTTGTGAATGCCCATCCTGTTGTTACTTCTACAACATACAGGCACTTGTAAGGTATAATACAGTATAGATTTATATATACATGAACATACAGTTTAATCAATATGCTCATAAACATACACTCACAATTTTCCATCAGCAGGTCATTTATAAAATTAAAAAAAATAGAAATTAATCTTGATTTTAAAACTAAAATACAAAGACCTGTCTGTAAGTAAATTTAAGTTCATCAGACTCCTTGTGGCATCGTTAGTCTCTGTTACAAAGACTTTCATGCTGTTTAACTTCATTCACTTCTGAATCACTGCAGCAGCACTGATAAAATTTGTTAGTAAAGTTGCTTACACATTTACAGACTTAGAAATATTAAGATTTCAGTACACAAGGGATCTACAGAGGAAGGTAGCTGTGCATTGAAACAGAAATGAAAATAATAGGTTACTAAAACATCTATTTTGGAGATACAATCCCTTATATAAAACTAGTGTGGAAAAGATCTATTTATATAAAATTACCAACCATATTGACACAGGGATGCAACATCTCAAGTCTCAAGACATAATGGTAGCTGAAGACCTTTTACAAAATTCCAACTGCCACTGGAAGCAACTTTTTTTTACAATGAAATATGTCTTTAGCAGTTAGGAGCCAAACAAATGGCTATTCTTAGAATCAGAGAAAGGTGTTAAGTGCCAGTCCCTTGAGCAGAGATTGCTCACCTGTGGTATAGAAAAAGACTTCTAATGGCTATGGACATCCTGCAGCCAGCCTCAAACTCCAATTTTGGACTGGCTGTTACAGAGATGGGGCATTTGCCTCCTGAGTCCAATAAAAGCCTCCACAGGAGGAAGTAAGGAGCAGCTGTCACAGAGGTGTCCTGCTCTGAAATCTGCAGAGCTCATTCACTGAGAAGTCATGGGGCTGAAATAGGCTGCAACAGAGTTCCTGCCACAGGTGAGAAGATGGGACTTCAGGGAGATGAAGGGACAGAACTGAATTTTATTTAGCTGTGGAGATGAAGCTGAGAATCCCAGTGTAAGCTGGTGATACACAAGTTTAATGAACTTGGTCTGCAAAAATTCAAGGCACACCTGTGGGGTGTAAGTCAGACAAGTTACTGTCACCACTGCTGACTGGACCTAAACTCGGTTGAAAATCTTGCAGCTAAAAAACTGCTACCAGGACCCCATGAGCTAAACTTACACAGCTGGCAGCCTCTTGTCTAAACTGACATGTCTGCAGGGTTAAAGGTTGATCTGTAACTATTTTGCCAAAGTTATAGGACAGAGCTTCAAATTCTTAGGAGCTGGTCACATAATTTGCAAGGCATCTTACCTTCATTTGCTGTCTTTTCTGCTTCAGTACTGACCAACAGCTTGAAGCCACAGCCTAAATGTAAAAAACAAACAAAAAAAAAAACCAACCAGCAAACAAAACCAGACAACCAAACTGAGTATCTTCCGTAAGTTCATTTTAAGAAAAATTATCCTACATCTGAAAAGAAGTAACCTGCAGAATACTGTATTAAACTGTATTTCTATATTTTGGAGATGTGTATTTTCTTCAATCTTGTGAAAACACAAAATTTACAACTGTAAAATATCAGCTGATACACATAACTGATTTTCTATCTAGTAAATATTTGTTATTTTCAGCCTTTATTTTGCAACATTGCTTTTTATTTTAATTCAAATGTAATATGGCATCCTTGACTGATTTTATAATGTCAACTGTTACCAGCATTCCCTGGGTTTTACTGAGAACCAGTCTCTTATATACCAAAGATGTGCTCAGACATAAGTAACTATTTTAGATATTAGTAGCATGTGAACACACCGAAAAATCCTTTTCTACTTTAGCAAAAACATTCTTGCAATAGTTTCAGATCCAGCAAAGGAGTTTTGTCCAAATATGGAGCCGTGAAATACAATATACTGGTATCAGACTAGGTTTTCTCCCTTCATAGCTTGTAACTGTTCTCATCTGATTCTCCATCATTACTGCAAGATAATTTACCATTCAAAAAACACAGTCATCACACATCTGTAAATATTAATACATGCATGTTATTTTTTTTTTCCTTTTTTGGAGGGGGAATATCTCAATTGAGAGCCAAAAATAAAAGGAAAGCTAGCAGTTTATAGATATCAATGGATTAAATGCCAATAGTATCTCTCCCAGCTGACTACAGCAGCAGCCTGTATGTATGTAACAGAGGGATGAGATTTATTTGACAAATAAATAGGTACATCTGAAAAAGCATGAAATGTTATCAATATCTGCATGTCTGTATTGTAATAATTTTCTTTTGTTTGCCTGCAACTTTGTGCCTTATTCATAAATCCCTGGTATACGAATCAAACCCTGTATCTAATATCTAAGATGGGATTAATAGAAAATTCTCTTCTAAAATTCCACTTCCTCAAAGAAAACTCATTTTTGCAGGACAAGGTAAAGTATTTTCTCCAAAATATTAGATAATTCTATATATTTTGGGCCCAGACTTGTAGCATTTAAACTTTTATTATGAAAAACCTGATAATACAACCTGTTCATTTTTTTCCCATTAAATCTTTCAGATACACATTCAGTTATATTGGAAGATGAATCAGACTTTAAAGCAAAGGATGTTGTAGTAGCTAAAAAATTTAATGTTATTATCAAGACAATATACACAGTATTCATAATGCAGTTGTTTGATGTATTTTCATTTTTACATTGTGCTTTAAGAATATAAAGCATGGATTGTTGGAAAAACAGTTTTGGCACATACAGAAATTTTATATTAGCATCTTCACACCACTGTCATACTGATCATACCATCTCCTTATTGAAACATACTTCACAATAACAGTTATGAAAATTACACATAAATACTTACTGTTTCTTTAAAAGATGAATTTAGCCAACGGTTATTTACTACATTCTGTATAGATATTGGTGGATTTTCTAAATCTTCAAATGAATCCATTAAAATGAAGTCCAGAACAACATCATAAAAATTCAGGTTTTTCACCTATGTGAAATCAGAACAAGATCTCAGTAGCCTAGTTTCTCTTTCAGCAATGGAATTCAGCATGCACCACATTCTAATTCTGTATTAACATACAGATTATTAATTGTTTTAAAAGAATATTTAAGATACTTAGTGAAGGAGAAGTTAAAAAATATTACATGCTTTCTGGTACTAAACTTCAAGGGTGGATGCCATTTCTCAAAATCAGCTGTGCAAACAGAAGAGTTGCCTTTCCTGCAATTCTGAAAACTTATTTAGATGCTCCTATTTGCATAACTAAGGGTAAAAGCATTTTTCAGAAATTCAGACTCACTCCTCTAGCAGCAAGTTCCATTTCAGTATTATCCCAGTGATCTGTTTGTTCCAAAAAATGTATCATTTCATCAAAGACATCTTCAAATTTCTTTGGGTTCTGTAAAGTAAAAGCAATATGCATCAAGCAAACTTAACAAGTGATGGTGTTTTTACACTGGAAAGCAAATTCCAGAAGTTACATTAACAATACAACATTAGTTATACCAGGCTTTTACCTTTCGTGCTCTCACTATTAAAGCAGACAAAATTTTTCTTCCACTTTCAGCAAGAAATTCTCTGTTTGCTGTTTCTGACAGAATTATCTAGAAAAGGTTTCAGAGAATATATAAAAACATATTAATGCACAGATTATACTAAGTGACCTAAAAGACTTCTCTCAACTTTCATATAATTATAAGTAGGCAAGTCCTTAATAACCCTTTGGTGCATAGGTTCCAAAGCTAATCACAAAACTAGGACTCCTCTGCAAGTGTGTCCCATTTAAGAATTCAAGAAATGTAAAAGCAAGGAAAAAAAATATTAATTACAGAATGTTATAACAATGCTTGTACAGGTAGTGCACTGACAGCCACTTTAGGTTTAACAAGACAGACAAATCACTCCTTTTTACCTGAAAAGCTTGTCGAATACAATGAAGCTTAGCAAGGAAGTCACTGTCTCCTAGACATTCAAACAATTCAGTCCTATATAAAATAGAAAAGTTTTTGAAGACCACTAAAAAGCAGCACAAGAAAATTCAACTAATTCCTAAAAAAATACCGAGTTCAAGTAACTTCTCAAAAATTATTTCTATATAGGATATTTAACATTAATTCTTTCTTTTCTTGGAAATAGTTAAGTAGACATAAATACCTTAACACTCGAGAATAAATTTTGCCTTCTTCTGCTAGGTGCATAGCTTCTTCATACAATGGGCAATGGCAAAGGGAATCCAGACCATATGTATTCCGAATCTCCCTGTTCTCTGTGAGCTAAAACAACATAAAATATTTCATTAAAAAGCGCTTGCTACCATATTTTTGTAAACATAAGAAATAAAAAAAGTTTTCCTGATATTCTACCGAAAGATGCGTCCTTTTCAACATCTGCTTGAAACAAAGAGACAATACTCAACTAGTAAATATAAGACAAACACCACACTATTACCAAGACTATTACTTTGTAACTTTTAAAATCTGAAAGCTACAATTTCAGATTTCAAGTTTGAAAAGTTTCACAAATAAAATTGAGTAAGCTTATGTTTGTTTTCATTTGTCAAGTTTTAAATTTGTCTAGTTAAATCTAATGGGTCTTAAAGCTTAAAAAAAAAAAAAGAAAAAAAAAAAAAGAAAAAAATTGTCAGGACACAAAATACAGAATGATTGCATCATGCAAATCTTTAGGAAGCTGGAAATAGTAACATCCTCCCACCCCTGTTTTTGTTTTGCTGGTATGTCTGCTAGTTAGCAAAGTATATTGTATGTAACATTGAAACAGGAGCATCCAGCAATTTACTGCTGGCTCCCAAAAAGGTTTTCATTATTGCCAGTTTTAATTCTGTGGTTAACATATAAATCAATGTGAACTCATAGACATTTTTAGAGCAAGAAAAAACAACAGGTTAAGAAGCCAAAGCACATAAATAATCCAGAGAACTCCTCTGTACAAAAGATCATATTTAATCCACTAAACAATGGCTAGCTACAATTTGCATTACAAACATTACATCATAGTAATAATGATCAAAAAAACCACAAAACAACAAACAAAACAAAACAAAACCAACCACCAAACCAAAACCCAAAACAAACCCCCCCAAAACCAGAGGCTTACACATCGTTCAGTTTAGTTAATGACCAGAAAATGATTAATGAATTCTAACTCCTTCTTTTAATTTTTTTTTTCCTTCCCCTCCAATTTATTCTGCTGGGGAGGAAACAAACCTGTGCTTCTAGGCTATTTAAACAGAGCCTAGAAATATATTTAAAAAACAATTTCAACAATTTTCAAACAATTTTCACAGTAATTGAACTATATAAAAATAGTTGCCCTGTGTCATAGAAAGATGGTGAAAAATTGGCTTAGACTATTAATTTTAAAATTTTAAAATAAATATATGCTGAAAAGTTTTTCCTGTCATGGAACATGGGCAAGTGCTGGCATAAGACTTAATAAAGACATTGAGAAGTAGGCTGCCTATGTGTCTTCTTCAGATTATTCTGCTGTGCCAATCACAGCAACAACACTTTTTTCAGGTAGGCTTCCTGCTAAAATGTAATATAAGCATGGGCCAATACATATTTTTAACCATGTAAACATTTAAGCACATGAATAAGTTAGAGATTTCAGTAGAGTTGGTGTTCTGACAAGGATCACACGTTGTTAGATGGTATGTGCTGGAATGTACAGGATGTCTCGAATCACTCATACCAGTGCCCTTTTAGTATGAGCAAATACAGACAATTCCTCTCATAAAATTGTGAGGTTTCATTTTAAACTGATTCATTTAGGAAAAAAAAATTATAATGAAATCCGTATTCCTCTGTAGATTTCTACAGTGTTCTTGAATTAAGACTTAAGTGACAAGATCATAGCTAGGGAATAAATGAATGAATAAAAGTTTTAAGGTCAACAAAATGTTTTACTTAAATGTGCACTTTCAGAATTCATCTAGCTTGGAAGTCTTCCAATTTTAAAAATATGGATTTCTTTATCAGTGGTTTGCTTGAAGGAAGAGAGTACAGTAAGTTGACTTCCTAAAAAAGGTTTATAGCTATTAAAACCCAAGATTTTATTCCAATTTAACAATATTAATATCATACCACCAAAATTTGTTTAGGATTCACTAATTCAAAAAGCTCACCTAGAAATTTATGATCCTATAACAAAGGAAGCCACAAAGTTTTTAAGACAAAACATACATGGAAATTTATAGGAACGAATAATTTAACCAACTGGAGGAAACAGGAATATATTGATTTCCTTCAGATATAAGAAATCAATGCAGACATACAAATACATACACGTATATACAGTGTAATAGTTAGAAGGGGTATAAACAAGAAATAATGAAAAATCTTTACTTCAGAATTTCTTCTTCTACATTATGGTTAAGAAAGCATTAACTGTAGAACAATACATATCTATTTTCCAAAATAAGACCAAACCAGAACATCCATAAGCATACTAATTTACTTCTTACCTAATCCAGCTATTTTTGAAGCCATAAAACATTCCATTTACTTTATTTCATTTGCAAAGTATGAGAAGAAATAGGTTGTGAACACACACATGCACTTTGTAAACAGCTGCCCCTCTCTTGAAGGTTATCATTTCTGTGGTAAAAGGGATTATATCAGTTGTCTCTAGTGAACTTCAGGCAAATCACCTTCTTCAAATATTTAGGCAAACTGACTGTGACCGAAGGAGGAACTGTGTCATTTCTACAGTTAAATCCAGGTATTCTCCATTTGCTGCCAGCAAGCCTGAGATGATAACATCTTCAGTACATGAAGATGCCTGATCACAGCTTTTGTGGTTCCAGATTAGCAGAGAATCTGCTACCTGGGAACTGGTAAAGTGAGGCCCTTGATTTTTTATTTTTTATTTTTTTTAAAGCTAAATACAACTTTCTCTCATGCTAGCAGATGAAATAAAAGAATTGTGTTAATGTTGTAATGTGTATTTTTGAGCTCAAATTAATAAAGCAGTTAAGTCAATTTCTAAGCAGGACACTGGGGTTTAACTATTCTGCTGAGTAGATGGTTTGGATTACAGATTAAAGGTAGTCCTAAGAAATAACTTTTGGAAAGGTAGTTACTAGCACTTCAGGTGCAAGTTCTTAAATGAAAAGCTTCTGTTAGTAGAATGAAAGACCTCAGGGATTAATTCTTCCCTGCCTTACTCCACATTTCTAAGACTGTAAATGTAAGGCACCTCCATCCCCCATTACAGTTGTTAGAACAGGGAATTCCTTACTATTTGCTACCCAGGGCGTGCCAGCCTGCAGAACTGCTGTACTGCATTGGTTTTTGAGGTAAAGCAATAATCAACATCAAACTAGACAGATGACACTAAAATGGAGGAAGTGATTAGGATGAGAATACTAAGGCCTGAGAAGATCAGGTGAGTGATGATGGTCACACTTCTGAAGGCAGCCAGAACACAGGAGGGCAAGTCTCTGACTTCAGTGATGAAACAGGAAAAAACCCAAAACAGACACCTCAGTTATAAATGCTAAGGAATACACCTTACTATTACTTCCCAACATGATTCCCTCTGGTATTCCCTATACCAGGAAAGGAATAAAACATCTGTCTGAAAACCAGGAAAAAGGTAACACTACCTTTCAGTGACAGGGCTCTTTTTTAGCACTTTCTGAATCTAAAATTGCATTTCAGTCACTTGAAGATTTTGGTGCCATACATAATTACAGGGTTAGAGAAACTGGTGTTCTTTCCCTGTTATCAAAGCCTGCTCCTTTTTGCACTGTTTTGTTTTAATAGACTTAAACTGATAAAAAGACAACCTTAGTTAAAAGCATAATGATAAAAAAAGCGCAGCTAATGTTTTATTCATAAGTCCAAATGTTTTGGACTGAGTTAACATTTTAACAGAGAAAGCAAAGTTTATCTGATAATAGAACTAGTCAAGGTATGAAAACAAGACACGATAAATACATGTGCACTGACAACTGAGGTGCAGCAACAAAGCTCACCATTAGGGAGACTGGGAAAGAGCTTCCATTGGAAAGATGGAAAAGAAGCCAGGAAAGAGGGAGTGGGGACCTTTGTCTGGCACACTCACTGCTGTGTTCTTGCCAAAGGTGGTAGCTATTTTGATCACACAGTAGGTGAGATAGCAAGAATATGAAAAGGATATTAACCCTCATAAACACAGGTTGATGGCAGACGGTCTCAAATGGGGAAGAAAACACCATTCTTGACCACAGTATACAGTAGCAGTAATATAAGGCAAAGGGTTGTGCTTACCATCCCTTTTGCAGTGCTTCTAAGAGCCTATTTGTATTTAGGAAAGTAAGCCTGTGTGGCCTGGGGATGGCAACTGCCTGACTAAATCATCTTGAAAAGGATTTGGGCACCTGTGCATTGCAGGTGTGCAGACTGGCACAAGTCTGTATAAGAAGTCATAAAGTGCATGATCCTCAGCATCCTCTTTATTATAAGGAAAAGCATGACCAAGTTTTGGCACATCCTCCTGCTATCCTGTAGAGCTCATCAAAAGGGCATGTGATGTTAAACTCTGCCAACTGTCCCAGTTTTGTGCAGTGCTTTTCTCAAAGGCCATCTTCATATGTTTTGTTCTAATACAGCACAACGTTCTTGTTGCCTCCTAAGCAGTATCCCCATCAATTTCCACCAAAATATCTGTCCTGTTTTAGAATTCCCCACACCCTTGTTATGTTTTGTGAGGGCAGTGAAAGAAATCTGAGGACTGTGGGTCAGTAATGAAACAAAGAAACAATTTCCAGATTCTAAAACCAGCTACTCAAAATACTCAGTCCTTCTCCCTGAAAGGGATTTCAATGTAGAGGAAAAATGAGTACCTGGCAACATAGCTTGTGGCAAGATATGACCACAAAAAATGCTGCTACTTTGAAATTTTCCAGAAAGGGAAATTACTAATGATTCCAGTAGGGCAATATCACACAACACTATGCACACTTGTGTGAATTTCAGATTTAAAAACTTTGCTCAACATTTCTACTGACAAAACAAAGTTTAGGATAGTTACTGAACTTACACTGCAACTTCCTGCAATCAGGAAGCACAGGAGGAAAGAAAACCTGCTTATTTGCTGATTAGGTGAGACAAACCCAAAGCTAAAGAAGCCTCAAAACTCTTAGCCTGTGAACCATTCCACTTGTTTGCAAGTGCAGGAATAAGAAAATCAAATAAGCAGATAAGCAAAAAGCAGCTACCTGACATTATTGTGTCCAGAATAAAGAAAATCTGTTGTAACAAGTCTAATCCAGTCACATCAAAGTGATCCCTGTTCTCTACTAATAGCTGATATATACCAAGCAGTAGTCATTACTCCTTCTGTAAGCCATAGTTATTTGCAGTAGAGTGCACCAGAGGATGGACAAACTTTACACCAAGGTAACATTATATTCATAATAGAAGACCAATTCCCAGCTTTATTTTACCCACATCACACAATGGTGCCCCAGTAACTACTACACTGCAGTTTAAGTCTAGTGTCTCATCCAGAATTTTGATGGTGTTCTGGTTTGAACACCAAACTTGAAGTTGTTTATGGCTTTATCAATCTTCAGAACTCATCCTAACAGCTGAGAATTTTAATAGATTCTTCAATTTGATAAAGGAGATCAGAGAGCTTATTTTATTGGCAAAGGCTAGAACAGATGGAAAGGAAAAATATTTGTAACTGTGTAATGGAAGAGTTGACAGAAGTAGCTTCAAGGTATCAAGTTATGGAGAATATTTTGAAAATGAAGACAATTCTGTAGATGATTTTAACTCAAACATTTCTTTAACAAATACCAGGACAATTTAGCTTCTGGTTAGGATGATTAGTCCACTAGGGTGATACATTTTATTGTGTGTGTAAGTTTTTTTACTTCTTGGGGGCATTGTATTTTATTTTATTAATTTATTTTTTAAGCAAAGCAGCAAAAGTTAGCATAATGGATTGTTCTAATCTCCACATATGTGCAAAAAACCTGGGAAAGTTCATAGAAAAAAAGAAGAAAAAAAGACACAAAATGTACAGTACAAACTACAATGGTTTATGGTTCCTCTCCTCTTGAAAGCTGATACATTTGAAGCAAGCTTGAATTGTGGTTTTGTTCAAATTACAGGAAGAGTAACCAGTCTCTGCAGATGCAATCTTAGGAATGAAAGTCAGACATCCCATCACAACCTAATGTAAATTACCAAATCAAGCTAATTGTGTCATGGTAAGATAAACTATTCAATACACAGTCAAAAGCTAATTGCAAGGAGCATGTATGCAATTCTCTCACTTTTTCCAATTGTCTGAGCTTAGTCATAGTGCACACATGACAGCAATATCTAACACAGAACACATCCATTGAAACCAACTGCCTTTCCTGTAATTTGGAGAAAAGTGTTCTCTAAGATCACTTCAGCTCCAGGGACAGTATAAAAGGAGATATTCCCACAGTCAAACAAGTGTGTCACTGCATATAAAATTATTTCTAATACTTCAAGGGAGATGTAGCAGATTTCATCTAGCAGACAATGCCTCGTTATCCAAAGATTATATCTTTATGTATCCTTTCTGGTCTTACCCAAGAAGATTAGGTAAAGTTATATGAAATATGTTAAGCTGTGCATGGAACATACCCAAACAACGTGCTGTCAATTTCTAATAATTTCCTCTCCAAAAAACCAAAGCCAGACAAAACCTCTTTCACATCTTAATAATATGGTAAAGGAATTGAACAAAGAAAAAAAAAAAGAAAACCAAAGAAAAATAAACGAAAGAAGATAACTGAATAATAATGAAATTACCATTGAAAGGAACTACTATAGCCTCAATTGATCATGCTTCATCCCTCATTGAAATATCATACATTTTTCAAAAGCAACTTCTTTTTAGAAGAAGGGGGGGAAACATTCTGCCAGTGTGAAAAAAAAAAAAATAAAAAAAGAGACAAACAAAAACACCAAACAAGCCAAAAGCAAACAAAACCCATAATAAGCAAACTGATCTTAGCTTCATTACTTGAACTGATAGGAAACTGGTTACAACCAAGTGAGGAAAGCTGCTTTTTTCCCCAGAGGAGAAACACACTTTGCTTATGATAGTTAGCAAACAAAGTAAGATTCTTCAGTCCAAATGGGCCAGTGAATCTTTAAAGAAGCAATCTATAAAGGTCTTACCTCAGCTGTGGAGACAAAGGAGTCTGTTGATGCAATGCTTAATGTATCTCGAAGGCAGAAATCATCCGTATTATCCTTTACAGTAATGTCTGTATTTTTATCTTCAAAATAAGAAAACCATACAGCCTTGATTATTAGACTACCAGAAAATTCCATTTAAGTTTTGAAAGTGTGTTTCATGTATACTTCAACATAGCACTTCATTTGGAAGGAAAAACATTATACTAGTGTGAGAACAAATTCTCCTAAGACCCGCTAACATTTGTAAGGTTTACTGTATTTTTCTGTCTTTAAAGTGGACTCAAAAATATGAACTGTGATTGAGAGACAGAAGAAAAAATATTTCCCCAAGAGTTTTGCCTCTTCTTTGATATACTTCCGAAGATCTCTTTATCTAAAGATGTTACTTCGCTAAATTGATCTAAATCTGCCATTAATTTTTAAATTTTGTTATATAAGAAAAACTCAATGGTTTAGTAGCCAAGAAATACTGTTCTCAATAAAAGATATCAATAAAAAGCAGGTTTCAGCTTCACTTGAACTAATTTCGTTTTCTACTTTTCATGCCCTTTTTAACTTGCTGGTTCTCCAGGAGAGCAAGTCAAGCTTTTAATCTTGTCTGTATATAGACATATATATACATATATGAAAAAGAATATATATATATGAAAAAAAAATATATTCCCTAAGAAGCTTTTCCATCAAAATAACACAACCAAAAACATTTCCTAAAGTACTAGAATTCTTAGTGCCTTTAACATAACTGACACTTTATGCTTAAAGTAATCTGCAATACACTCTCAGTTTTCCTTTATTTTATTCTCAAATTTCAACTGTTGCACATATTATTAGCATACATGGGTTTTTATCACCTTAAAGAAACACTTTCACAGAAGGATTAAATTCTTAAGTCAGACTTTGGCTTGACGTACCCCATACTACATTCTTAGTAGAGCACAGACATTTATTTTGAGTTACTTTACCTTCAGACATTACACATGAGTTGCTAAGTCTGTTTTATTTCCAACAGTCAGCAGCAACCAGCTACCCAATGTCATCCAGATCTGTTGCTATGGCAGTATTTCATAAAAAACACTGTTACATAGCAAAGTGGCAAAATGCCAATATACTGGAATGGTTTACTCATCAATTGAAAAGGTACAAATCCACACAGCTCAGCTATTATTTCACTAGTTGTAATGGTTTCATTAATTATGGACTTGGAGTGAGAGCTTAAAAACTGCACATAACAATAAATATCTGTCCTTGAGACTATTCACTGAGGGAAAAAATAGTAAAAGTCTGGATGAAGATTTTACTAGATGCAGTCAGGAAGATTCCAACTTGTAATCACAACAATATTCATATGGAAATCTCTTTACTTTTTCAGATCCTGCTTAATAGTTTGGGGTTTTTTCCTGACATCTTAAAATCAGGAGGAAAAGTACAGAACCAGCCAAGCTGTTGAGAAACAATCACATACTGGAATTTGAAGAGCTGGACCAGAAAGCCAAACTGTGGTTTGTAGAGATTGAGATTTGGTAAGAACAGACGAGCAACGTGATGTTTCCTCCTTATTTCTAGATCATAATTTGCAGTAATCTCCTTCTAATATTACACTTAAATGCTTTTCTAATGCCACTTTTTCACATAAGCAGTTGCTGAAACTGCCATAGTACTGTTTAACACAGGGTAATGCATGGATGCATAGACTGCTTGTAGATTTTTCCACTGGCCCCCTCCTTTTAGCTAAATTGTTTTCCCTACTAAATGTGCAATCAAACAGAAGTTTCTACATCTCACAGTTAGAAAACCCTTCTAGCACATGGTTCAAGTGCAACTGGAAGTTCAAGTCCTCCCAGTGTGAAGGCAACATGCAACACTTCATGAGAAATAAACAGCTACATTCCCAAGGAGCAATGCAAATTACTGAGTAAAGCCTGGGTCACACTGATAAAGATCTGACAAATGGCTTCAATGAAGATGTTAAAAGTAAGGACCCAGTCCTTCTGTACACAAAGTTCAGCTGTCAAATAGACTCATTTATCAGCTTACTCACAACCCAAGAATGTCTTCAGCACCATCACAGGGAAGTTCAACTACACCATGGACTGAAGCCTCAAATCCTTTGGATATTGTCTGATAATTACTGTGCTGTGCCTGTTTTATGTGAGTTTATAGCTCAGTGACCACAACATATTCCCAGATTGAAACTGAAATATTTAACACTGGGCTTTGCAACAGATTACATAAAAATGGGAATAATATGAGTTAACTACAACTTATTCAGCATAAATATAAAAGAACAATCAGTGTAAAGGAAACACTGAGTTTCTAGCCCCCCTCATAGAACCAGAGGTTCTTCTGTAGAGTTTGCACCCAAACTGCCATAAATTATGAAATTTTGAATGTACCTATACCTGCTGAAGAAGTCGTAATTCCAAATGTTTTAATATGTGTCTGAAACTCACCTAGCCAATACGTTTTTAACATGTTGGTTGAATATGGAATATCTATGTCTACAAAAAAGGCACAAGATTTCCACATTATGAAAAAAAAAAATAAAAAAGGAGTGATAATGCTGAGTGAAATAATATCTCTGGGAAGTGATATGTTCATGCAAAGCAGAGCCTCCCCAGAGAAAACAAAACAGCTTTGTCAGTTATTTCTGATTTTCTGGCCACCATCACCCTCAAACCCTAAAATACCCTTAGCTAAGCAGGTGCTTATCAATACCCATGCTGTGCAGAGAGCACACTATGAAAATGTTAGGGTGAAAATTAAGTTACATACCATGCAAGGACCAAGAGAACATTCTTAGACACAAGAACATGGAAAAAAAAGAGACAGCAGTAGGATGAGACTCCTGGAATGAACAGCTGCAAGAGGAACCCACCCACCAGTGGCTGCAACTGCTCACAAAGTCATCTCTAATCCCTAGTTCTGATACAGTGTAATACCTTCAGGAAAGAAATAGTACCAAGTACGTGAGTTTCAAACATATTTTACTTATTTGAGAAGCCAGGAAGTTATTTTGGGTTCATTTATATTTGTAAAGAGGATGAAGTAGATAGTGACAACAATAATTGCCATCAAGGCTCTTGGTTGTAGTGCCTTAAAATGGATACATGGTTCTTAAGAGTATAAAAAAATGCTAAGAGTATGAACTATTGCTAAAGCTTGCAAAATTAATCCCAGTTTTATGATATTTATTTTCTTGAAATTAAGCAGGCTAAAATAAGACCACAACTACTTTCACATCTATTCAGAGTACTAATCTAGAATATTTATTTGTCTTTTACTTTGGTAAATTCTTGTGGTAGGGCAGACCATAAAACCAATCCCTCTCAGATCAAAGTCTGACATTAGAGATGGAACTGCACATAAATTAACTTTTTAGCATTCAGTTGGGAAGCTTTCTCCACAGATAATGTTTTAAAATTCTGAAAACTGTTCATATGTTATCTTCTCTCCAACCTTGAAGGAAACATGGCATGAGCTCGCAAGTGAGTTTGACACTTACGTGCAGCAGTTAAAAAAGGAAAGCACTTACCCACTGGCAAAGAACTCACTGGGAGTTAAGGAATTTAGTTCTGAATGCCACTGTTAAAGCCATGGTTTCCTATTCTCCCCAGCCCTCCCAATTCAGTGGAACACCAGTGCAGTAATGCATCACAAGCAGGAAAGCAGGGTGAGAAAAAGAGACTTGACAGATAACAAAGAGGAGAAAACCTTGCAAGGAATCCACTCATGACAGCTCAGGGAACCCAAAGAGCAACAGGGTCCCAGTATTCTACCACACAGACAGCCACTGTGTTCTGTGCTAGTCAGGCCCCTTGGATGTGTGGCTTCCTGACAGACAAAAGAATTGCAATTATCAAGTTCAGAGAACACAAAAGCATGAATTACTACCTAATTCAGTTTCAAGATCATGTGTCACAGTCTTTTAGCTAGTCAGAAGTGGCACAGTGGTTTGTCACCACTGCTGCTGAAGCATCCAAAAGCACCTTTATTTACATTTAGAGTCAAAACTCTGCAAGTATTGACTGAATATTAATTAAAATCATCAGTCCTTCCAAGCAGCTACTAGTGTTTTACATGAAGTCTTACAGGATGCACCTAGAAAACAGTGAAGTTTATTTCATATTTATTAAAAGCGAACAATGCCAACCTTCAGATGGCAACTTCTGGTGACTGGGTTGTACAGGAACAGGTTAAAAAGGTGAGCCAAGAATGGAGCAGGGTGCCCACACAGACCCCTCTGGATATAGCAGTTACTGGTAAATTATGTGTTTACATACACCAATAATACAAACACCTGGGTTCAAGCAAGTGCCTATAGCTGGAGGCATCCCACCTCACTGTATATAAACAAAACCCAAAGCTGTTACTGACTTCAGCAGAAAAATATATTTTAGTACAGGGCCTTTCAAAAATATCTTACCAAATTTTGTATTCTATCAGTAGGTCAGCATATACCACAAGTTAAAACACATCTCATAGTGCTTTGCTGGGACTGCCCTGATATAAGACGAAGAGGCAGATTCCTTTAAAAAAAAAACAAACACTCCTCCCAGCCCCACCAAATCCACAAAACCCCATAGGGAGGACCCTATAGGGTCCTCCAGCCTGGCTGTTGGTTTATGCTCACACACCTTGCTGTGAGCACAGCTGCTGCTTACCAGTACCCAAGGAGGAACTCAGCATCTGAAGTAGTGGTCTAATGGAAAGAACAATGGGGGAAAACAGTATGGGACTGCACTGAGCACTTAGTATTTGCAATTTTACCTCCCTTCTAGTAGTTACAGACCTTTTTACAGATGTAAGCTTTTGCTTAGCTAACTGCTGAGCCTTCAGATTAAAAACCTAACAAATAGCTTAGTCGTTTTCATGCAGAGAATAATCTTCTGTTTTTGTGCAAACAGAAGGCCAAATCTTATTTCCTCAGTAAAAGTTGACTCAACAGAGCTTTCAAAATTGTTTCCAAGTACAGAGCTATATTTTTCAAGGTCCACATAAAACCATTCCACTACAATACTCTCACATAGGTACATAAAAAGGCCCATTTTCCAAGAAACTGGATGCTTATGCAAACTTATGCAAAACATAGCATATTCTTCATTTACACTGCGTTCTGTATTTCTTACTTTCATTTTCTTCTTGAGATAAAAGGAGTCCAGCTGATTAAAAGCTGAATGAAAATCATATAAATAGATGACAGTAATAGATTCTTCATGCTTAAAAGTGGATAATGCATATAAAAACTATAAGCATATAAAAATATATGCATATAAAACAATACATTAAATTTACATACATGAGTAATAAAGTCCACCTAAGAGATATGTATTGATTCACAATATTTGCCACCTGTAAAAAGATGCAACTTGGCTAGAATTACCTAATAATCTTAAAGAGTTTCTATATACTCTGGAAAGAAGTAACAGCAATTTCTGAGATGTTTATAATAATATGGTTATTTTCAGATCCCCAAGATAATGACTTTGTCCCAAAGTATTATTATCAGCTGAGCACCATATGTTTAATGATGTATAAAACAAAAAAAAAAACCCAACTGGTTACTGCTCTTGTATTGTAAAACAGTAGAATCGTTTACCTTGAGTGTTCTCATCCAGCAAAGATAAAGGGAGCACAACATGCTTGTGCATAAATAACCATTTTAGTCTCTCCAAGAAAAAAAAAAAAAATTACCTAAAAAATATACCTATTTAAGTGTAATTCATTTCCTGGGTACATTAAATAATACAGGTACATTAAATAGCTCATGAGTACTAGGAAATAAAATATACATTTGATATTATGGAATGGTGATAAATCACTACTTCAAGATTTAAATCTGCTAAACAACTCTGCCATAAACATGATTATTGAACTGATATTTTCTGATAGTCCCAACTTTTTCTAAGCAAACAATTTATAAAAGGCTAGCAATATAATTTTGTTATATAGCATGTTACCTGTGAAAGATGCCCCTGGAACATTGTGGCATGCTTTATCATAAAAAAAAATAAATCTCAAAATATCAAGATCTCACCATAAGGAACTCTGCTTTGTTTATTTGAAAAGGTAAACTTTTGATTATTCATAACTGCACATTATAAGGTTCTACATTACAAAGAGTTGCAAATTTCTGCAACTTCTTTACCTTGAAGCTAAGAATCAGTGGACTTTCCCTGATTTCAAGGTTTTCATCCCTATAATTTACAAAATAATTTGATTTCTCACCACCTTCCTGTTTTGATGACTAACAGTTTAGATAGCAGCTTCTGTACTTTGATTTGAGAGAGAAGATTTGGCAATCAAGTTTGCTGGTTTGTCTAACCTGGACAGTCTACTCAGATGGAAGGGCAACACAATGTTGTCACTGGCTCCTCTTTATAGGGGTACTCAATTTCCCTGAAGTTCAGAAAGCATCCACCTATTTTGTCCAGAGCAAAGTCTAGTTTGAATCCCAGTGCTGCTGATTTTAAAAAGTAGGCTGTTCACTAGGGATTTGCAGTACAGCACAGTGACGACTGCCAGATACTTTAGTCATTAGAACTGAACATCACTGCCTTTTCTTAATCCTTCATATCCCCAGAACAAGCACAACCTACCCCTATTTTTGCACAGACACTTTCTAGTTACAAGGGAATGGTCTGTTCAACCACATTCACCATGACAGCACATTAACTCATTGTGATTCAGAGCAGATTCAATGTGCAATATCATACTGGCAGAAGGGTTAATTTAGAGGCTTACAAATCTAGAATTAGCTCCTTTAATACCCTTTCCATGCCAGAAGCTTCCATAAGTAGGTTGGGTAAAAAAGTCTTCTCACCAGAACTGAGAGAGAAGTCTCAAAAGTAAGTGACCTTATCCCCTTGGCCTCAAACCTGTGTAAATCTATCAAAATCAGTGGGTACTTAAAGCAAGATGTTTACAGAAGTGCATTACTAGCAGTAATCCTTACTTCTTTCCAAGACAGCTCACTACCATTTTCTTGGCTTCCCCACCATGCACTTCTAGATAGAAGAGCAAATAGAAGCATGCTTAGTCATGAAAAAGGACAAGAATAACCAGCAGCTGTTGCTCAGCTCCCGAAACCAGTTGCTTTATAAAGTTTCCTAAATTTGTTATACAAAAAGGGAAAGAATAGCCAGTTTATAATCTGTATGCTAGCATACAGATTACTTTGCTGGACCCGGCACAAAGGTGTTGGACTGTAAAACATCTTTGAAATTATCTTACATCTTCAAAGTAAGATTTTAAGCACAAGATTGCTGGAAAGGCTTTTTTTTATCAAGCATACTTGGGGTATGTTGACATTACAAAGCAAATGAGACAGACTGGCAAAAGGAACACACATTTTTTTCTTCCATTAAAAGAAGAACATTCTGTCTAGTATTTGGTAATTCTGCTTACATGTATGAAGACAGAATCAGAAAAGAAAGACTGATACATTTCTATCCCTGGAACCAACTACATAAATGATGATCCCCAATGAAGTAAACATCAAAAGATGAATATATATATATATATTTGATTTAGACTAACATTTGGAGTCCATATTCAGAACAGACTCTTATATTTGATACAGGTGTAGTCTGCAAGGACGGCATAAAAATCCTTCTTCACTTGAATTTCAGGGCAGAACTGTCCTACAGAATTCTGCAGAATCCAGTGAAGCTTCTTGGGAATGTGACCGGCTCCTGCAAACCCAGCTGCACACAGCACACAGTTTAAGAATCTAAATTGGCAGGACACGTGCTTAACAAACAATCAGACTTAAAGAATATCTTAAGTGCCCTACTGATTGGGGCCTGCTTGCATTCCACTTGCCCTGGAGAGTAGGAAAGAATGAGATAACAATCCTTAAAGTGTTGTCCTGAGTGAAGAGTTCTTCCTCTGTATTTTAAGTTTACTACTTACCAAACTAAAATTTGAAATTTATTTTAAAAAAATTAAATTAAATCAAAAAAGTAAACTAAAATTTAAAACCCAAATTGAATTAAATTACACTAAAAAACCCCAAATAAATAACACTATAAGGTTGCTAAATATATTAGTAACAACACATTAATACTTGAATTATAATGTAAGTAATTATTACTGAAACTTGACCCTAGAAGATATCTTGACACTGCTTAGCAGCTACTCAAACAGATGCAGTTAAAGCTGCTATTTAGACAACATATTAGTTATCTGTGGTAAATTAAAGTAAAACAAAGCAATGCTTGAATAATAAAAAATGTACATAATTTAGGCTATCTGGAAATATGTATATGTTTACCTTTAAGTACTTGCAGCTTGGCTGCATGTAAAACAAGGGCAGCTTTAAATAGCAGTAGAGAGAATAAAGCCTGGTGTGATCGACATGTGCTCTTGAATCAGCTACACTACAGCACTTTGCTACAAAACAGGAGTATTAGGTAATGTGGAACATAGTGCACAGACCAGATATCCCACAAAGAACTGGGCAATCAATAGTGATTTTTAAAAAAAAAGTTTACCTTGAGCCATCCAAAGGGAAACAGAAAATTAACTGCATTTAGTATGTTTTGTAACAGATTTAGTAACTAATGTCAGAAATACAAGATGAGAGGAAAATGACACATAAATAATACATTTCACTCCCTCTGTTGTTATTGTACACAGAACCTTTTGCTATAATTTCCTACAAGATTAGATTTACTCCCACATATAAGTTCATCTTTTAAATATTTTAAGCTGAAACAAAAGTTTAAGAAACCCGTAAGATAAAAAGGCTTTAGGAATGAAAAGCTACTTCAGCCTCCCAGCTATAGAGTAAGCAACTAAAAAAACCCAACCACAAACTGTATGCCTGGTAAATAAATGTCTCTTACTAAACAACAAGCCCAGTAACAGTAATTATTGAACACTGTGCTATATGGATCACATAACTGTTATGGTTGGAAAAGACTTCTAAGATCACTGAATCCAATTGCCAACAGGCTCCCTACCCCCAGCTACTGGGTCAGAGCCTTTGACTTAAATTGCAGCAAGATTTAAATGCAGTAGACACATCAGTTAAGAAAAGCTGTTAAACTTTTGCATGTGAGCACAGAAACATGTTTTAAGTCCATGAAAATAAATTGGAGACTGAAGTTTACTGATTTTATTCCCAATTGAGCTACTGAATTAAAAGAAATTACAGTGCAGAGAGCTACATTTGCTGATTTCAGACATTTCTGTCAATATTCCATTTTGACACTGTGCTCAAAAGCAACTGGAAAACCTCAAAATGTTGTTTCTGTACTTTCAAAGCTACTGAGCTAAGAGAGCTGATTACCTGTGAAGTCTTTTCAGACTCTGAACTCTCACTGGCTCTATCTCCCCCACCCCATTCTGGCTCTCATTTGTTCACTTTGCCCAAGACTGTTTCAAACAAGACTCTTAAAAATGTATTCAAATGCAAGAATAATTTGTTTTAGTAGAATTTCTAAACCAGGAATTAGCCCTATGGGCCAAAACATGTTCTTGATCATCAATTTATATAACCTCACACTGCAATACTCCAGCCAGAAAAATAAACACTGATCTTGCCCTTACTACTTGTCATCTGTCTGGAATGACTTTTCCTGTCTCTGGATCATTTATACTCACAATGTATATAAACACATAGATGTTAAGTATATATACATCCTTTTGAGTATAAAAAAGAATTTGTAAACTATAACTCTGTAAGAATATACCATGAGAACATGTGAGTGGGGAAAAAATAAAAATGGCAACTTCCTGCCTTTGGAAGGCTGTTAAGGCTGTTTCCACTTATTCCATACACCATTTTCCACAACTATTCAGAATGAAGGCAAGTGGTTATTACATCAAGCCTTCATTAGGATGTGTGGAGAAAACAATTTTTTTTACACAAAAAGAAGAAAAATGTGTACTCATTTGAAAGGTTTTAAAAAACAGAAGAACTATTGACTAAAACTAAGCACAAGAACAGCCAAAAAATAAAAAGAGGCAATGGAACACTCAAAAAAATTGTCTTTAAAGTAATATTAGTTATGTACATTTGCTTTTTTGGGAAAGAGAGAAACACACAGATATACAGCATGTATTAACTAGCCCTATCTGAGTAGTCTTGTGGGACCCCAACTGCATAAAATGCTGTACAAATGCTCCTATGGGCAGAGAAGAAAGGAAAAAGAGGGAGAAAGTTTTTAGAGTTTGGCCAGGTAACTATGCAGAACGAGGACACTCAAGCTAAGAACAGATCTTGGGAAAGAGACAATTGCAGCTGCTCACATGTTGTAAGGAACAAGCAGAAACTGTTGAGAATCAGCAGATGGATTTTGTGACAGGAGGGCTGAGCAGAGAAACACAGGAACAGCAAACTGAACAAAGGCTGGGAAATTAAATCAGGTGGATTGTGACTCAATTATGAGCAGCCTCTTGACCTACAAGGAGGAACAGCTTGCAATTTGTTAGAAGCTCCTGAGAAAGCAATCTTAAGGGGAAGGAATAATTTGGTCAGAAAAATAAGCAAAGGTGATTTTAATGAAAAACAGTTCAATCCATGTGAGAGAAGACAGGTTTAAAGGGACAAGGCAAGAGATGAGGACATGGAAGGAGTGGAGAAGTGAGAGAGACAAGGGCTTAAACAGGAGTTTCGGTGTGAGGAGAAAGAAGACAGGTTTCACGGATGCCATTTAAGGAAAAGCAACAAGGTGTATAAATAGCCTGCAGGGCTGGACCTAAGGGCAAAGCTGTTGGGCAAATTGTAACAAGGGTCCTCAAAAATCAGGAACAGACTCTGATCTTATTGGAACAGCTTTTGGAACTTTCTATCCACATCACTCTGCAGCTAACATTCAAAAAGTGATTTTGGGTTCTCCAATGCTGGCTCAGCATACAGTAAAATAGATTCTCTTAAGCAACTGCTGGAAAGACTTCAGCTGATCTGCTTTAGCAAGCAATGAAATGGCATTTTAATATAAACCCAATCATACAATCCAGGTTATCAAATACCAACATAAAGATGCAGCTTGTCAAATACTGGACTTTTTCAGTATTAGTAACTTCAATGTAGTTTCATGCAAAGCTATTTTTTTTATTTTTAATATTGACAAAATTAAGAGTATTGCTGAGAAAGCAAAGAATTATAATCTTTTCATAAATAACAACATTTGGAAAAATATTTTTGTTTACTGTTGTAAGTTGACCTTTTAACTATCAATCTTACTGTACTATTCAATATTCTGTGCTTCAGTGCTTTCTAGTAAAGAATTCTGCTGAAAGCCATTCAGAAAGGAAGCTTTATTAATATTGGACAAATAAGCCCTTAAAGACAATTCTTAAATATTACTGACAGTAGAAGACATCTAATTCAAATATCTATCCTTTGATTATCTAGTGCAAGCTGAAATAAGGAGTTGCAGCACTAAGTTGCAATACAAGAAAACTCATAGTAAAATACAGTGAGCTTCAGCAGTTAATGAATGTCCACAAACTATAATATCTAAATTATATTATAGTTTTTCTTTTCTTTAAATAGGATTGAAATAACTATTTTGTGCTTTTCCTCAGATTTAGTTTTCATTCCTTTATACAAGCATTTTTAAGATGAAGATACTTGTTTTATTTTGTTTCAATTTCAATTTGGTTTCAGCCACTAGAAGAAGATTTTGCACATCCCAAGATATTAAGAAGTAATTTAAAGTAAATTTATCTTCTGGGAATACAAAGCAAGCAAAAGGCTTTAAGCTACCAGAAAAACTTAAACTATTTTGAAATTATTTTATAGTATGTACTACTACAGCACACCTAAGTCAATTATTATAAATTGCTCTCCACCTCACTGGAACCCAGAAGCCAGAAACATGTTTTGTGCATAAACAAGTAAAACATGGTACTCTCAAACTAAACTTTTTCTATTAACATTTCAGAGGCAAGAAGGAAAATATAGACCCTAGATATTCATCCACAGACAGTAACACATTAATCCGTGTCACATTATCTGAAAATGAGCTTCCAACAGCTTTCCTGGTTATACATATTTTTTTTGTTTGTTTTAATAGCAGCTGGAAAAAAGCTTTCTTATCCAAAGAGTTTTGCCACTGGGTTAGAGGCTGTGTTCATTCTCTCCAAAATGCCAGGCATATCTTTGAGTGTGAAAAGAAAATTAAAAAAAGAAACAGACAAACCTTCCAACAAAGTCATTCAACAACACAGACCTTTGTGAGAGATCTTTCTCTGGAGTAGATCACACAGTTAATTTGCTTTAAATCATATAACTAATACAAAATTTAAAATAACTATTTTTTTAAAAAAAAGGTAATAAATGCATAGGTCTTAATATTACCATCAAAAAGATTGCCAGTGTAAACAAGTCACCATTAGTTTGAGAGCCATCATTCCTTTTTACAACAGAAATAGAAATAATATGAAGTATTAGGAATTCAGTACTGACAAGGAGCCCCAATTTGAGAATTTTCCCCTCTGACCTGCAATTCTGCTCATAAGTAAAGCTATTGTTTCTCTCCCAACTATTTGCATTCCTCCCAAGTTAGCTCAACTGACATTTTGTTCTGTTAGAAAAGAGCTAAAAAAATAAAATAAAATAGAAGAATCCTCCCCCCCCAAAAAAGAGAACTTTTTTCAAGGACAGACTACAGGACTAAAGAAAGTATTGGAAGCTTTTAACCCTGTACCCCCTCACAGTCATCACTCAGAAATAACATGAAGAATATTTTGTTTCACAATTTTCTGCCAATTTGCTCCTGATTCAGTGCATCTTATGTCTGCCTTAGGAAAACTCATTTCTTGACCTCCTATGCTGTTTTCGCAGTTCCAAGAGGATCATCATCAAAACAACTTAAACCCTATATATTTCTTTTAATATCATGTCCAGAAATATTTCTTGTACAGAAATCCTATTTTAGCTTGATGGCTTATACAATAATTCTGAAAGTCTGGTGGAGAATGGAGAATGAACAATGAACATAACTGAATTCTACTATTTCACCTATTTAAAATGCCTTTTCCAGGGCTGTATTTGTTGTTTAAAACTCAGTAGCTTACAGAATTGAAAACTATTATTTTCAATTCTTTTTATTACTAAGATTATTAAATAATATTAAATCCATCCACATGGAGTTCAGTACATGTTAACATTTTGGGGTAGTAAAAGAAAATTTGTTGACAGCAGCTTACATTTTCTTTCACCAGATGACCAAACTAAAAAAAAAAATTAAAATAAAGAGGGCCAAGACGGGGGAAATAAACTCGTAAGAGAGTCTCTAGGATTCTCCCAAACATTCTTTCCTGTCTCTTTCAGGAAGTTACCCAAAAAAAGTCACTCTCAAACCCATCGTACTTCAAACATTCACATACAATACTCACTGTCACATTCTACAGGAAAGAAAAACACCTAAGAAATTTTGAGTAATGAAATGTTCTGAATACCCAATATTCAACAAAAACATCCTACGTATTATATCTTCCAGGCACCCTGGAAGTAGATAGCACTCTTGTTCTATAACGTGCTAAAGAAGTGAAGCATTCTTAATGTATTGCTGTTCAAGTCACAAACTCAAGACAAGGATTAAAAAGCCCCAAATCCTGAACAATGAAAACACTATTTATTAAACTACTACATTAAACATTGAAAGTAATTAAATTCTCATAATGTTCTTGGCAAACAAGAAACTAGTTGTCACATCTAAAAAAAAAAAAAAATCAATTTAAAATACTTTGAGGGTAACCAAGCACTGAGCATTACACTGAGTCCCTTAAATACCATTTAAATAATTTTGCTTGAAGACAGAAATTACAAATAAGCTTCTAATTTAATAATGGATATACAAAGCAACTTTATTTACAGCTTATGGTTTCAGATACCAAACTAAAACATTCAAACACTTTTCTGATTTAAGAATTATATCAATAGGTGTATGCAGATAATGTCAGAAAGCCAACTCTGACCTAAATTTAATTCCCACCTTACTCAGAGCTGTATTTAGTAGTTTCAGGATTACATGAAGGGTAAGAGACGAGAGTACTGCCACCTCGTGCCAGCCAAGTTGAAGCCTAACAAACAAGACTACTGACTGAAACTAACCCCAGAACATGTTCTGCCTTTAAAGTTTGACAGTTATTTGAGATCAGGTGCTTAATCTTGACCCATGAAACAGTATCAGTGTCAGTACTTAAGAACATTTAAACCAATTCTTCAACTAAAAATAATAAAACTCTCTGTACTTAATCATCATCTCTAGCAGCAATTACTATATTTGCTATTTTAACATCATAGTTTTAGTCATAACTGTGATAAATTTCCATCACCAGGGATAGCAGCTTTGGTAATAGATATCTGTTTCAGACTAATTATTTCTGGCTTGGTTTAATTTTTTTGTAAAATATTATGACAGAAAAAAAAAAAAAAGTAAATGTATACATAGTTTGGCAGCTCAAAAGACATATAAAACTTATTTCAAAATGCTCTGATGCATCCATGCTGTTAAAAGGCTCATACATTCTTACTGCATAAATATTTAAATATCCAGGTCAACATAAACTTTAGAAACTTGAAACATATTGTGAAAATTCTCAAGTATACTGACAAGTCTCATGGAAAAAATTCTCTCAGTTTATTCTTTCCTAAAATACATGCACTACCTCAAACATAATGAAAATAACCTGATTTTTTTTCTGTTTCTTTACTGATAAATATAACTCTGCTCAGTGGATATTTCAGTGACTTCTCCCCCAAAGAGTCATTATTACAAGCAATAAAAATGTAAAATAGGAGTACTCACCAATATCAGCTAGAGACGCAGGATCAGAGGCCCCAAGGGTGGCTTCAAACTCCTCCTGAAGACGATAAGCTCTTTGAAGAAGGGACTCAAGCTTATGAATGAATTCAGCACTAATGATATCCTGCAAGAAGAATGGCATTAGAAAACATTCTATTTCTTTACAATCTGTAAGTTTCCTTTGCAAAATCTGAGAATATTGAGCTTTCAAGGGGTAAATTGTGCTACATAAATTTCCTACAAACCACACAAAGACACTTTATAAATACTTCAGCATAAATATATATATTCATCAGAAATATACAAACTTTTCTAAATGTACACATACTTTATTTAGCTTAAAAAAAAAATTTGTGCCTAAAAATATTTTAAAATTACCTGTGATGTTTACTGTATTAGAAATAATGAAAGCCATACAGGCGTACATTTATTTTAAAATATTTTGGCACTTTGTTCATAAGAACAAAGGATTATAAGGTTCAAGCACAGTGTTTTTGAATATTCATAACTTCAGCATCTTTCCCAATACTTTCATCTCTGGTAAGCAGAGATATCCTTGCATATAGTTATGTAAGAAAAGGATGAGCCAAGAGATTTTATGCAGACAAGTAGCATGTTCAATTGCTTGATAATACTGCCAGAAGCAAACACTGATGCAACAGCTATTTCCAAAAAAATGTAAATAAAGCTAGCTCCTTGTCCCCCATCCTCTTCCAAATAACCAACAACAAAAACAAAAAAATAATGCCAGGGAACAAACTTAGATGTCCTTTAAACACAATGCCACTCAACTGGAAATTTGAATTTATTCTCAGTTTTGGTAACTTAATTAGAAGCTGAAAAGATTCAGGTAACAAAACAAGGAATTGTCAGGGCAACAACAGTAGTTTAGAGATTAAGTGTACTCACTTCTACACTTTCTTCTGCAATTGCATCTCCTGCTCCAAGCTTAATGGAACCACAACTTGCTTCATCTTCAACTTGCCTGTTACGAAAAGTCAGTGCCTGCTCCCACCGACGCAGTGCTTCTTCAAAAAGCTCCATACCTAGGGGAGATGGGGAACAACTCCATCCCATCAAATGCTCAGTTTCCATATGTACTGACATTTTAGTCACAGGAAACTAACTAGCTAAGTAGTATTAGTATAGCAGAAATGCAAGTTTCAAAACCAGCAGCAAACTTGGTCTGAAAAAAACAACCAAGCAACCAAAAAAAAAAAAAATATCCAAAAGAGCTATCTGCCTTTTTAATAAGATACAAAAGTTCACAATATGATTAAAGCAACAATGTTCAGAGCATTTTTTTATTATTAACTTTTAAAAATATTTCTATGGCTTACTAGAACAAATAAAGGAATAAAAATATGTATTTTAAAATACACACACCCACAGAACACTGTGAGAAAACACCACATTAATACTGTTTGTCACTTTGCCATAGCCCCAAGAAATTTTTTATATTCATTGTTGGTAGATGCTGAATGCTCTTGTTATACTTTACCCATCAAATATAAATTTTCAGGTGTGGTCACTGGAATATTGACTATCTTGATATCATCTTCATCTGTTTTATCCCATGAATTAGAATTGGCACAAGCACAACTGTGACAAGAGGTGGCACTCTGAACCTTAAAAACAAACAAAAAAAAACCCCCAACATAACAAATCTTGAAGGATGGTTATATGGAGTATCCTTAACACTACAAGCTTGCCAGAGTACGTTAAATCCAAGTTATCTACCTATAAACTGGTTTTACTATGTGCTAAGTACAATGGCCTTTTCAGCATCTCTAATCTTCCATGCAGCTGGTTCAGGAAAGCTGTTCCTGCTCAGTGAACCACTAGGTACATCTGCAGTGCAAGTTAACAGATATTCAAGAGCCTTAAAACACTTGTACTTACCGAGGCCAGACTCTGGACTGAACCAGAGTATTTACTGAAAAGTCCCCCATTTGCATAGAGACAAGACTGAGATCCTTTTTCCTTGGTAGAGCTCAGTGAAAGTGTCAAGTTTTGCCGACTACTGGAACAACTAGAATCTAACAGATACACTGATTTTAAAGTTATGCAAATTCAAAACATTGTATCTTTTGTTAGTAAGATGTATAAAGAACTGCACTTACTCCTTACATTAACTTCACCTTAGAAGCAAAAAACCCTATTTTTGTATTTACAGTTCTATATAAGAAAGTACAAATTAGAGCAGTCAATAGTTGTAACAATAAGCATGCATTTGACTATAATTATTCTCTCACCCTGTAAGAACTTTAATCTGCTTTTCTCAGTATTGGGAAAATACTGCAAATCCCATTGTTAATATACTATTAATTTAAGAAGTTTTAATACAAATTCTTAATTAAAACTTCAGCTTTAAGAACATGATCAGCTTATTTATTAACACTGCAATTTTCCCCCTATTTGCACAATTTCTACTTCAACAATTCTTCAACTTACTCAGCATTAAATGAAAATAGTTTATTTTAGCACTCCTGTTATGCATACCCCTCTACTTCCCCTCCAAGACACAAACAGAAAAAACTTGAGGGTTCCTTCATGTACCTTTTTCTGAAGCAGCTGCTTTGGCACACTCTAATACCAGGTGACTTGGTTCCCATGGTGGCACTTTCTTGTTTTTCTTTCCTCGTCTTCTTTTAAAATGATGGGCCAGAAAGAGAACAGATATTGCACTCACAGCTGTTACTGCAAAAAGCTTCTTTAACCCAGGGGAAAGATTAATCTGAAAATAAAAGAGTGTGACTTCATTAGAAAAGTGTGCTCCTGAACTCCCACCTTTCCTCATACCCTCCTTTTGGTGTGTTCAGCCTAGGCTGAAGCTTGTCTGAGGGATGTAAGAGATGCTTCTGTCACACATCCTGAGAAACAATCAGAAGCACAGGAACATGATTAACCACTTCTCAAAATTTGTGATGATTGGGGACTGTTAACAAAGGGACTGGTGGGACACAGTGAGTATACTGAGGGACATACTGCAGCACTAAGAACTATAAGGTATATTGGAACCCACAAACTGTGAGGATCTAAGTGTTTTAATGCAGGGCTTCAGTTAATTCTCTAACAGCAATAAAATACTGAGACGGAGTTCACTGTTCACCACTAGGATATTTTCTTGCACTGTAAAAGAGTGGATGAAAACTAAATATTCGCAAAAAACTAATATTCCCATGGTGTTTCAATTAGGGAGGAATATTCTCTAAATATTTCTCTTAATAAACTGTGTTTAGGTTGTTATGTTGTTGTTCGTTTGGTTTTTTTAATGGTTACATTTTATTTTGGATATAGATCAGTCATAAGTTTACATGTTTAAATTAGCAAATAACCATATCTACAAGCAACTAGAATTAAAAGCCATTGACAAAGTTAATAAAATTCAAAATTGCAAGATAGATGAGGAATAGAAGTGCCATGTAAGTGGAAATTCAAGTTCACATTTACAACATCTTTATGAAGCCTATGCTCCTTGAGAAACAGGCTGCTGGGAAAAAAACAGATCTGCAATCCTTGAGGCTAATATGGTGTTTATGTAATGTGTTTCCTCATCCAGGAGAGACCTGTCCACACAAAGTACCATTGCACTCCAGCACTCCCTGGCTGATGAAATTGGTTTAATGCTATCAGAACTGAGCAATTTAAAGAAGCATTGAAAGGTTTGCTCTGTATTGAGCTCAACAAGTCAAACATCTTTGACTTGAGAACCCTGTCCTTAATGGTCCAGGATCTTGGCCGAAGCAGAAAACTCAGCACTGTACTCTGTAAGGAAAAGGAAAGACTAAAATACAGTGCACATACTTACAAAAGGCTATTATATTTAACAGAAAAACAGTAAATAACCAAATAACTGAGATTAAAACCATGAAGGTCACAGAATTAAATGCTAGGACTACTGTTTCAAAGAACTGCAAGTGGATTTTTAGAAGCTTTTTCTGTGCCTACAAGCTTGAAAACCTCTAAGAAAAGGAAAGTTAATAGCTGCAAATAATGGTGTTGCACATGATATTTTAAAAAGATACAAATATGCTGCAATGTAAAAAGAAATGTGTTCTGCAGTGAGAATTTTCAAGTTTTGTAAATACAGAAAAAAATGTGAAAATAACTAGATGCAACTAAGACTGAGCAGATCTCATCCTGATTTTCTATGCAGCAAAAAAAAGCGTTTCCATGCAAATACAAAAAAATTACATAGCTGTGACTTACAATGATTGAATTCAATAAAAATAAAAAAGTCATATTAAAGGCATGGGGTTTAAAAACAGAATGTTATTAGTACCTGCTAATATGTCAAGAAAAAAAATAATTAATTCCTGACCTGAAATATATATATATATATTAGTTAGATATTAATGACTCAGCACATACAGAATAGAAAGAACTATTGAATTATATTTCGTACAACTAACTAGAAACAACTTTTTTTTTCCCTCCTACATATTACAGCACCACAATATGCCTTGCTCTACAAGAAATTATCTGAGAGATACAATTGAAACTTTAATTTTGTCAAATAATTCTGATTTATTTCCCTCTGCTATATACCACAGTTATCAGTTTATAGGCAAACAACATCTCTACAACACAATTATAGCTCCTCCTCCCTGTCTTTGACACAAAGGTGCTCTAAGGACCAATTTTAGGATTCCCTGCAGACAAGGAGTATCAACTTTTGTCTACCTGAAAATTGAGATCATAATGGGCTCTTTAACAGTTCTGAATGACTGCTATCCATTTTGCTATTTATATAAACTAGCTTATATTGATAAAAGCAAACAAACAAAATCACTCCATGGCCATCTCTAAAAGGGAATTCTGTGCTTAAGAGTGACCAAGATTTTCCTTGAAGATCACTGCTTAAGTAAAGCAAAGCCAGTACAAAGAACTGAACAGGTTTAAAAAACAGCCCGTTTTATAAGAAATGCTGCCTTTTTAGTCACGTGCCACTTAGCTAATCAAACAGGATTTTTGATTTGCATCAATGTCTTAACATTCAGATTAGTTTGGCAAATGGCAATACAGAAGATATTTTAGTCCATACTCAATACTACTATTAAAATTTAATGGTAGTTATTCCTAGTTTTAAATACATTAAAAAAAAATCTAAAAAAACCCCAACAAAAACAACCTAGAGGATTTTGGTATTTCACTTGGTGAGAATCAGTGTTGTTGCTTACAGACACTGCAGATTAAGCAGTTTCTTAAGTCATATGGATGATGATGTATTAAGCGATTATTTCACTTGAGTGTTCTAAATAAACTAAAATAAATAAACTCCTACAAATTTATTTCATATTAAACTCAGAAAAGTGAGTACAACATTGCAATTGAACTTCTAAATATATACCACAAACGACAATGTTCAGGTAACTATTTTATTACCTGGTTAAGAGAGTAATACCAAGAAAGGGGAAGATGAAATACCCGCAAAGCTGCCGTCTTCAGAGAAAATCGTGTCTCAGTAACACCTTCTGACATGGCTCCTTCTCTCCCATAACCTCATTAAGTAGAACTATCTTGAAATCCGTCACAGATGGTCTCTGGAATACTCTGTCAAATGAAGGACACATACTAAACTACTAAACTATGCACTAGCAGCCCAGGACAGCTTTCTTCTGTCTTGAACCTCTTGCATAACAGGTACACGACTTGTTTGATTCATGGTTCTGAGTTCAGACTTGTCCTCAATGATAAGACAGAAAATCTGGCTCAGCTTAGGCCCCGTTCTCTGCTCTGTCCAGAGACCAGAGACTTGTATATACACAGCCAGGATCTACAGAGGACTTGGTCTACTTTTATTATCTGTTAACTTACTTATTATACCTTCTAAATCATAAACGGAAGCCACCCTTAGATCATTACTAAGAGCTAAAAGATTTCAGAGCAGTCAGAAAAGGTTTATCTCATTCATAGCTTCAATTTTTTGCAGACACATGAGAAACAAATACTATACCCTGACGTAGTCTCCCCCATTAAAAGGGGCCCCGCTCGCACTTCCTGATGCGGAGCACAAGGCGAAGCCCCTCATGCCTGACACCCACGGCCGCCACCGTGCCACGGAGTGAAGTGAGAAATGGTGGGCCCAGGGGCTGAGGGAGCAGTCAGCCTCATGCACCGGTTCTTCTCCGGCCACCGCCGCGCTGTGCGGTGCCAGAGGCGTTTCCTCAGGGCACGGACACGGAGCGGCGCCCGTCCGCCCTCAGAGGGGCAGCGAGCCTCGTCGGGCAGCCGGATCCCTTGGGGACAGAACCAAAGTCTCTCCGGCCCTGCCGGACCCTCCCCAGGCCAGGCAGCCCCAGCCTCGCTGTCGGAGGTGCCCGAGCCTTGCGCGCCCTCAGCTCCCGTCCCCGCAGCCTCCCAGGCAAAGGCAGCCGCACCTCTCCCTGTGCCCGCAGCACGGCGGCCCTGCGGCCTCCCTGCCTCCCCCCGTTACCTGCTCAGCCCCGGGGCAGCCGCCGCGGGCTCCGGCGGGCGGCTCCCTGCCCGCCCCGGCGGCTGCTAGGAGACCGGCGGGTGATACGCTTCCGGGCCAGACAGAAGCGGCCCCGGTCGGCTGGGTGTCAGTCCTTGTCACTACCACGTGAGGGTGACCCGCTCCGTTAGGAGTCCGCGTCGGCCATCTTAACCCCGGGCAGCCTTCTCCTGCCGACGCCGGGGCGAGGTAGGGTAAGAGACTGGCGCCGCCATCTTTGTGAAGGGCAACACTCACGTGAGTGGCCGAGACGCTACGCGCGGCCATCTTTGTGCGGGGCGCGTCCCGGCGCCGGTGCTGCCGCAGCCTCAGCCGGTGCGCGTCCGTCTGCTTGAGGAGACGCCGGCCGAGCCGTGGCCTGGGCGCGCACCTTCTTCGCCACGGCCGCCGTCTGCACTGCGGTGCCCTGGGCCGGGGAGCGCTACCCGCCAGGCCGCTGCCCCCGGAGGCTGAGGTTCGCCATCGATGTAAACCACTGGGCTGGCCGCGGCTCGGCTTAGCTCCGGGCTCCACGCACGGTGCGTCCTCCCGGCTGCTCCGGTAAGAGAGGGAGAGTCCCGCTGGCGGCGGGTAAGGTGCGAGTCGGGTCTGGGCTCCATGAGGGACACAGGAGCTCGGGGCCGGTATCTCCGGTCGGTCTCAAAGTCCAGGGCGGCTCGGCCCGCTGGGCGTGTTGGCACGGTGATGGCCGCGGCCGGGACGCCGCGCTGCCGGAGGGCTGGGCGGGGGCCAGGGGCGGTGCGCGGCCTCCATCCCTCCCTTCCCCTCCCTCCATCCCTCCCTCTCCCACCGGGCCGCGGAGCTGCGGGGCGGTGAACCGGGCGTGCCGAGGCCCCGGGTGGTCGTGCGGGCTGGAAGTGGCCTCGGAGCTCTGCATCGACCCCAGCAGGTATCTCCTGAAGTTGAAGCCACGCGGCGGCGGTGACAGATACGATGCAATTTCCTAATAAGAGGAATTGAACCGTAAATGACTCCGTTCGTTCCCTGCGGTATCTACGGGCTTGGAGCCCCGCGTAGGAGAGATGAAACAGGCTGGGAAATAAGCCGGGTGTAGTGGAAAATCACTGTGGGCTTCTCCTGTGTGCAAGCGACGTCTTATTTAGGAAAATCCTCTTACATAAAGGTCAGCTACTGAGTTTCAGAGTTAGGTCTGAATGTGTTGGAAGAAAGAAATAATTGGGCAGTCTGTATACCTTAGAAGGCAATATAAAATGAAAAACGGCTAGTGCTGTAAGATGATATACCCTCAGCTCAGGTATACCTTCTTTTTAATGTCCTTTCTATTTGAAAACAATTAAAAAAAAAATACAATGACAGTGGCATTAAAATTGTCTTGCTTGGGTGGATAGTTCTTGGTGCCTGAAGAGGAGGGCCAGGTATCTTTCATCAGCTTGCTGAGTATGCTTTTGTCATTCAGTGGAAAAAATACAGGGTTTTACTCTAAATACATAAAGTAAGTTTTCTATGAGAGTTTGTACTGGGGTTATTTTTCTCCAAGAAAACTGAATACTCATGTTTAGAGTTATAGCTTAAAAAAGGTAGAAGTAGGAAGGGATGAAAGATGAAAATCAAAACCACTTACTGATTAACAGACTATAAAGGAACTTACTGTGTGAAATGAAGATTGATCTTCTCTATTTCTTGACTTAAGAAGACTTTTCTCAACGTTAGTAAATATTTTTAATGTACATTGTTATGTTTAAGTAAATTCTGTGATGATTGTCAAGGGATCCAGTAAAGTTTTTAAAGAGCAACACATTAGAACTGATAGAAAAATATACATCTTAAAAATCTGAATATGTATGTCTAAGGCTGTAGCTTCAACAGGCGTGTGTAGTTTGGAATGAATGCTGGTGTGTTTTTTCTGAAGTGTGTAGAATCTGTGTGATAAAGTAATGCCTGAAGTTCCAGATCTCTTTAGTGTTCTAAGAGATTAAATGTTCAGATACAAAGTGGCACCCAAGTGTCAATCTTTTTCTGTTGCTATAAAATGAAAATAGATATTAAATGCAGCCATATATCAACATCACTAGTGAGTAACTGTGAGTGCAAATAAGAAGCCTGAACTCAGAGCTTACGGGTTTGATGTTTAGAGTCGTATGGCCAAAATAATAGTAGCCTATTAGTAATACACATTTACTGCTTCAGGTAATTACTATCTTCAGAGTAATCCTCTATAAGCATTCCCTAACTGAACTGTGTAAAATGATCTGATAAAATGACTCCACATTTAGGGATATTTACAGAATAAGGATACATATTCATTTAAGTATCTGTTAAAGTGTTACCTACTATAGCTAGGCAGATGAAAACGTTAACTTTTTGAGAGAATTTAAAATCATATGTTTCTGTAGGAAATATTAGGCTCCTTGCATGAACTTCACATTATTTGTAATATCAGTTGAATACTTAGTATCTGGTGGAGTTGTTCTATGTCTGTAATAGTTGTTCTGGGCGGAAACAAACCTTTTGGTGGAAACTGTGGAGGGATAACAAGGGAGAGACTGCAAAGTTCTCCTAAATATGGGTTTTAAAAAATAGAACTATGATGAGAAGCTTACTTCATGAATGTGATAATGAACAGTAGTTCAGTCCTGGCTCAAATCAGGACAAACCATTTTCTGTACAAACTGAGTTCTATACCCAGTTAAGTTTTCCTTCATTCTTGACCTCATAGTGAAACCAAGTTGTTTCTTGAATCTGGTATCTAGAATCATTCAGGTTGGAAGAGACCTTCAGGATCATTGAGTAGGTCCAGGATTTTCAGTTGGTAATTTTTCTAAGGTTCCTGTAAGACCATGGAATATTTTTTCAGTATCCATGAATAGTGACAGAAATACTTGTTACCTCTTGATGTGTGATTGCTGTCTAAGAGTTCCTGTCTTGGTAACAATTTTTTTAGCATTCCGCAAACAGAGGGCTGAAATTACTTTTACAGGTGCTTTCCAGAGTGTTTCTCAGTCATTCTAATATATAAACTTTTGATTCAGGAAGCTTCAGACAGAGCTGGGAAGGAACAAGCTACTTTTGGATGAGGTCAATGCAATGCAGAAGCTTGTGGAAAGGTAGATGTGATAATGAGATACATCAGTAGAGGAAGCTAAGCAATCCTTTCAGATAGAGTAGGAAGTGGTGAAATGGAGGAAGGGCAGACAGCAGGGGAGTGACTGCTCTGGGCTTGCTTGGACTTAGATGAAGGATGAATCATGGTTTTGAAATTAATTTTACAGTTATAGACTTTAACACAAAATTTAAAAAATTCTGTTACTGCAGTTAGATATTTTAAGCTACAAAGGTTATGGCAGTACAGCAAGTTATCATAGTTGCTGCAGGATGGAAGGAGATATGTAAGAATTTTTTTAATAGAAGGGGAAAGGAAGGCTGCCTAGCTCTGCCTGTGTAATAGCATGTATAAAATCTGCAAGATTAATTTTACTTCTACAAGGAATGCTCTCCATATGGACAGGAATAGGGACCACATCTGTAGGGACACGAGTTTCAACATGCTTTGGTCTTTCTGGTAATTATGAGGAGGTGCAGACTGCACCAAGGACAAGAATCTGATGTGAGCAGAATTCCTGGGTTTGGATTTGTTCTGGACTGCAGGTTTGGATTTGCATGGTTCAAAGTGTGAAAATTAGCTATTAAATACAGATCTGGTACCATGAGGTGAGGTCTTCACTTCATTCATAGCTTTATATTGCTTGGTATAATGCATTTAGAAAGCTTCTTCCATAAAAACAAACAAAACAAACGCCCCCCCAAACCTAAAGCTTTACCAGTTCATTACACCAGTCTCTCTAAAGCATTATTTTTAAATCAGCATTAATTCACACTGAATTTTATTAAGGTTATCAGCACTTTATTTGAAACTTTAAAACTCTCTTGTCCATTTTCAGTGCTTTAACATGCCTTGCAAAATGTGCAAGGTGGAAAGTATATTCGTGTTTCCACTTTTCTTCTGAAAATGAAGTTAACAGTTCAAATCAGAATTGCTAATATTGCTGATGTTGAGCAGATTTGGCCTGAAAAGCTATGGTTTTCATGTTTTAAGTGTCTTTCAGCAATACTGCATGTAGATTACAAATAAATACTGAACTGAGCAAATACTTCTCCAGTTGCAGCCTGTGTTGGAGTCATGCTTTTTAAATGCCATGCTATTGGTTCAGGATGAGAATTTAGACCTCATCTTGAAAAAAATTGCAAATTATTAATTTACTGTAGTATTTCCAGTCTTGTGAGAGAAGTTCTTAACTGCTTTCTTGAACAGCTGTTAACGTGACATTCAGAATGACTGAAAGATACACATACACACTTGAGAATGGGCATACATGTTATATAATAAATATCTTGTTTAATACTTACACTCAGGTATATACCTGCATGTATGTAAAAAATTATATAAAGTTGTATGTATTATTCCTAGAAAAATGATATATGATACTTTAGTAATAATAGTTATATAGGAATGTTGGTAGGAATACTGTAGACTATTTAAACACATACACACATTTATATAAAGCTCTTTTGTTAATCAAAGGGAACTGAAATGCCTCTTGATTCAAAGGGTTCTTATCATGAGCCAATAGAAGTAAAGACCAAGTCAAAGATAACAAGCTGAAAGTTCACTAGGAAGTGTGTATGAGGTGCCTCCTAGGCAGGGTTTGTTTTTCCTCATGCTGTCAAAGCTCTGTATTACTTAATACTCAAAGGAGTCAATGGGTGGACAGTGAAAGAAACGGAGCTAAAGCTGCCAAGGCAAACAGGCAAAGTGGAAACAGATACTCAGAGCTAAAGGCTGCCCACAGTTCAAGGAACATGCATCACTGAGTTAGGATGGAAGTTTAGTTGCAAGTCTTGATAAAAGAATGCTAGCTTGAACAGATAATAATTGGGGGAAAAAAGCTTAAGATTTCTTGGGATTTGGAGAGGTTGAGACATCAATAGTGATTGTTTAAGTGACAAAACTGGAACAAAATTCTTGGATGCTTCCTGTCTGCATAAGTAATTTGGAATATTTATCTAAAAAGAATGTTACAGAGTTCAGTTTTAAATTTTCTTTCTGTTAAACTTCATAGCTTTCTGTGCAAACATTAATAACAAGAAAGTGTTTGTATTTAGCATTCTTTATTACTGATAAGTGTCTTTGTCTGTATCAGAGACCTTGGATGGACAGAGAAAACTCAAACGAGCAAAGTTCACTGAGTGTTCAGTACTGCATGTGAATTACAAGTTTCAAGTTTCAGTTGTCTTTTGATACATTCCAGATTCAGGCCTATTATGTATCTTTATAAATAAATAAAACCAAGATAAAGTTTCCTTCTCCTTTGATAAGCGAGTCGTGCGCTCCCACATTTTAGCCTTCACAGCTTCAGTGTTCAGCCTTCACTCCTTAGCACTAGAATATACAAAGCCACCACCAGTTCTGGGGAGGCTTGAAATCTCTCATGTTTATGTCATTTGGGTACTATGCTGGAGTACAAGAAGTTAATTATTTGATGCAAACAAGGTCTGCTCCACTCAGGATTCTTTCAGTTTATGCCCTAGAAGTCAGACAATTTCGATTGAGAAATAGCTGTGTTTAATTTGGACTGTTGTTTGGACTAATCTTACTGTTAATAAATTTACTTATACTAACTTACTTTAAAAAAGGCATTTTCTTTTAAAAGGTATGTATATCTTGCATATTAGATATCTTTTTTATTGCTGCCTACTGTTTGGGCAACCCTGGAATTAGGTTTTACTCATTCTTTTTTTCTGTTCACAAGCGATTCCCTGGTCTTGAAAATCCTACCTACAGGATCTCAGAAAAAATACAGCTTCTAAAATGTCGTCACCCAGCAGCAATTGCCCACACTTGGCATCAGTTGGTGAGATAACAAAAGAGGAACTCATACAGAAATCTCATGTGAGTTGTAGCATCTTACTTTCTTCCCATCACAGCTGACTTTGGTCACTTTTTAAAGCTACAAACCTTGTAATGTACCGTTAGTTTTCAAATGCACTTATTTGTTAAATCTTCTATAAAAGCTAAAATGGAGTAAGATTTACAGACTTAACTGAAAAACTATTTTTCAGTATGTAACACTTAGAGTACCTTTCCTAGCAGTGTTTTCCAAAGCAAGTGATGTCTAATGGAAATGTAAGTTAAAATTAAGATAACATAAAGCTGAACTTTATTTTCAGACACTGCCTTTGTAGAAGTTAGTTATTAGGACTATTGGTGTAATACAACATTGATAATGATTTTATGTAGAAAGTGTAACAAAGAAATTTGTGCTGAAGTTTTTCTTGGAGAGTTGTTTGCTTTTTGATGGAGGAGGCTCCATTTTGAGAAAATGTCCTACCTGAACTCTTATTTTCCACCTAGTATTAATAAATGGTTCAAAGAAAGATTTTGTAACCCATCACAGGAGCTGAGAGGTGATCAAAGGCCGAACCCTTTCTGTCCATGGTGCTAAATTTGTTTTCAGAGAAAGTTTAACTATTTGCTGCTGAGGAGGGGAGAAGTTCTATAGTATTGCATCTTTTGTTGTGAACTTTTACAGTGGTGTTGACTGTCTGGAAACAGAAATACGCAGTTATTACAGGTTCTATCACTTTCATTTATGTTTAATTGTGAGTAAAGGCCAATTTAAAGGATTTTATAGTAATGTGATTTATGTCTTTGCTTTATTTAGAAGAACAGTTGTTGGCTTAAGATGAAAACTCATATATCCAAGGTTTTACTAGAAAAATATGTTGATCTAAAGATTTTGTGAAGCAAAACAAGAAGTTGGTTATTATTCAGTTGATAGTGAGCTTTACAGTATTTTTTTCTCATTTTTTTTTAAAGTTAGGGTTTACTGGTGAAATTAAAAAATAATATTTTGCTTGTGTCTTTTACTTGAATAGGGCACTTGTCAGGACTGTAAAGTCAGAGGACCCAACCTTTGGGCATGCTTAGAGGTAAGTAGATCTGTTGTTCCATTGTAGCATCCTTTTCTAGGAATCTCTAGATAAGGTGGAAGTATTTGTTTTGTGCACCAGCTTTAATGAAATTGTTTAAAACGCTTCCTTAAGTTACTATTTAAAACAAATCCTCTTTGCAGTTTTCTATTTTTAAAATTATTTGCCTTTTATCAGGTACATGCTTCTTGGAATTCAAGAATACTGTATGATTTTTTTTTTTTTTTTTGCTCTTGTTTTTTTTAATCTGTTTCCCAGGTTTGAAAGCCTAAAAAAGAATTTATTATCCCTGAATTAATTATTACTTTTTATAAGCTTCATTTAGCATTTGTAATAACAAGGTCTAGCAGTAAATGCAGACTTCTAACAACATTACAGTGCATACTGAATTTGTAATTACATAGCAAAACAGAGAAAAAACTCACTTTGAAACTTGTAGAACATGATATTATACTTTCTTTGAACATCATATTAATTTTGTACAGCCTTTACCTTTGTATAGGGTTCTTTCTTAAATATGCTTCTGCTTTACTTTTCTTGCTGTTTACAAAACAACCATCATTTTCAGTGTGTTTAAAACAAAAAGCTCTGAAAGTGTTGCTTCTGATTGGTCTATGATACCAACAGCATAATATGCTGCTAATTTAGTTTTTAAGATGTCTTGTGAGTTCCTCAGACATTCTGCAGTTTCCAGAGACTGGAAGCCCCATTTTGCTCTATGGGGTTAAACTTCATTTCTTGGTAACATGTGTGTTAAGTCCTGTCAGGAAGAGATGTAGGCTGAGATGCCAACCTTCAGGTGTAGGTTGGAGTATTTTTTAAACCTACTTAATGATTTTTCTTTTAAATGTATTATGGTAACAGTTAAGACCTAAGATTATTTTGCTTCTTCTATCAATAGGAGATAAAAACAAAGAAGAAACAATATTTAATGTCTTTGTTAGATGGCTTGAATTTTAATAACATACTATATTAGGTACATTACAAACATTCTTTTGGGAGTAGGAAGAGATTTTTCAGAGATGCACCAGCCTGGCAGATACAGAAATGCTGTGATGCTTAAAACTTTTTTTTGTATTTGTCACTTAAAGCTCTTAAATGTTTTCTGAAAGACTTACTTTCATACCAACATTTCCATAGGAGAGTTTTGTAATATGTAGGACACTTAGTGTCATGCTGTAGTGTTTTTCCTCTTGGGTTAGTTGGCATCTTGCCTTCATCTTTTTCAGTAATAAAATACGGTGAGATCTCAGCATGTTACTATCTGGCACTTAGCCAATAGTTGTGATTATTTAATATGGAAAATTGACCGTGTTCAGCTGCTATTTGATTGTATAAATTAATGTGCTTAGGGAGTTATACAGATACCATGCTTTACCCTTGTGATTGTCTTGACTCATGCAAATGAGGAATTAATGAAAATTGTTTGAAGACTGGCAGCTGCAAGATTCCACACTCAAATCAGCCAGCCATGTTTTGCAATTAGCACAATTAAAATCAACAATTATTTTGCATGTTATAACTAGAATGTAGTAAGTATTTAAGCATATAATGCAGGAAACTCTTATTTAGAGGTGACAGAACTAATTAACTGTGAAGTAACACTGATAAACAGGAACTGCAGATAGGGACATGCAGGCATTTTTGTTATATAAATGCCATGTTTTGAGCCTTTTGCAGTTCAGTATTTTAGACACTGGGCTAACTTTGTTTTCTGTAACAATCTCTAGCAAACCAGCAATTGTAAAAAAAACCTTAATCGAAGTAAATATATGGCCAAAAAAAGCCTATTTCAAATGCATTAAATGCATAATACTGCTTACCAGTGAGATGAGTTAAATCTTGCAGCATCCCTATTTACATTAGGTGATACTTATTTTAACAGTTATTATGCCTTTATCTTGGTTTGTGTAGTATACAGCTTGAGTGAATTTTAAAGGGACTGGCACTATGTTCTTATTCTGTAAACCTGTTTGATACCACTTTTTAATTCTATATTCTTCTTTGTATCTTGCTCAACAGAATAGATGTACGTATGTTGGCTGTGGTGAATCCCATGTTGATCACAGTACCACCCATTCCCAGGTATATGTATTTCCTAGCATTATAGTTACTTGAAGCAGTAAAGTAAAATTAGAAAGCTTTTTATACTTACTTTAGTGATGTTAGTAACCTGGGTTAGCATAACTGTCTGGAAATTCAATTAGCTGTGTCTGGTTTTCATTGATAAAAGCAGGTTTTACTAATTTAGAAGTATGTGAGTTTACAGTCTCTGTGCAGCTGCATATTTATTTATGTAATTCTGATGTTATTGTGCTCCTTAAAAGAACATGATGAAAATTTAAAAAAAAAGATTGCTGATGATTTTCAGGATGTATGGATAAAAGAGTTCTTGAGTATTTAAGCTATTGTGTAGCACTTCCCTACTTCAGCCTACCTTTTTAGGATTGTGGCTGCCTGATGGGTAACGGGATGGAAGCTGGATTGCTGAACAGGTGTAAGACAGGAAGTATAAATTACCAGAACCAGGTGCTTTGTTTCTGCATTAACCTCCCTGTTACAGTGGCTACAGATGAAGAACCTGTAGACTGAGCTGGATATATCCTTTCCTGCTATGTCCTGATTTTGGATCCAGCTTGGTAGGAGCAGTGGCGTGTGCGCACTGTGTTCTGCAGCATGCCAAGTTCTGGCAAGGTTGGACAGCTTGAGTGCATCTGTTTGAGTCTTAAACTCCCTGTCTGTTCTGTGCACACTTGCCAAAACAAAGCAAATGAGATGTCTCATTCTCCCTTAACAAAAACATTGTGGACAGAAGGATGGCAGTTTTATTAACATGTCATTTAAGAATTGCTGACTTGCTGATTAAATTAACTTCTTGCCTCCGATTTACAGTTTGTCAAAAAATACATCAACGGTTGCACAATGAGCAATTTTTGGTCCTTAAAAATAGTAAAAAAATCCCAGCCGTGGTGCATATTTAAATGAACAAATAGAATATGCCAGGGTTTTACAAGAAGTATGCCTTGTGACTGCGTTTTACACCTATTCCTGATTTTTTTTTATTTTTTTTATTTTTTTTTTTAGCAAGGCTTTGAGAGAAGTACATATTTATACAAATCAGTAGTACAATAATATGAAACTACATAAACACTTTGGTTTTGCCATCTATTTATTTTAGTTTAGTTTCTGGATAGTAAGCCCAGTTCTCATGTCTGGATTGATTTTTTTAAACTTTTTTTTCCCTTCCCCTCAGTAAACTCAACAAAATGAGACAAACAAGGTTGACATAAATCAGTTTATTTCTGCTTACTCCCATTATCTACCAGTAAGATTCTTGAGTACTGCAAATAATCCTGGTCATTATGACCACTTCAAGAAAATTAATAACCTGTTGCTTTGGAGACCTGAAATTATTTATGCAGCTGAAACTGCAGAGTCAAGCATATTCTTATTAAATTCGTCATAGAAATTTATGTAATCTGATAATTTTTAGTAGGGGGAAGGCTACTTGATAAAAATGTAGTCCACATTTTATACTAAAATCATTATTGTACAAGGCCCTATTAAATGAGACTAGGAGGAACTTGGGACATCCTGCAGCAGTTGTATTTTCCTAATAATCTAGCAAATCCATCATTGTCTATAAACATCTCTGGTGCTCTTATACAAGGAAGAAATACAGGAAGTATTGGTGAAAATATTTGTGAGATGATAGCAACTCTGAACCCATTTTACAGTAAGAAAAGAGGCTAAAAAGAGATGAAAATTAGAGGAGTAAAAATATTCTCCATCTGTAAATTCTGATATTGCTTCACAGTATGAAGCGGTCAACAAGAGAAGTCTAGAATGTTTGTTTTGATATGAACACCTCTAACTGAACTGAAAATCTTGTCTTGTTCTTCTGATTGATTTTTAAATAGCTTCAATTTTCTACAGCAAGACAGTAGAAATAAACAGCATCCCTAATTTAGAGGAGGTGGCTGCCATTATGACTCATAGCAGACATTCCTGGAAAAATGTTTTATTGTGAATTGTAACACTTGTGACAACAGCCTTTTTTTTTTTTTTTTTTGGAATTACACAGAGGCATGTCAGATAGGACAATGGCTTTGCATCTGATTGTATCTCATTGCTAATATGAGTGACCTGTACTAAAAATTGGATAGTGTTGGATAGTTTGTGCTGAAATTTCAGTAATTGAATTTGCTATTTTTTGATGTTCTAACATACACATTTGTTTCATTGTTTAAAGAACTAGAATTTGAATACTTCTGTTCTGCTTTGCATGTTGCAGTATTTAATTATTCCAAATTTCTGAGTCACAGTTTTGTTTTTTGTTCCCTTTTAGGAGACAAAACACTGTCTAACTGTCAACCTTACTACACTCCGTGTTTGGTGTTATGCCTGTAGTAAGGAAGTATTCCTGGATAGAAAACTGGGATCTCATTCTCCACTACCAAATGCAAGAATCTCTCAACAAGCACAAGAAAATAGTGTGCAGGTATTTTTTTAACAAAAATGGAACAAAGCCAGCTGTAGCTTTGCTGTGAACAGTGTGTCTTCTCTTCATGAGAGACTGACTCCTCCTCCTTTCTAGTGGCTCAACTTTCTGTTAATTTATCTCTATTTTTTATAAAATTCCTTTGAGAAGACAGTGCTCAGCCTCTGTGTTCTGTCTTTATGTATTGCATGCTTCCTAAGGATGCGTTTTTCATTTATTTTCTATTGTTTGTAGTCCACAGTAAACTGTAAAAAACCACAGGGTTAAATTTAAATTTACAAGATTGGAGTAGTTTACCTGTGCCTTCTCGTTCTATCAGCTCTCGCAATGATATTTAAAAAATTCATTGCAGTAATTGCTGTCTAACAGGGAGTGGCAGAATGCCTTAGTAGGTGTTTTTGGATACTTACCTGAGATATAAAGTCATTCATACAAGCACAGTACTTTTGGAGAAATGTATGCAAATTGTTAACCTCATTCTACTAGTAATATAAGACACTTAAAGGGATTCCTATAATTTAGTTTGAGGTTTAAAATGTCTTGTCTTCAGTTTTGACAAATGAGTGAAAAAGTCTTGATTTTTGTGTTAGTGTGTGGGAGAATTTTTCCAGTGGAATGGTAGATTCACAAACACTCCTGAGTAGTTAAGAATTTAACCACTGTGCAAGAAGTTACTAGGAAGGCAATAGCAACCTGTGCCAGTTCTATGTAGGTGTAATTTTGGCGTGGAATGACAAATTCATTGTCTTAGATTCATGTGGAAAAAAAATTTCCAAACTAGAAACCAGAATGCTAGTAGTGTTCTGTGGCAGATAGGATTCTTAAGGGGTATGATTACACCAAAGAGAAAAATATGGCTGGTACCTGGAAAGTTGGTATTTGTTGAGTAAAACACAGTCTTAAAATTGTAGTGCTTTGTATGATTATGGCATCAAAGACAACTTTATAAAAGCACTTAGCTGTTCCTAACTCCACATTTATTAGCAATTTACATAGTAGTTGAAGAGGAAGGTAATGAATAAAACATCAGCTCATACTGGAGAGAAGTTAAAGGAAAAGAAGAGCAAAGCAGAAATTATACAGAGGATTCTGAAATATGCCGTTTGCTTGTCTCGTTGCTTGTTCTGTGATTTCAACAAGGTTTGTTAAGGTTTGGTTTGTGGTTATTCTTCATTGGCATCAGTACTTTTCACTCTGATATTCTCTTTGCTAGATAAGTGTTAGCTTGGAGAAAGTTATGCTGCAGCTAAAGTATAATTGGTATACTGTATGTATCTGAAAAAAGTGCTATTTCTTGCTTAATGTACTTATATAAAGAGGACAGGTGATTCAGTTAAAACTGACACAAGTACAAGTTTGGTATTCTAAAATTGGTTTGATTAAGACAGCTATGGAAGCAATACTGTGATGCATAGGCTGGAGAGGAAGGAGCAGTTTTTCAGTATGTGTAGAAATGAAATATCTTTTCATACTTTGAAGTTTAGTATTTAATATGAACATGATCTGTTAATTTTCTCAAAATGCCAGCAGCTCAAACAGAATAGTATGACCAGAATATTTATTTTTTGAATTTCTGTTGTCCAGAAATTCTGGTGACTTGATAAAAAGCTGGGTTCAGACTTCTGAACTTGTGTTCTATTATATTTAACCTGTTTTAGTCTTCCAAGAAAATGTGTGTAACACACAGAAATAGAAATACAAAGTCTGTCAAACATTTTGTTGAGAACTGTTATTTATATGATGACAAGAGCTCGCTGTGAAGTAAATGTCTGTCTGCCGAATATTCTTGTTTCTCTGTTAGTACATTTTGCTTTCAACAGTTTGTATTCCATAAATGTAGTGAGCCATCTGGTGGCATATCAAAACCATACACACTAACTATGTGATGGCTGCTGTGTTAGCTTTTCAGTGCTGGCTTACTGCTTGTTATCCAAGGGGAGAAATACTATAAATTGCTTCGTTTTGACCCTTTAGCTGTTGTGATCTTGTCACTGCTAATATGAAAAAAACCCCATGGGGCTCTTCCTAGTAAACTTTATTAGTGTGACTGTGGAATCCTATTGTTGTCACTTCATGTGCAGTGAGATTTCAAAAAGGCATTTAGATAATTTTCATTTCCTAGATTTGCTGGTAAAACTACACATAAGCTAAATTAAGAGGAAAATTGATACATACAAGTAAATATATTTTTTCTTTTTTCTCCTCAAGGATTTTAAAATACCTGGTAATCCCACACTGAAGATTCCACTAGCAGCTGTATTTGATGACTTAGATATAGAAGTGGAAGAAGATGAGTTAAAGACAAGAGGTAATAAAAGCAAAATCCAGTGCTTCGTTGTCCTTTATAATGTGTACATGTCTGCAAGTATGTTCTTTAGCTGTATTCTAGTTTTCTTTTAGGTAGAACTGTTCCCTATTCTCCTCCAATAAAGATCTGTTATTTTTAGTTTCATCTTTATTGCAGCAGCCTTTACTTACGTTCAGAGCAGAGCCTGCAGTGATAAATGTAGTGTGGCTGTGCAAGCAGCAACAAAACTGAGCAAGCATGTGACACTAATGTTTAGTGTAGCTGGTGTTCTAGTGTAGCTGGTGTTCTAGCTGCTCTGGTAAGAGTTGTTTTTTTAATAAAATCTGTTCTAAAGTGTTCTCCTGTCCTAAGAGGTTCCTGATTTGAATGCTTTCCTGCATTTTGGGTAACCCTTTTCTGAGCCTGTAGAATCCCAGGATGTGCATTTTTCTTTTGTTTGGCTTTCTCCTATTCAGTAATGCATTTCATGCCCTAACAAACTTTGTTGTAAAAGATTATCCCCTCTAACATTAAGCTGCTGTACAAACAAACATGAGCATGGATGAAAGCCCAAAAAGTGAAGCCTTAATTTCTCATTTTATAAGAGAACATATTAATTATTTCTTACAAGTCTCAAATAGGTACTGATAATTTTTAAAAGGATATGTGTGTGTATTAGTGATGAAAATATTTCTAGGTACCATTTTATCAAAAACATCTGACCAGCAGATTGTTGTGCTGTTGTTTTTGGGGTGCCAGTGCATATGCCAAGGCAGTTTTTTTCCATCAGTGTTATTCTAATTTATAGATCTCATTTTTCCTTCACTCATCCCCTACCATCTTTCCCTCTCCTAAGTCTGCTGGCATTGGCTAAAAAAAAAATACTTTGTCCCTTCTGTTGCCTGGCAGTCTTTGTGGATATGTCACCACCCCACTAATTTTCCCATCTGCCCTTAAATCATTAAACCATGTGTCTTATTCCCAGTTAGTTTCTCCTACCACTATCTGTGTTTGGGTATTTTTTATGTCCTATTAATATTTTTGAATGTGTAGCTTATATAGAAGTAATACACAAACCATTGACGTCTCCATTAATACTGATGTGATTGTGTTAATATGTTTTTCAAATTTAAAGAAAAAATAATCCTTAGTGCTGGTTTACCATTGTTCTCTAAAATTTCTTCTGAAATGCTTTTGATAAAGCAAACCTTATAATATGGCTTTACAAAAAAAAATACATGTACTGTTGTTAAAAAATAAAATAAAATATAAAATATTATGGCTGGTTTTGCCTTCTAATTTCAGTAAGAATGGCCATCCTTCTTGTACCAGAAATTTGAAGGGCAGAATGCAGGAACAGATGTAGGAAGCAGGACAGTATTTTCATTCCAATGGAGGAACCTTTAAAAACTTTTAAATTTTAATTTTAAAGTTCTGTGTATCAGGATACTCAGCTGAAGTAACCAGTCTTTTTTAGATGTAAAAGCTTTTCTTAGTATGTTTTATTTTTCTGACACAGGCTAAAATAATCAGGGTAGTTTCAATACTTCAAGGATTGCATAGAGCTAATGGTATTTATTGCTGAATATTTTAAGTTTTCCAGTCTTATTGGGCCTTTGCCTGTAAACGTTGCTGTTTTCTCACACAAAAGCAATTTTATTTTGAAGTTAATATTATGATTGATTTAACACTTGGTTTTCTGTGAACTATTTCAGATAATTTTTTAAAAAATTGAGAATATATGAAACTTACGACATGTTTAAATAGCCTCTCCTCAAATATTTAGAGGGCATTTTTCATGACTCCGTAATCACTGAAAGAACATGTTAATTGTAACTTTTATGTATGTAGAAAAACCATATGTGGATATCAGTGAATAATCTGGGCTTGAAAAGAAAATCTGTGGGGGTGTCTAATCTGAGCAGTCTGTGTAAAAATAAGGGTTTGTAGTTGGTGCAGAAGACTCCTGATCATAGGCAATTACAGTTCTGATTCTGGGGTAATCACACACTGAGTAGGTTTTGAATGTTTAGTGTAATCTGTCTGCTGGCCTGCATTTGAGATGAAAGAATGAAATCTGTCTTGAGAAGCTTTTGATAATACGAGTAATGGTTATGAACCCAGCATAGCAATGATTTAACTGAACAGGTAAATCATTAGTTCATTAAATATCAATAAACATATTTTAAATTACAATCTGCAGCTGTCATAAACCATCAGAAGTTAGTTACTGAAATGAATTACAATCTACTTCTCTGAAGTCTTTTTTTGTCAGCCCAAATTAAAACACTTAATTACTGCTTCTAGTTAGACTAGTATTCCTTTTGGAGCTCTGTTTCTCTTAGTTACAGCTTTGCATTATAATTGGCACCAGAGGTGTTACAGGAGTTTTTAAATTAGTACATATTTTCTAGGAAGCATTTTCCTTAATATGTCTTTTGTTGGATTAACAGATTTACTGAATATTCATTCCGGTTTTCAGGTCTAACAGGATTAAAAAATATTGGAAACACTTGTTATATGAATGCAGCTTTACAAGCTCTTTCTAACTGGTAAGAAAAATGGCTGTAAATGTAATTTTGTGTTTGCTTATATGTACCTTTTCTCAAGATGGATTTTGAAGAGCTGCAATACCATGAAACATGATGTGTATGTATTTATTAAATCTAAATCTTACATGCTCCAAACAATTGTCATTGATAGGAGAGAAAAAAAAGATTATATGAGCTACTATGCTTTTTTGCTGTTTCATTCTAATTGGTCATTGTCCCAAATAAAAATACGTGTGGTTTCAGAAATTGGAAGAAAATATGATAAAAGTTATTAAATTTGTGTTGTTGTTTTCTATTTTGATTTAGTTTTTTTCTGCTACAGAAGAAATAAAAGGAAACACATAAGAATAAACACTAATTTTAAAAATAGTAAGATCAAAAGGTTCAAATTCAGTCCTTATCAACAATGCATTTGGGGCATTCTATGTTAGATCATGCTAGGAATGGTTAGACTATAAAATCATCTAATTCCATGGGGTTACCAGACAAGTTCACAAAGAAGAAATCTACAAAAGCTGAAGAGAGAAAATCACTGTCCAACTCTGAAATTGTATTCAAAATAGTTAGGTGGGGATAGTACTTGGGCATAAATCATATATACTTACTGTATGGATCTGCTTCTGGCTGCAGTCCAACTAGACCTCACTGAGATCCTTTGTTAAGGGACAGGAGAACTGAGGCAAATCTCTCTAGAAGGTAAAGAGGTGGACGAGGCATCTATCTAATAATGATGTCTAATCATAAATGATTCTGTTGAGAAATACCAAAATTTTCAAGGATGCTGGGATATCTTTCTTGGATAAAAATAGGTCCAACCTGTACAAGCAATTGTGACCTTGAAAGGGGGGTTGAAGGGAGAGAAGTGAGAGAGTATGTGATCTGGCAACACTGTGTAAAGGAAACAATTTATACCAGAATGATTATTTAGCTATTTACCCACAAACATGATGAGGCACTGTTGGATTCTGAAGAGAAGATGTGTTTAAGATGCTATTTATCAACTAGGCTCATGGTGACCTTTGCTGTAGTGGTACATTGCCTTGAATTTCAGTCCCATTAGATAATGCTGGTGATTTAACAAATGGCAGAATATGTTTGAGGAGCAGTGCTCCTCTACTGCTGAACCAGTCCTGCTGCAAAATGTGTGGCTGCAGCATTTCAAGATGTAGGAAATGTAATTGTTTGATTACATAATAGTGTTACTCCTTTTTTTATCTTTTTTTTTTTTTTTTTTCCCCTTAGTAATCATGTATGAAATGCTGATTTGCTCTGTATTTTGACAAACTCAAACAACCTGAACTATAAATAATATATTCTTCTTTTTAACCAGCCCACCTTTGACGCATTTTTTTCTTGACTGTGGAGGCTTAGCCCGAACAGATAAGAAACCTGCAATTTGTAAAAGTTACCTCAAGCTGATGACGGAACTCTGGCACAAAAGCAGGTATTGCATCGTTTTGGTGATCAAATGATTATCAGTTAACTCCAGAGTCATGAAGGATGCATTCATCTATCCTGGGTTTCTAGTTTTTAGTTTTTGTCCTCTTAAAATTAAGGAAAGAGTAACTTGTAGGGTTTAAACACTTCTTATAACCTATTATTTTCTTTTCTAAAGATAGAACAAATAACTGATGTAAATTGTAGTAAGGAAGGTCTGACAAGAAATAGATGATAACACTATACGAAGTAGTATTAAACTTATTTTTAAAAGTTTATGTCTGCCAGAAATAAATCTAAAATGTTTAACTGCTTTATCATCCGTGTCCTTCATTCTGTAGAAATGTTTTATCGATTTCTCTTATTGGTTTCTATGTAAGTAGAAGGGTAAAGAAACAGTTCTTGGCATCGTGCCAAGAACATCTGAAATGGAGCATGAAAGTTCTGATACAGTCTTTCTGTTGGATGACAGATTTTTTTTAAAAAAGTATACTTAATTATTTAATACCAACATTATATTTGCTTAAGATTAATATTGTTTGTTACATGTGTTATAGTACAGTTCCAGGTAAAATTAAGATCCCACTAAAGACAGAAGACGCCACTTGAATGTTTCCTTTTTTATGTTTTCATATATTTGGAACATACTTTTTTTTTTTTTTTTTTTTTTTCCAGACCTGGTTCTGTTGTTCCTACTGGCTTATTTCAAGGAATTAAAACTGTTAATCCAACATTTCGAGGCTACTCGCAACAGGTAGAACTTTCATGTCTTGTAGAATCATAGAATGGGTGTGGGTTGGAAGGGACCTTAAATATCACCTTGTTCCCATCCTCCTGCCATGGGCAGGGACATCTCCCATAGGTCAGGTTGCTCAAGGCCCCCTCCAGCCTTGTCTTGCACACTTCCAGGGAGGGGCATCCTGCATCTTCCCTGGGCAAATAGATCTGCCCAAATCATAGAATTGGCCTTTATCTTTTAATCTTGATACTTAACATCCTTCTTGTATTTTTTTTAAAGCAAATGCAACATAAACTTTAGTTTATATTCTTCAAATGTAGTTAGTCTGAAAACAAGCCATCAACAGTTAAATCAGATGGGTTTTTTGTTTATATGAAATTTGTGAAAGGCTGGCAACTTGTTAGGGTAACTCCTTTTCCCTTGTTGAGGAAAATAATATGTATCTAAAGTTTTCCCTTTGTGTGAAATAGTGCTGCTAATATTTGAGCAGTCCCAGAAAACAAAAATGTTCAAAAAGAAAAGATATTATGGTAGATTATTTTAATATTAATCTACCAAGTATATTTTATAAAAAATAAATACCCAGTATCCAGTTTTCATCTAGTATCCTTAAAAAAGAAAAAACTGGTTCATAAACAGTATTGTTGGAACTGTAAGTTGTAGCTTGCTAAGGAGGTATGGATTATTACAAAGCCAGGGCATTCTTAATTTGGTTCTTCATGCACTATTTTCTGTATTCATACAGTTTGCAGTACTTCATTAAAAGCTTTTTAGCTACAGGAAAAATTTAAACCCTGTGATTAGAAAAGCTTACTAATATATTCCAACAATCTGTTGTTACTCAAAGGAATTTTGCTATTTTAGTTAATATGTTTCATATTTGTGGAGCAGATGATTAGAATACATCTTACTGTACAAATGCTGCATGTAGCTGTTAAATGTTTTATTTCACTCATTAATTTCTAAATGCCACATGAGTTTCTGGAAAAGTAGGCAATTGATCTTGATAACTGAGAAGAAACTATAGAAAATTGGTTCTTGCTTTTGAACATTGGTAAGAATCTTTTTCCATGCAGAACAGAAGTCAATGAGAAGCTTTTTAGGTTCTACCTGGATCACACTTCAGTTGTGTGTTTGGTAGGTCTCTTGGCAACAATTAAAACACATCTGGTTTTTCATGACAGAGCTCTCCTATTGCCCAGCCGTGCAACTTGGGCAGCCAATTGGGCAGCCATGTTCAGTGTTCAGGGAAGAAGAGGAATTCTTTTCCTCAGTGAAGAATGTTTATCAGTTAATCTGTGTTTCAGGACACAGATATTGTTAATCTGTTGGTTTTTGTAGAAACACTAATAGTTAAAGAATCTTGTCCAAGCTTGAGAAAAGAATAAAGATTTTGTTGACAATATGATGCAATTGGAAAAACAGGCTCAGTACATTGTAATACTTTTTAATGAAGTACTTACATGCTCAGTGAAAATGAGCTATGATTGCTTTGCTGAAGGTGCTGCATAAGGTTTTAAAAAATTATCCCTTAAACTTTCCATTACCAGGAAAGCTGGAGTCTGATCTCTCTGAGGTTATCATGTTTGTAATCTATGTCAGTATTTTTGATCAAGTTGTTAAAATAAGATTTTTGGAAATTGAAGTGTTTTAAAGGGAGCCTGAATGACATAGAAGCAATGGATGTAGGAAACAAGAATGTGGTCAAGAAATGAGATGTTTTGAACATTAGACCTGGGACAGAGGACTTCATTATTAGTTAACAGTCAGCTGTAGGTTTAATTTTACTGTTTTGTATCTTTTCCTGATATGGCTTTATCTTCTAAATTAAATTGAATAATATTGTAAAACTTGTTTAATATTCTAGGATGCACAAGAATTTTTGCGTTGTTTAATGGATTTACTTCACGAAGAACTTAAAGAACCAGTTGTAGAACTAGAAGATGCTCAGCCTATGAGTGTTGAAGAGCCTATGGAAGAAGACAAGAGCCAGTCAGATGTAGGCTTCCAGCCCTGTGAATCCTGTGGTACCTGTGATAAAACAGAAAATGACACAATTTTCAAACCTGTCTTAGAGGATCCTGCAGAGACAACCATGTTAATTCAGGATGATGAGAACAATTCAGTCATGTCTAAAGATTGGCAGAAAGAAAAAATACCAAGCAACAAGCTCAAACGAGCAAATTCTATGGAAGACTTTGAAAAAGACACAAACACTGCTTCAGAGACCACTGAATTTTTAAATAATCCAGGAACTGTCAAAGTACAGATACACAGCAGATTTTCAGGTAAGGCATTACAAATGTACATGAGTCATAGAGTAAAGTAGAAGGGAGTATAGGTCAAAGGGGGTGAGTGAATTTACTCATAAACAATGCATCTTCTTAATTAATTTTTGCAGTTCAGGTGTCCTGAATTCAGTTTGAATTCCCTTAAAAAGCTAAAATTTGTATTGGCTGTGGTTTCAAATAACCCAGAAGAGTGGGGTTTTTGTTTTTTCATAACTTGGGTATGTGAATTGTAATAGTGCTTCATTCCTATATGTCAAGTGACAGTGTGCTTAAATAAATTACATACTATAACATGTATCTTTTTATTCTGCAGTACATATTTGGTAGAATTTATGAAATAATGCAAATATTAATTGCAGAGTATATCAATGATGTCCACATGAATGACATATCATCAAATGAAGGGATGAACACACGCTTATCAAACAGTCCACCAAAATCATTTGCATCATCCTCTTCACTGGCACCAGCCCACAAAAAAGGTACAGGCCCTTTATTTTCTCTCTTGCTGTACTGAGTTGCTCTGGTTTAGTATTCCTTTTGTTGTTTCTTGTGTCTTGCATAGCAATGTAGTGTTGTTCTTAGGAATTTTTTTTTATTCCCTACCCCCAGCGGGGAGGGGGAGCATTATATAAGCTGGAAATAAAGTAAGACTCCCTTCTGTAAAATTCTGATTCTTTTGAAGCATGGATAGTATTTGCCTCTGCTTTGGAAGGACAGAACAATATTTTTAGACAGTTTTCTCAATTGCACTGGTTTGCAGAGAGGGAAAACATAGGAGAAGTTAGTAGCCACAAAAAGGTAATGCTTTTCAGAGAACATGCACAATGGTTCTTCAGCAGAAGTTCAGTAAGTCACCATTTTAGTTTATTAAATTTTAAGGAGCCATTTGTACCTATACAGCTGCTTTCTTTTTCTGGCTTTGAGGTGCAGAGTATTTCTTTTGGCACTTTCCACAGACAGTTTATTTTTATTGCCTTTAGAGACAAGCTGGATCCTGAAGAAGGACAGGCAAAAGGGAAGTTGTTGCTGTGAAACAGCATTATGGGTGGTTATAGAAAAGGCAGAGCCATGCAGCAAATAGAAATGGAAGCAAGTTTCAGAAAGGAAAATTTTATTAGATGGAAGGAAAAAAAAATCTTTCAATTGAATGTGTGAATGCTGGAACAAAGGTGGGAGCCCAGAGGTACCCCCAGGGTTCTTGGGGATGGATATTCCTAAGTTCAACTAGAGCTCCCTTGAATAGGGACTGTACTAAGTGATATCCAAAAGTCCCGAGTCTACTGATTTTTGTCATATCTTAATAATTTAACTCCTGGTCATCTTCATTGGATATTGAGGAACAGCTGTGTACTCAGTAGAACTGACTGGGGGACTACTATGACAGCAATTTGCAAACACACAGTGTGGTGATTTTAATTCCCTACAATGCCAGAGGAATTCCCTTTTGTGCTCAGACTTGCTGAGGAGTCAGTACCTGATTACAACACCAATTCCCTTCTTTTCCATTCCATTCCCCTCTGGCTGAAAGTTTGTGTCTTTTGGTTGCCACATTTCCCATTGGCCTCTCATTCCAGTAATTTGTAGAGCCCAAGAGACTGCTCTGGTGTGGGTACCTAATTTGTAGTGGATTTGAGTGGGGAATGTGTATTACTGGCTTGGAGGGTTTTTTGTTTTTTTAATAAGGTGGTGTTATGCTGGAATCTAGCAGTAAATTTACTTCAGCCTGCTGTCATCAGTGTTGTTATGCATTAACCTTGTGCAGGAGCTAAGACATGGCTAAGTCTTCCTGGAAAGGTGCTGTCAAATTAAATCCTAGTTAAGAATGTGGGTTTTTTAAAGTTTATACCTTGGGGGATTCCTGCCAAGATAAATCTTATAGCTATAGGCAGTAAATTTCAAGACTGGCAGTTTGAGTTTTGTTTGCTACCCATAGAGTACCTGAGGAACCTACAAGAATTATCTGGTACTAGCAGTAATCTCGTTTACTTTCTAAGAAAAATCTAGTAAATAGAAAACAAGGCTTGGCTCACAATTTAATCATAAATATGTGTGAAGTTTAATTAAATGATGAAAAATTGAAGAAAACAGAATTCACTCTACCTTAATTTGCTTTCAACATATTATTTTTTGTCATTTTTATAGTTTCTACTGTGTCATCACCAAAAAGGAAGAAGCGCAAGAAGTACAAGAGTGTTATCTCTGATATATTTGATGGGACTATAATAAGTTCAGTACAGTGCTTGACTTGTGATCGGGTGAGTAAGGAAGGGAAATACTAGCTTTTAGTATTTTTTCCCCCATTACAAATAGTTTTACATCTACAGTAATTCTTTGGTAACTTTTTTCTTCTGTGGCAGGTACCCTCAGAAGGTTAGATTTCCATACTTGTTCACTGAGATAGTAATTGCATTTACTGCAGGGACTGTGTGTTTAGACTAGTTTGATTTCAATGAGATGGATATTTACTCAACTAGACAATAGCATTTTGAATGTTGGTTTACAGCAAGAATGGAGAAAGAGGCTTGCTCTTGAGCTTCACTTAGGTATGATTAGTTTCTAGTAATGTTCTGAATATTGTATTGCATACCTGCTGCTTTTATAAGCTTTCAGCTATATAATGAAAAGTAAAAACTGTAGTCCAATCATATTGCTGAAACATTCTTCTCAAGGAGATAAGAAAGTTCACGTCTACTGAAAAATGCAGGTAAAGACACTTATTTCTACAGGCTATATGAGTCATTAAGTGCTTTCTGAAGTTGTCTTCTACTGCAAGATGTGGTGCAATATAGGAACAATTATGTTGTTTTTCCTGCACTGTTTGCTCATAGTACTAATTAGCACACATGATCATTTAAAAAAAAGTCAATTATCTAAACATGCCTAGGGAACCACTTTATTTTCAAAGCAGTAGTATCAAATATTGGATATCCAAATCTTTGCACTGGGGACAAGTTTCTCAACATACAGGTTAAAACTAACCCTGATGCAGCTGCATGCCCTTACTGCTTCCCTTGCTTCAGAAATATGTATAGCAAGACCTATGGATAATCTGGTGAGCAAGTTAAAAAAACAGATAAAAATTTTCTCAAGTTTGCTTGTTTTACTGTGTGCCTGTGTGGTCACTAAATCCAGAATAGGAGAAAGAAAATGCACAGCTGGGTTTCTTGCAGGAGGTCTAATTACATCATGTCAAGAGAATGTCAGAGTAAAATGCTGTCAAAACAATGGGCTGAAGCTTTCTGAAACTAGTTTATGTAACAGGAGCCTGGGGCAAAAATATATAGTGCTTTGTATGGTTAGGAGGAAGACAAATAATTAGTAATGACTTGGAAAAAACCAAACAAACAAACCAAAAATGTTTCAGTGATAACACTGTGCAAGTGTGCTCTAAAATGTTACCTTTTTCCCCTCTTTTTTTCAGAAAATGAATTTTTACATCTCGCTATTTATAATTAGTTTGCTACCTAGTGGAATTTTCAACTATACAGTGACTTAGTTGTTACTGGTGAACTTTACAGAATTCAGTTTAATTGCTTTTTCTCTTTATGCTTAACTGTTTTGTTTCGTTTGTTTTCTTTTTTAGCTGTCTGTAACCCTGGAGACCTTTCAGGATCTGTCCTTGCCTATACCAGGTAAGGAAGATCTTGCTAAACTCCATTCTGCAAGTCATCAGACATCTCTAGTCAAGGCAGGGTCGTGTGGAGAAGCATATGCCCCCCAGGGATGGATAGCTTTTTTTATGGAATACTTCAAAAGGTAAGTAATATTTATCTTGTTTTCTTTATTTACCTATTTTGAAATTCAAGTTTCTGCTCTTCTGGCAGAACATTTGTTGGTTTTCTTTCTTTTCTGTCAATGATGTTTCAGGTTTGTTGTCTCATGTGTTCCTAGCTGGTTTTGGGGTCCAGTTGTAACCTTACAAGATTGTCTTGCTGCCTTTTTCGCCAGAGATGAACTCAAGGGTAAGAGGTTAATTACATGAACATGTGTTTTTCTGGTTTTTTCCTCCTGTCACAGTAAGATGATTAGTATTTTCTTTGCTTCACACAACTAAGCAAAGGCTACCTGTTAGAACTGCAGTATAGTTTTTCCTTGCTCTTATGGGATCATTCCTTTCAAAAAGGTAAGCTTCTCACTCACCTCAATATTTGAGGCAAGAAAGGTCCACGAAAGCTGCTTGAGAAATGTCAAGTAAATCTGAATTTGGTTTAATTAAATGGCATAAACTGTAAGGGCTCATAAAAATTTCAGAACCCACTATATTAATAGTCTATCAAAAGTTGAATTTAGCAAATTATTACCTTTTAAAATTATATAGTGCTATTTCTTCAGACGGTGCCGTACTGCTTCATAGTTGAATGCATAAAACCTAAGAACCTTTCTATTTAGTTGTTATATCAACATTCTTACAAGGATTAAATATTGAATGCAACCTAATGATAAATTCCTTTGAAACTCTGATATATAAGATGCATGCATTATAAGCATAAGTATTTGGATTTAAAGAATAATGGCTGGTTTTATTTTCCTTGATATTTTCAGGTGATAACATGTACAGCTGTGGAAGGTGTAAGAAGTAAGCTGGCATTTACCTTTGTTTATTTTAACTTGCCTTAATCTGAGTGCTTTAATGCTTCTGTTAGTCAAGAGGCAGCTCTTTCAGTTGGTTATGTCACAGTGCTATTGTTTGATACTGCCTAGTGTTCTGGTTGTCAGAAATTCAGTATTACAAAGGTGCAGGAGTCAGGAAGCACTGAACACCATACCAGATTTGCTTAATTCTTTTTCATGTCCCTTACAGGTTTAGACCTTTCTAATTTGCTTTTGATTGATTAAGTAAAACTGTCCATATTACTACCAGATTTTCATTGATATGCAGTATTAAGTGTTAAAAAATATATACCATGGCTTTAAATACTAAAGAACCAGACACAGAAGTGGTATGAAGACTAGTTGAAGCCCTCTATGGAAAAAGTGTTATTCCTTGCTACAGAACAGGTGGTCTGCTGTAGGTAATTTCTTATGTAAACTTAATTGGTTTCTTTTTTTCTCTTTTGTGTAATATTCAGCTTTCATGAAGCTTAGAGCTTTTTCCTTTTTGCTGAAAGAAACTGTTACCTACATGGTACTTGATTATCTGTACTTGCTGCTTTGAATTTTTCAGCAGTACAGATTGTCTTTTCTTCTGAAGCATGATTGTATCATTTTGGCTACTTCATGTCTAGTCTACATTCCAGAAATATTTTGGGTTTGCTAATGTAATGTTCAGCTTAGCCTTTTGCTGATTTAGCACTACAAAATACAACTTTTTCACAACTAAATATTCCTTGTTCTGGTATTTTATTTTGTTTTGTTTTTCCTTTGCTTAGGTTAAGAAATGGAGTGAAATTCTGCAAAGTGCAAAAATTTCCTGAGGTACTGTTAGTACATGCTCTTTAAAGCACTTTTTCTGCATGATTAGGGATGTGGTAAGAATAATGAGTTGCATGGAGTAAATTGTGTTTATAATGTTAAATGATGAAAGCATATCTTTGTATTGGCATTTATTTTAGGAATTTGAACATTTGGCTATTCACCCTGTAAGAAAGAATGGGGGTTTTCTGTGTTGTTACTGTCAGCCTGAAGAACTTATTCTGTAGACCATAGAATGAAATACCCCAGTCAGACTGGAAAAAGTGCCTCTTAAGTAATGCTTATAACTTTACATTTCCAAAGTAATCCAGTCTTGCACTTCAAAACATGAGTTGATGGCTGCAATAATCAGGAGGAATTAATGTCCCTTGTGTCAAGATTGTGCAATAGGTACATTGAGGAAGACAAGAGGTTTGTTGTTCATTGCTGGATGGGTGTTTGCAACTTGTCAGGACTGTTTTGGGTTTTTTTTTGTTATATACTGTCAGACAGGCAAGTCTTTGATAATTACAAATCCATTTCTAACTCCTTGAGCCATAATTGATTTCTTTAAAAATAAAAAATAATCTCTGAAACGTAGAGTTCATGATAATTGTCTCAGGCCACAGAGGAAAGTGATCTTTTTGGGATGATAAAAGGAAAAGATGTTATGTACAGTGCAGCTATTTAATATCAAATAGTAAGATTTATAGTTCTCGAGTGAATCTCTTGATCCTTCTTACAGATACTGTGCATTCATCTCAAAAGATTTAGACATGAACTTATGTTTTCCACAAAAATTGGGACCCATGTGTCCTTTCCTCTGGAAGGCCTTGATCTTCAGCCTTTCCTTGCAAAGGACAGTCCAGCTCAAATAGTAACTTATGATCTCCTGTCTGTCATCTGCCATCATGGAACTGCCAGCAGTAAGTATGAGGTTGATTGTTTTGGTTTTGCAGGTGGTAATTATTTAATTATTGACAGCTGGATATGTATTTTAAAGTAGTAATAGTTTAAAATATGAGTAGTCTTCAAAACACAATTATGTATTGTCTTTATCATATAGCAGTTACACATCTGTGCTAATATATATTATAAAAACATACAAATATTTGAAGAGAGTTGATTGTTAAACTGATTAGGGTAAATAGTTCAGTCTTATCTGATATAATATAGTTCAGCAGTGCATTAGACAAGATGTTTGAAGAGTTCCAAGAATATGCTGAAAGCACTGTCCAACTTTGCACTAACTGATAGAAATTAAAAAAAAAAAAAATCTTGTTTGAGAGAAGTTAATATCCAGGTCCTGACTGTTAATGATTTAATGTTTCTCTCATTAAAGACTTACTTGTTGATTTTGGACTTACTATGCAATATAAGAAAAACAAGTAAAATGGAAAGCTTTGGATGCTTTTTAATAACCCTTGTTTCTAACACTCTAGGTGGACATTATATAGCTTATTGTCGCAACAATTTAAATAATTTGTGGTATGAATTTGATGACCAGAGCGTCACAGAAGTATCAGAATCCACAGTGCAAAATGCAGAAGCCTATGTGCTCTTCTACAGGTAAGAAATTAAAAGTATGATCTCAGTTATAATAGTCAGGAACGTAAACAGCTTTTCAAGCAGTTGGACAGCTTTCAGAAATTAGCAGTCCCAACAGAATTACAGTGGAAGAATTGGACCAACCAGAAAAGCCTGTGCTGGAGAGAAACTTTATCCTGCAGCTATGTCCTTAACACTTGCTCCATCCCTGGTAAAACGTATAAAACTTAAAATGAAAACTAAATCTGCATAAATATAGTAGATAAAGAGAAAGATAACTTGAAGCAGCTGTTTGAAGTGGCCACCAATTACCTTATTTTAAATTAGAAGGAGGGAATTCTGCATATGATAAAGTCTTGCACGCAGAGTCCAACTGTGAAAGGAATTGTGGAAGCTCTTTAACAGATGTGATGTGGACCAGGAGAGGTTTTACTGTGTTGTAAAATGGTTTTGTAACATGACAGTCTTAAGTTCCTGCCATTCATTTTAAATGGCTGTACATAAAATGTGCAAGTTCATAGAATCATAGGTTAGTATCAGTTCTAAGGAACCTTAAAGATCATCTGTTTCCAACCCTCCTGCCAAGGGTAGGGACACCTACTATAGATCAGGTTGCTGTCCTTGAACGTTTTGAGGGGGCATCTATAGCTTCCCTGGGCAACCTGTGTATCCCCATCCTCATGCAAAATAATTTCTTCCTAATGCTTAATCTAAATCTACCCTCTTCTAGTTTGAAGCCATTAACTGTTGTCCTATCACTATGTGCCCTTGTAAAAAGTCCCTCCTCAGCTCTCCTGTAGCCCCCTTTCAGGGTATGGGAAGGCCCCTATAAGGTCTTCCCAGAGCTTTCTCTTCTCCAGGCTGAAGATCCCCAACTGTCTCAGCCTGTCTTCATAGGACAGGTGCTCCAGCCTTCTTATCATCTTTGTTGCCCTCCTCTGGACTCAGTCCAACAGCTCCATCTCCTCTTGTCCAGAACTGGACACAATACTCCAGGTGGGGTCTCATAAGAGTGAGAACCATAAGCTTCTTTTGAGGCAGCCCAACATATGGTTGGCTTTCTGGTTTGCAGGTGCACATAGCTGAGCTTATTATAAACCAGCAACCCCAAGTGTTTTTCCTCAGGGCTGTTCTCAAGCTTACCACAACTTTTTGAATGCACCCATCCACCCAGTTCCTTATGGTCCATCCATCAAAGCTGTGTTTTTCCAGTTTAGAGACCAGGATGTCATACAGACTGTCAAATAACTTGCAGAACCAGGAAGATGATGCCAGTTGCTTTCCTTTGGTCCTTGGACCTCATCATAAAAGGCCACCAAATTTGTTAGGCACGATTTGCTCTTCTTGAAGCCATGTTTGTTGCCACCATCCACCTCCTCGTTTTCCATGTACACTAGCAGAGTCTTTAGGAGGATCTGCTCCATGATCCTGTTGGGCACAGAGGTGAGACTGACTGGCCAGTAGTTCCCTGGGTCTTCCTTTTTTTACTTTTTGAAAATGGTGGTTATGTTTCCCCTTGTCCAGCCAGTGGGAACTCTCCCAGACTGCGTGACTTTTCAAATCTGAGTAGTTTTTTCACATGCTGAGTCAACTACTGTGTGAACTTTGAAGTATAAACACAATACAGGTAATTTACTTGAAAGTATTGTTTCCTTTTCACAAAGTAAACTTACACCAGGTTATCCATTTATATAATGATTTCTATATTCTTAATAGAAAGAGCAATGAAGAAGCACAGAGAGAAAGACGGAGGATATCGGGTCTGCTGAATATGATGGAACCAAGTCTTCTGCAGTTCTATGTTTCCAGACAGTGGTTAAATAAATTCAAGACCTTTGCAGAGCCTGGACCAATTTCTAACAATGACTTTCTCTGTGTGCATGGAGGTGAGACTGTAACTGAATATAATTTTAAAATAATTTGTGCACTTATAGCTATACAAGAATGTACACTTATATTAAAATTTCAGTAAATTCTTAGGTAAATTAGAACTATAACTTCTAAGTAAATAATTTCTCTCAGTAGCTAACTAGTTGGAAATGATACTATGTGAAGTTGTTCTAATATTTTTTTCCTTTTCTCTGCACATTTGATGTTCTTGATAAGCTTTCTTGATCCTTAAAGAGGAAGAGTGTTACTTCTGCCTTTGCTTCTTAAACATGTGTATTCCCATTTTTAAAAAATCCTGTAACTTTATCATCATTCTCAATACTTTGGTCTACCAGTCTAAATCTTTTTCTCAGGCATGTGCAAGAAGTAACAAGAAGATATGAAAGCTGCAGAACAAGAAATTGGTCTGATGCAGACTATCCAGTGTATAGTAGTGTGAAAATAGAATAGTAATGCTGTATATTTTGTACAGGAGCATAAAAAATTTACTATATGCTAAATGTTAAGAAAAATAATATAATTATATTAAAAAAAGATATTTGAGGAAATATCTATTTGAGTGCTAGCATTCCAAGAAATCGTTACTGTGTGGTGTTCTTGTCCCTATTTTCTAATAATAAATTCAGCTGCAGTAGACCAGCAGTTAGAGGTGCTGCTCTGCTACTAAACTAAACTTTTAACATATTGTGTTGCCCTAGGAATTTACAAAATGTGTACATGTGAACCCTTGTGGGTTTCTTTTTCCAGGGTTACGGCAGATGACTCTTGATGAGCAAGTGCCCAAACTACCACACTTTGACTATTCAAAAGAATTCCTGGGTAGCACATTGCTGCTTACCATGTGCTTAATTCAGTGCTTCTAATGCTGCAATCCCCTCTACTTCTTCCTCCCTGAAAATGTCACTGCTTTTAAGCATTCATATTTTTTAAGCTAATTCAAAAAGGTCTACAGCAAATAAATGAATTTTGAATAGACAGTTTGCTAATCTATTTACATCCATAAACAAAGCATTTATCACTCTAACATTCCAATAAGCATTTTGCAATTAGTGTCCAAAAAGGATTCTCTCCCTTTAATTTTCATCTTTCATGCCATTTGCTCCTGCTTTTTCTAAACTTTTCAGGCTGATAAAAACCTAAAATGGTCTCTGAATACAGTGATAGATAGTACAGTGATAAAACTTTTCACATCATTTCCAGAAGTCATTAAAAAGTTGGGTTTTAAAAAATTATTATTTATTTAGAGACCTCACATAATATCCTCTCCTCCCCAGTAAAATCTGTAAGTCAATTTTTTTCCCCCCTGTTACTTCTGCAGGTGTTCCACCACACAAAGCTAACTTCATAGAAGACCTAGTTGTAATGCTACCTCAAAATATATGGGATAATTTGTATAGCAGGTAAGTTTTGTACTGTAACTGGAGAAAATCCAGTGATACTGCTAGAGAGCAAATATGTGCCAAGCAGCAACAACACACTTTATATTTTTCTGAGCCACTAATTCTATATATTCTGTAGGCACAAAGCGAAGTTAAGGGATTGCAAAGGCCTGATTTATGTAATTTGTTTGTGCAAAGTAATGCAACAAGCCTACATAAATTAGTGTGTTACTGGGATACTACTTGAGCATTAATCCAATAAACATGTATGGTATGTACAAAATGACCCAAAGTAGGTCAGCAAAAATACGCTTTGCGAGAGGTGTTTTGAAAGAGCTCTCTGTATCAGCTTCCTGTTCTCTTGTTGGCTGAAGACAGCTCGTCTTTTATGTTGGCTTTGAATCCATAGCCTCAGCTGCCAGTACTGCTTTAAAATAATTTATATCTAAGTGCTGCATATAACTACTGTACACTTGTAAAATGTAGGTCAGGTTTAAGTGCTTGCTTATAAAGTAGGGAGTCTTACAAGATGTCTCCTTTTAAAGTAAAAAAAAAAAAAAAAGCTGCAGAAGAGCTTTGCTGATGACCTTAAGGACTCTGTACTGCACTTCCATTAAATGTTTTTCACTGGTAATTTTCTGTCACCTAAGCAGTACAGCTAAAGGGATGGGGTTTTTTCTTTCAAAGTTTCAATCAGCACAAGTGAAAAATAGAAACAATGCTATTTCCAGTTTATTTCAACTTTCCTAGTTATAAGGAATTTTTCTTCCTAACCAACAGGCATTACCCATTTTCTGTATGCAGAAATATTTTTCAAATCCAAATGAAAATGCTTTTAAACTTCTCTACAAACTTTTTTTAACAGATGTCAAACTTCAGTCATTTGAAAGAAAGGTAAAAGTCCCAGAGATGATAATGTCCTCCAGATTTTGGGAGTAATTTACTAGGTAGAAAAGCTGTATGTATAGATGTTATTGCTTAACGTTTGTCTGTGGTGTCTGACTTCCTGACTGGCACATGCACCCTTCAACACAGAGAAGCTCTGAAGCAACAGTGTTTTGCTTTTTATCTTGCTAATATCTGGGAATTATAAGAGAGTACCATGGCTGCAGTGGGTCAGAGTTCAGGGTGTGGAAGCTGACTTTTACTGACATAGTATTAAGGAAATTGAGATATTTATCTAGGATGCCAATTGCCAATCCATGTCCCAAACTAGTTTATTTTGTTGTTCATGTGGCACTACTCCAATTCCAAATATTTTGGGGTCAGAGTTGCTTCAAGATTACCAAGTAACAAAATACTTTATATATACAAGTTCTGTTGTACTGAAATAAAGCTTTTAATTTTTAGTTAAAATACAGCACTTCTATATTTGGGGAAAAAAATAACATCACAATTTCTGTGGACTGACATACAAGTCTGGATGGGAAAAAAAACCACAGTGCCTTCCATAGCAGAATTTTGTTTAATTTTATTCATCAACATAGTTATTTTTTACTCCTGCTTAAAAGCTTGCCTATTTTAAGCTTCTCATTCATGTCAGTGTACTTAAGAGCACTCTCTAATTTTTTATTTTTGGAATAAAATCTGAGGGTTTAGAAGAGAAACAAAATTGGAAGAGAACACAGCTCTGACAAAAATAATTATTCAACTAGGAAAGAAAACCTGGACTATCCTTATCTCAATATGTATTTTAAGCTGACATTTCTGTTGTAGTACATACATTTTTTTAAGGCTGCTAGTCATTCAAGAATATTTTCTTTATCAGGCTTGTAATTTCTAGGCTAGCAAATCCTGCCCGTGTTCTTTATGATAACCATGCACAGTAAAAGTACTATTTACCTTGTATGCTTTTCAGTGATAGTGTCCCTGAAGACTTCCATGCAAGTAGTTTCATACAAGGAAAATACAGAAGGAAGGGTTGTGGAGAATGACTTCTTACAAATAAAATACCATACAGGTTTAGAGGTTGGAGCCAGGAAGGCAGCAAGCTGATGGAGAGCCTGCAGTGGAATCGAGGCACATGTTTGACATGGAACTGTCTGGAAAATTTCCTTAAGCTGTTTCTTAGAAGCCTTTAATAAAATCACATGTGGTGTGTATCTAACAATACTTGCTCACTGACATGTTCTTCCCATAGTAACTGATCCCTTTGGAAGTACGTGATACAGCAGAGTTTGAGATGATTTATACTGGATTTAGGCAGTAAAAACTTGGGAGATGGCTATGTCCTGTGATAGAGTACAAAATATTACTGGGAAAATAACTGGCACATATCTGAGTTCTGCTACATATTGTAAGAAACTGGCACTTGCAGTATCAACAGGTGCATTATCTTTCTACGTGATGTTTTCCACGTAATGGAAAAGGGTTAATTTTTTTTTTTTTACTTTTACTGCAGGTATGGAGGAGGACCAGCTGTTAACCATCTGTATGTTTGTCACACCTGTCAAATAGAGTCTGAAAGAATTGAAAAAAGAAGGAAAAATGAATTGGAAATGTTTATTCGGGTAAAAACATAAACACTTACTCATTCTGCTTTTTCCCATCACCTGGTACTCATGGCTTGACTCAAGGGGTTACCAGAAGTTCATGGGTGATTCTTGAAACAAATGGACTTTATTAAATATCTTTATACCTATATAGAATTCCATCTTTGCTGTTGGCAACATCAGCATTCTTGTGATTTCCCAGATAACTGTTTATATGGAAATGTACTTAGAGAAAATATTTAATGTGTTTCTTAAATTTCTTTTATAGTTTGGGAACAGAGTGCAGCCACATGAGCAGTTGTTCTTTATGTGCTGCCAATAATCTGTCCTACTCAATCTGATAAGGTTTAAGTGCCGTAATATCATACCTACAGAAAGTTAATCATAATCTTTAGTTCTAAGTTAAAGAATATCATTAGTGACACAAACAGAAATAATTCTATGTGGATTAAATATCATAATATTGTAATGGATCTGTAAAATTACAATCAAGCAACTAATATATTTTCCATGAGTCTGAGAATGATGTACATGAATCAAAAAAATAACTAAAATAGCTACTAGTAGAGATTTTGCAATTCTGAAATCAAAAATGTGTTTTGAAGATGTAATTAAAAATAAATGCAGAGATACTGGAGTCTCATTTCTGCTATCTTAATTCATGGAATCGCAGCTGCTGTTTCAATTATATCTGTGCTTTAATCACACTTCAGAGATTGTGTCAGCTTTTCCATATTTGATCTGCTATTTGAACTTTTTACTAGTTGATTTTTCTTTAGTCTGGGTTACCAGTGGATAGTAATTATTATTAACAGCATAGATGACCTCAGTTGCTTTAGAGGTAAGTATTTTTCCAGAATACATAATAATTACATGTACACTGTTGTGCAAGTATTGGTACCAGTAAGCTGACAGAAAATTCTTATTCTCTGTTAAGATGGCTTTATGGAATTATTGCAGAATTTATTCTATCTGAAATCTTCAGATGTGTTGATAGTTTAGATTCATGGCTTCAAAGGGAAAGTATAGAGTTTATGGTTTTAAAGGGTTAAGTGAATTTTTCCGTGTTTCTTAAACATTGTTTAAAAGATATGTAGTCTCTGAAAAAGAGTAAGGTGTTAAACTTCCTAAAATCTTAATTATAATTTTTTTGGTTTTTTACAATTATAGAAACAAATTTAGTTATATGGAACTGAGAGTCTGTAGTTAGCTGTTTTTTGTTGTTTACACAGAAGCTTAGAAACTGGGGATGTCGTTGTGTTTGTTTATATAATTTTGTTTTAATTTTAAAGTAGTAGGAGCAAAAATACTGAGTGGTTTTTAAACTGAAGCAAAGTCATCAAAAGTCCCAGTGCATTAGTTAACAGTGCCTTGCTTGGGATCATACTGCCATGTGTTCAAAGTATTAGGGAAAAAACAAACACAGCAGATACAGTTCATCACACAAAGAAACTTTGATAAAATTATGGAACGAATCTTGCAAAACATTAATTTATTAAAAATAAGTTTTCTGCTTTCTTTTGCCTCTTGAAAATTCAGCCTTTACCATAATTATCCAGTAGTGTTTGATGGGTAAGGACTTGTGCTTAAGAAGAAGTTGTTGCTGTTTTCAGGAATAAATAAATTCTCAGGCAGAAAGCAAATCATCCTTTAATATGAAGGCTACAGCTACATAAAAATCTCACCTTGGGAATTCATTGCGTGGTTACTGTTCTGATGGTCAGTAATTCTGTAGCAATTCAGTGTACTATTAATTATTGTGCTTAAAAGAATTCAGTAATTCGAAGAAGAAAAAGTAGAAAAACACAGCTTATTTTTCCTTTCAGCTTAATAGAGCATTCCAAGAAGAAGAATCTCCATCAACATTTTACTGCATCAGCATGCAATGGTTCAGAGAATGGGAAGGATTTGTAAAGGGCAAAGACAGTGGTAAGTTGCTCTCCATTTCAAAATACGGGTAAACTTTTTAATGTAGTTGAACTGTTTAAGTCAGTTGTTTCTGCTTTGGTGGAAGGCTGCAGGAAGAACAGAGAAGGCAACAAAACCTCTTAAAACAAACATCTAACACACAGGTTTATAGATTACAGACACATCCAGGAACCAAATTACAGAATATATTAAAATAATTCCCAAGAGTGGATAATGGGATTGTTGTGGAAAGATTGATGTTTGTTTGTAGGGGTTTTGCTGTTACCAGCAGCAGGAAACTTGGATTCACCTACAAGTGTGGATGGATTTTGCTGTGAAAACTGATTCAGCTTCTAGAGGAAAGGTGGCTTCACTGTCACAACCTAAACTCACAGATAACTGAGTAACAGCTATAATAATACCATTTTATCCTACTTGAATTGCTTCAAAAATTTTGAAATGGTAACACTGATAAAAAGTTCTACAGTCTTGTCTGAATCTGCACTAGGGCAACTTTGCTAGGGGTAAAAATTAGGATTAATTAGTGCTTTACAGTGCTTGAAGATTTAGTGTAATGAGGAATGGCTTGAAAAACTTTCTTTTCATTAAAATTCTGATAAGCTTTAAACAAATTGGAATGTACAGTTAAGCAGTACAAGAAGAAGCAGTAAACAACTGATATGTTGCTTTCCATTTGAAAATAGATCCTCCAGCCTGCTCTCCCAATTTTAACCATCTTTCTGTCACACTAGATCCTCCTGGTCCTATTGATAACGTTAAGATTGCAGTAACAAAATGTGGAAATGCTGTGCTAAAACAAGGTAGGTGTCCATTATTACTGCATCTTTGGACTCCTCATGATGTATTTGCTGACATTTAAAAATTTATTTTGAATTATTTTTAAAAATTTATTATAAAATGGCAGTTACTAGTGAATTTTGTTGTGTCCATTTTGAGGGGACCACCTTTTTAAAATAAAGGATAAATATCTGTAATGGACTAATCCAGGTATAGGTGAGAGTCTAGTAGAAGGTGCAGAGTAACTATAAAATGGTAAAAATGGTGTGCTTTGCTTTGTGTCCCTTGGTTTGAATTGGGTTTTCTTAATATAAATTGGGAGTTGTTTGGATTTAAAACTGTCATGTATCTGTATGTAGTTATTTGAATCTTGAAACCTAATTTGAATTAAGAGCTAGTTCTGGCACAGGTAAATAAACCACAGTAAGTAAATGCTGTTGCTCATTTTTCTGCAAGTTATTTGCCACTTCTCTAGAGTGCAAAGATATTTGTTTCATTGTTATTCATAGCCAGATGCTTAATAAAATATATTTGCAATTTGTAGGTACATAGACAAAAAAGTCAAATGTGGCTTGCTTTATGGAGCCTTTAGACTTCCTATGAATATTTAAATTAATTGTAGCTTAGCTTAAAAAAATAAATAAAATGCAGCACTAAGATTAGTCTTTATTTAACTGGATTTTTTCCCAATTTAACTTAATGCCACAGCATACAGTGCACCTACCAATGGCAGTTCACTGGAGGCCACAAGGCCCTGCATAAATCTCACCAATTTTAAAATGTCAAGAGTGTATTTAAATAGGGATGAGTTCTTGCATTCGTGAGTTTTGCAGCATATTTAATGATTTAAGTGCAAACATAGAATTCAAATACAAGGTACTGACAAATGCAGGCTACTGACATGCAGCAAAAAAATGACATTTTAGAATCAATAATCAATAGCAAATTAGCTAGTTGCTGCCTGAACCTCAGTTACATTTATGCAAATTAGAACTTGGGTAGAAATAAAAGTGAATAAGCTGAGGAAAATTTGTCTCAAGTCATGAGAAGTGGGAGCATCACTAGGAGTACAGGGTTAGGTATTGCCATGATCCACTGATTCTGATTCCTGTGCATTCATTCACTGTGCCCGTTCAGTTAAACATGAACCTGGGGTCCTCAGACTTTACTGTGTACTTGATGGAACTGCATATCCTTACATTGATGTGAATTGTTGTATCTGATGAAGCAATCAAGAGCTACCAGTTGTCAGCTTGATTGAGAAGCATCACATGTTTATCACAGAACTATCATGTGTGTTATGGTTGAGGTGTGTTACATACCAGATAAATTAGAACAGGTAGTTTCAAGAATCAAGAAGTACAAAGTGAACAAGAAATCTGTTACTGAGTTTGTTAGTCAGTGCAAGACAAAGTACAAATTCAAAATAGGGTTTTAAATTTGAATATATATTCTTTTCTTTTTGTATCTCTTGTGGACTTCAAAGAAATCATGAAAGAATTACTCTAAATAGTAATTAAAATTTTAAAAATGTTTTCAGGTGCAGATTCTGGACAAATATCTGAAGAAACATGGAATTTTCTTCAGTCAATCTATGGTGGAGGTCCAGAGATTATACTCAGGCCACCTGTTCCTCCAGTAGAACCTGATATCTTGCAAACAGAGGAGAAGATTGAATTAGAAACACATGGTCTGTAGCTATTGAGAAAAAGATGAACCTGTAAGGAACCCAAGCTTCCTTACAAAATGCCCAAAATACATTCCTATAAGTTTTATTCTCTGAAGTCCGTTGGAGGCACAGCTCACTGGGCATTATATAAACTACAGATTAGTAAATTGAAATAAATATCTATTACAATTTGCTTAAATAGAATCTCTTTCTCTGTTTTGGAAGGCACATGCTTTGTACATTTTGGAGTGTTTGGTCAACGGAAAAAATTGTAATTTCTGAACTTTCTGGTATAAGTCAATCCTGTTATATGTTTAGACTTGAAAAGTGAGGACAAATTTTAGAGACGTTCAGTAACCCTTCTGATTCCTGACTGGGCTATTACAGACTCTTTTTCTGTCTTAATTGTACAGCCTTGAAAAGCCTAGGTATATGGGGAGTATATTTTACATGGATTGCAATCAATGTCAAGGAAAAGGATTTTAATTTCCTAAATGCTCAGGAAAAATATTCTCACTTATTTTGCACTGTAAGTATATTAAATGGGTAGTATGTAACATCCAAATACTTGCTGTATTTGAATGGATCAAATATTAGTGTAGATTGGATATTGTTTTAGTCAGCAGATGTCATAACTTATTACCTACTAAATTTTACATCTTATTATAGTCTTATGTGATTCTATAAACCTGGCTAGTGTCTTTAATAGTATATGTGACAAAAAGATTTAGTCTTCTCTAGGGTAAAGTCTGAGAGCATGAAGTGTGAAATGTAAAATGATTATGGACATGAGTGATATAAATTTCAGAAATTAAATTGTCTGGTCTCTTCAATTACATTCATTATAGTTCCATTTGAAGGATTTTATTGTATTGTTAAAAATTCTTGTTGGCATGATGATCTGTAATGTCAGAAGCTGGAAAAAATGTATATATTGCAAACCTTTACTGAATGATTCATATTGGAATGCAGAATTGCACTTGCTCTTGTTTTTGCCTGATACTGTTACCAAATAAGCAGCATTATTCAAGGCTGGGTCAATAAAAGAAAATAATTAAACTGTGGAAGAGGAGGGAAAAAAGCTTTGTTAAATGTTTTTGATTTGTTACATCAATACAAAAACTTTAGAAACAATGCTGTGGTACTGCTTTCGAACCCATATAAATATATTTCTTGACCACTTTATGTTTAGTCAATGATGTTGATAGTTCTAATTCCAAAATAAGAAAATGCTGATATAACATTTTCTGGATAATTTTATGTCTACTATAAAACCAAACTGGTTGTGAACTTTGTAAAGTTCACACTTAGAGCCATTAAAAAGGTTAAAAAGCCACCTATGAGTCCTAGAGAAAGTGTCCCCCTAACCGTAAGTACTTGCTAATTCACCAGGTAGGAGGAGTCAGTTCAGTTTGAATATTAATCCCAGTATTTTCCTCAGTTTACCTGGGAAGAACTAAGAGTTGAAAACACAGCAATGCAAGTAAGAGGGGCAAGTAAGATTATTATTATATATTATTATTATTATATATAATGCAAGTAAGATTATTTGGCTGCTACAGAAGGAATACATTTTTCATTTTTAAACCATATTGCAGGCAGCTCTTGGGCAGCCTGTTAAGTTTCTCAACTTATATGTAAGTGTTCTTTACATTCCAGAGGAGGTCATGGGACATAGGCAGCTGAGAAGCCATGTGTGTACACGAGTGTAAATGTCAGGAAACAGTGAGCAGAGACTTAAGATGTCTGACAATGCATTTGGATGATTATAGATTAGCAGATCAGGCAACTTGAAATTAGTATCAGGTTTCCACTGTATGCACAGGGTAAACAAATGCATCTCTTACTTCTGCAGACTTGTCTTGTTAAGGTTAAATTGCTTATAAACAGTCAATACTGACTTGCTGACCTTGGCCTGTGGATGTTCCAATTTCCTCCATTTTTAGTCCTTTTTTCATATTAGGCTGACTTTTTTTTCTTTTTTTTTGCCAAGTTATACTCTCATTTAAGCTATTCTTAAGGTTCTCTAACATTAAAGCTCAATAACAATTGGTACTTAGGGTAAAATTTTTCATACATGATATTCTTAATTGGAAACTTGTGAAATACTTCCTTTGTTAAATCACTGTATGATGGTCAGGTTTACCAGTTTACTCCATGTTTTCATTAATGGCCTGGATGGTGGAACAGACTGCCTCTGTGAAACTTGCAAGAGAAAAATGGATCCAGTGCTAAGTGTTTTGAGTATTATAGCAGATTAGACCAAGAGTTAAAATCCAGTGATACCGAAACAAAACCTGTTCTGAGTAATAGTAACAAAAGCATCAGATGTGAAGCACAGGAGGTAATTATTCTGCTCTACTTGGTGCCATGCTGCTTGTGAGGTCTCATCTGTACTGTTCCCAATTTTGGATGCTATATGATGATAAATACAAGTTGGGGAGAATTTATTTCAGTGAAAAGGAAAAAGATTCAGCATTGGAAAAAAAAAAGTTGTTAAAAAGTCTTGCTTAAGAGAATGCAGAAGATGCAAGACTTCCAATGTGGAAATATTGTTGGAGAAGAGTAAGCAATTTTTCCTAGATACATAGGAATATTTGCTTTAGCAGTGGTGACTTGGGCTGGGTTTTGATAGTCTATTAGAACTCTAGAAATATTCTGGCAGTTTTGTTAGTCTTTTCCACTGGACGTTTGGGAATCTATAGTCAAACATAATGTTAAACTTTGATGCCCATAAATCAATAACAGTAGACTTTAAACTAGCAGAGTTTCTGGAATGCCTCTGTCACCATTGCAAAAATCATCCTCACACCATAACTTATGGTTTAAAAAAAGATAAAAATCCTGAGTTTGCAATGAAGTAGAAGTGTTTGTGTTCAAGACAGGGATGACTGCCTTGCTTTTTGCCCTTTGAGAACTTGACAGGATTTTATGTCACAGAAATGGAAGTAGTCTTTAAATGTGAGGAAGTGTGGGAGAATTCCAGATGGATGGCTTGTGTATGCTGGAGGGAAGGCAACACTTCACAGTATAGGTAAAGAAGAAGCCTTTACTGTGAAGAGCTGTCAGATTCACAGCAAAGCAAGAATGCATTTCAGGGAAAGGGCTGTGGAAATTATTTTTTTTTCATAAGCCTTTCACCAGACTGTTTGGATTCTTTGTTCATTTGTTTCCAGTTGAGGAAACATAGCAATGTGTTTGGGTGCCAAGGAAGCTGTCATTTCAAGAAGGGCAAAATCCAGTGGAGTCCTTGTTTTAGGCCTGGGAATCTAGACTTAAAGCATGTTGGTCAGTCTGGTAACTTTAATCCTGTCTTCTGGAGAAAACTGGGGGTGTGGGTTGGGTAGGGCAGCATTTACCAGCGCAAAGCTTGATTCCTCTAATTTTTGAAGTTTTCTTGAAAGCCAGATAGCTAATTGTTCAACTGAACCCCCAATGCTGAGGAGAGTGCTGCAGATACTGTGTAACTCAACAGTGTAATTGGAGTGAAAAAGATAAGCAGAGGAACTATCGAATTGCTTGCTAGTAAAATAAGGCACTCATTATAGGCCTCAGAGATGAGAGCTAAGTAGTCAGTCTGCTTAATAAAGCAAGAAAAATGACCTGCTTGTTAACTGTAAAATCATCCCACGTTATCCTTCTCCTGATTTAAAGGCCAGTCTCTTCCTTTCTTGTGAGTGGAACATTAAAAAATGAGGGAAGTTCTGAAGATGATTCTGTGATGCAAATTCATTGTTTAACTTGGGTAGGCCAAAAAGCTGTTTCTGCAAGTATAAATTAATCCAGTGTCTAGGGATAGATATATAAAGAGAGACATAAAAATGCACACGATCTATTTTTCCAGTTTCTTAATTGAACTGTGGCTGGAGGCACCAGCGTAATTATTTTTGGTTTTATGGTTAAAGATTTTTGTTCTCAAAGAAACAAATGATACTCAATTGTCTGCTGTAATGATTACAGCCTTCATATCAGTAATGGCCTGAGAGTTTGTTGGGTAAGTTAGAACACTTCATACAGTGTTCAAATTCTTTGTCAAAATAAGATGGAAAAAGGGAAAAAGCTGTTTTTATTACTTCCTTTCAGACAACTCAGAGCCATTTTGATAACTCTACATATTTTATTTGTATTTTATTTGAATATTATTGTCACTGTCAGCTGTTGAGCTGCTTAAATACAGCAAAAACAGGCTGTAAAGTTTCCTCTAGTATCTATCTGACAAAAACTGCTGAAGGGTAAGCTCTCTGTGGTGAGACACTAAAAACCTGACAAATCTGAATTAGAGGGAGAACAGCCACATCGGTTGTTGCTACACATCCCTGACAGAGGTAAAGAGATCTTGCACTTGAATTTTACTACTGTCTAAATATGACTGTGACTTGCAGACCTACTATAGGTAGGTAGCTAATTTATTTAGGGGGTTTTATTTAATTAACTTATTTCTCCCTGATTATATCGTATTTAGTATTGAAGTTCTAGTCTGCTTATCTTTGCTTGGGGACTGCATATAACATTCTATCAGCAGAGCTATGCTGAGAGGAATTAACTTTTGACCAAGCTATCAAGGTAGAGATGTCAGAAGATTAATTCTAACAACTAGTAGTGCATTAGTGCCTACTCTGGAACTAAGTGTCAGTGTACTTTTAGATTCTGTCCTTCTAGCAGAGTGCAACACTCAGTGACATCTGAAGGACTTTATGTTTAGTGCCTTTTGTAAGTTTGTAAGGTCCTGTATTTCAGAAGAGAGTCCCAGAGCAGGGTAATTTTGCTAAGTCGAGTTAACAGTATGTCCCACTCGTGGGAGATCAGCACAAAGTGTTAGAAATATGTTTGTCTATCAAATATATTACGTGGATGAGGCAATTTTCATGCACAAATATGCCCATCTAGGCCTGAGGTTTTTTTCTTATGCGATCTGGTGTAATTTGATGTGCTATGCTGATGCATTATGTAAGAATCCTGCTTATCAGATTCAAAACTCAGTAACTGGCTGTTTCTTGCACAAGATATCCTAGGTTTGTTTTTTTAAGGACAGAAGCCAAGGAGTTTCTTTCAAGTTAACATTATAGGCATTTATTTATAATGATACTGCTAATATTTGATTTCTTTTTATTACTGATAGGTTATCCTGTTATTCATTACAAAGTTAAGTTGGAAAAGCAAACCTGAGATTTGGAAAATTTACAGGAAAACTTCAGACTATCAGCTTAAAGGGGCACGTGGTTTCATATTTGCCATGCAAGTATTTTCTATTGAACTAAGAAAATTCTGTTCCTTTTATTCCTTTTGAATTCCCTATATACATCTGGCTTAGTGCAGTCTAAGCAGTTTTCTCACTGAAAACCTTTCAGCTCTTCATTTTGCCCAGGAAATGAGTAAAACAACTAGGCTTTTTCGTTCTTCCAAACAGATGGCTTTTCTGGCTTCCCTCTATACTTAAGCCATCCAGAGCTGACAATTAGTAGCAGGAAGCAAAATAAGAGTTCTAGATTTCTGAAGTGTCGCAAAAAAAAAAAAAAAAAAAAAAAAGACAAATCACTTTCAGCGTTATTTCACAGAAAATTTCTGGTTGCAAACAAATGTGGTTTATATTAGCCTTTGATATACTAGCAGATTAGAAAATAGCCTTGTTCAGTAAAAAAGGGAGAAGTATCACTTGTTTTCTTTAATATATTCTATAATATATATAGCTGTTTAAAACATGTGACCAGCTTCCATCCATTCAACAAGGTGACAGGCTGCGTCTCCATAAAAAAACAATGTGGACACTGCCTTGCAGTAAGAGAAAACATTATCTGTTTATTATAAGTTTAATATTACAGATGCTTGCTTACAATAGCAGAGTTGTGTTTTTCATAGAAAGCTGATATTATTTACTCTTATCACAAAACTTTTCTTTCTTCTAAATGTGTGTCAGCTGAGATATGCAACTAGAAAAAGAAGGTCCTTCTGTGAGAAACCCACTACTGATGTTTCTGATAGTTTTTGTGGCTTGTTAGTGATACTTCCTGCCAAGTCACTTGACAAGTTTCCTTGTAGGGGTCATAGATGGGTAAATGTGTAGGCTTAAGAAAATGCAATAGGACCTTCAAACAGGACACTTGAGATGATTAAGCAAGAAATTTCATTTTCTGACTTGTTTGAGATTGACTTTATTAGCTAAGAAGGTAAAATGCATGCTCTGGTTGTTGAAATGAGTAGACATGAAGAAATTACATGATACCTTCCTGATTATATACCATTATATGAAGTGAAATGAAGTGTCAGTAAAAAAGCAAAGTGGGACTAATAGTAATACACTGGTTATTTATGCAGTTTTGGTACTCCTTTATGCACTGCTAGCAAATCTCAATTTCTTTGTCTTACTTATTTGTTCATTGTCATGGCAGGTGAAAAAATAAAGCAGTGACTATCCACAAAATGTTTTCATAATATAAATGAAATTGAGAAGATTTCATTTCCAGATATGTTCCTCCTTTCTCACTTGGAATTCACGAAAAACTTTAAGATCCATTTTTGGAATAGCTTATTACATGAGAAAGTAGATTTTTAAAGTACTAATGATGCACAAAGAGAGCAGATGAGAGGAGGCATTTAATTCTTACAAGTAAGAAAAAACTCTAAATAAATTGTCAGCTATCAGAAATGGAAAACAGTAAATTTTATTTTTATCTCGCAGGACAATGTATTTAATTTAGTTTTATTTTCTGTGCATAGTTTTGCCCAGGAGTATTTTTCTAGGTGACTAATTCTGTTCTGTCCTGTGTTTTTTAATGTACATGCTAAAACAAGATGTCCAGGTTACCATGGTGACACATTGCTTTCCTCCCCCCAGCCCCTCTTCCCCTGGGTGTCTCTTAAAATGCCAAACCCAAATGAAGAGAGATGCAGCACTTGCTGATGCTGTGGATGGATGTGTGCTTCCACACCTTCTCTTTAGGACCAGAAGATTACTTTGAGATTTTCAGCTATAACAAACTAAATAGGCTCAAACATGCAAAAATGCTGCTCAATTGGCAGCTATTAATTTAGTTAGGCAATATTTTGAATTACATTTTTAATCTAGTACTGGGAGTTTTATATTTACAATTTAACTGTAAAAGCAAGAAATAAGACATTTAGTTATGAACTTTTCTTTGGTGTCCCATCTTCTTAATGATCTGCAGTAAGGGAAATGTACACTCTCTTACCTTGTTTGTTTTTAGTGTAATTAGTTTGCTTTCCAACCAAGCAGGTTAGTGGAGGTAATTTGTCTCTTAAACTACATCAGTAGCATCTGAACTTCATGTGTGACCTTGAGTTTGCATACTCAAGTGCAGAAGGTTGTCTTCCTGGGCTCTTTCTGTTGACATTTAAAAAGATACAGGGAATGGAAGCACTTTCTGGGCTTCTGTTCTGCAAGCCCCTTCCAGAAGATGTTAAGCATCCCAGCCATACTGTGAACCTAAATCTGAAAAGTGCAGACCTTTCATTTTGGATTTGAACCCTGAACAGGGATTTCTCCTTTTTTAACTGTCAGTGGTGCTGGTGGCCACTCCTGTGTGATGGCAATTTGGTTTAAATAAAAATTCAATCTTTCATATCCTGCCTAGGAGGGCCCCATTCACAGGCTAGGCTTGTCTTTAAAAAACTTTTCTTTTTGGAAAAAAAATTGGGCCTAAAGGCTAGGCAGAAATCTGCTAGGTCTTGTTTTTTTCTGGATTTAGACACATCTTATTTGAAAAGAACTAATCTGTGGTTTTCTGGTTTACACTGAACTTACTACATCCTCTTCAGTTTGAGCAAAAATAGAGCCCTTTATTGGGGTCTAAGACCTGTAAGAATGTGCAAGTTGGTCAGCACAGTAACAGGGATGCTCCATGACCTGACACATCTTTATGTGGCTTGTACATAATTCAAAGTATTAATGCAGAACCACTAACTCCTGAGAGTGCTCCATTCATGTAACAGAAGGCATTTCCAAAGGAGAGGGAAAAAAGAAAATTGATTGTTTGGATAGGAGTCTGTAACATTTCCAAGGGGTAAAACTCCTAGAGTAAACTAACCAACTTTTAATTATGGACTTCAATTTTTCAGTAGCTGTAGGCTAAAAAACATATAGGTCCAACTTCTATTCTAGTCCCATTTAGTCAAAACTTCCCTGTCTTGCATATATTAAATCTTTCAGAACCTGAGTGTCTCTAGACTGCTGCTCTGGTTTTTTTAACCTGAGTCAAAGTTCATACATTAGAATAATAGCATGCTCAAAATAACTGAAATAAAGCAAAAAAGTGTTTGCTTGAAATATTTTAGGCAAATATTGTTTCAAAATGTAAAGCCTCACTCTGCAGCAAAAGACCTAAGTAGAATACATTCTGAAAAATAAGGAGCTTCTTTCTTAGTGTACTGCTCTGGAGTTTAATGAGTTCCAATCTGGAATAAGTTTTTAATAATGCACTACAGTCTAGCTCTCATTTCATATCTACTTGACTTTGAAGTCTCTATTGAACTTAGAAAAAAACCCCAAACATCTATAATGGAGTTAACCTCGTGACTCAGGAGTGGTTAAATGTTGTACTGAATATAGCCTAATGAATTTAATTATTAAAAATAACTTAGATTGACTCAAATGCAGATTTTTAGATCAATTTGGTTAGACTGCTCATACTTAAAGTATACAGGCATAAAATGGAAATGAACTAATAACTTCCATAATGTGTTTAACTTCTGTAATTGGCAACTTGCTTTGTCAACATAGAATATGACATCTTTCAGTAGCCAAAGTTAACTCTGGAGTGCTCTCTGGCTTATTAGACTCCTAAATTGTCTAATGTACATATCCTTAATAAATGACTGGAGATTGTTTTGTTTAATAAAAAGGTATAACTTTTATTTTCCCCCTGCCTTATTCCCACAAAAGAAGTATCTTAAAAACAGGCGTTCTAAACCTGTGGCTGGAATGGATTTATTTTGAATAGATCATAGACCAGATGACCCTTCATCATTATGTGCAATTTACTATAAATGTATTTTTTCACTTGTAGTAAATTGTAGTTGCATTTTTCAATTATTTTAGTAATTTTTATTATTAATTTTGATAGACTAACTTCTATAAATACTGCAAAGTCTTTGTCCAAGTAGTATTTGAAGTAGTGGAAATATATTTACAAACATTTATTTGAATTAATAATATTGTAAATTTTAATAAAAGTTGTGACAAAAAGTCTGTAGAGTCTCTGATGTAAACTGGGTACTGAAGCCACACCTAAATGAGTCAGTAGGGAATGTCTTCAGCCAGATTTATTTCTTTTTTAAAGTTTAGACACAAACCAGCTTTGTTTATCTGAAGCATTTGCTTCAGGTAAAAACTTTAAAAAAGTTTTTTTGTTGTTGATGATCTTAAGGGAAATCTAGCCTTTCTCGTATTTGTTCTTTGCATATGGTAGCATGAATGGAAAAAAAATTAATTAGAATTTAGGGGTCTCCAGTGAATGCAGTGGGCAGAACTGAGCAGCAAAACAGAGGACCTGTAATAAAAAAACCCATGAAGTGATTCTGTGTAAGTGTACATAAGTAAGCAGAAATTGGTCTTAACACTGTTAATTTTTTTTTCTCTTTAGCTCAACAAAACCTTCCCTTTTCCTTCCCTTTTATAACTTTATTTTCTATTACTCTCTCGTTGGAACTTTCTTCTCAAGAATGTAAGTGCTGCTTTTTTTTTGGTTTTTTTTTTTTCAGAAATACACAAATACAAAATTTAAAAGACTGCCTATAAAGTACCTACAAACAAAATTATCTTTTGGTAAAGATGGTAAAGCAATTAGTAGAGAGACTTCTGAGCATTGTGCTGAGTCAACTCGTGTGCAGTTCAGGAGAGTTTATTGGATTTGGGCCATGCTGTGGAAGTTGACCCAACTGAACCTAAGCTGACTGTAGGAAAAGTCTCCCTGCTCTTGTCCAGGGCTCACTGTGCAGCCACCCGAGTAATTGCACACAATGAGCCAGTTCAGTGGAGCTGCCCTTGAGTCAGAACAAAGGAGCTTGAGCTGAACTCTGGAGATGAATTCAGCAATGTTCTTCCTCATCCTACGTACCCTTTCCAAGAGCCAGTGTAGATCTAGAGCTGTAGTCAAAACCATAATCCCTGTGTTAACTCCAGTGTTGGGTAGCAAGCAGTTACAGCTTTCAAGTTGTTCTTGGGTTATGGAACGAAGATCCCAGGGTGGCTGTCACTGAACTAACCTAGATAGCCTGTAGGATCAACTACTCAATTGTGCAGAATTGTGAAGAGTGAACTCTGTCCATCTTTTGTCATCCAATAAAAAAAAAACAACCCCATTTAATTTGCTGTAATAATAGGAGATGCAATTAAGCTATTTCAGGGATTGAGATGGGCAGAAGCTGCAGTGCTGCCACTGAAAGCATGAGCCATATAACAGCTTCATCTAAGCTGGACCTTGTGGTCTTAGGCAGTTCTCTGTGCACAAACAGCTGAGGTTTTATTGACGGAGGAATAAAATAGCTCCTGATTTGGTAGGAGGTACTGACTTAGGGGAGGGGGGCTGAGCTTGTGCTTTTTATCTTGTCCCATTGTAACATGCTGAGAAGCTGTCATTAACACCATTTTCCCTTGATCAGAATAGTGGGTTGTTTGAGGTTTGTTTTTTTTTTACTACCAACATTGATGAGGCCAGAGACATTGTTACTGGCCTATGAATGTGTAGCAGTCTAAGCTGCTTATAAAAAATGCAGCTACTGATTTCTGGTATGAGATAGATGCTGTAGCAGAGAGGAAACTGCAGCCACAAGACTTGGGAATGTGATAAAGTTTGGGTAGGGTATATGAGAAGCAAGGGAGATGGGCTGGAAGTGAAAATATATTGGAAAAAGCAACATGGTGCTTATAGGCAGGACCATATTCCATCATGCTTAGGAACTATTTAAAAGCTGGTACAGGGTAGCATGAGTGGATGAAAAAGAGACTTTGAACTGTGGGGACAACAGAGCAAAGGTAAAGCCCCAGCCTGCGAGCTTCAAACAAAGCAGGTTTCTCCAGGTTTCAATGTAAATTCTGTTGGGTGTAGGTCTCAGTAAACCTGGTTGATCTGAGTCCTTACTGCACATGGGCTGCTTTTTTCCTCTTAGCATACAGTTAATTTTCATCTGGAAGGATAGCTGAGCCAAAATACCCTGTAGATATACAATGGCTGGATTGAATCCAGGGAGAAGCAGGGGGCATGTAGAGGTGGGCAGGAGCCTCAGGAGTATCCCTTTCATTACAGGAACCATTACCTGAACATCACACTATTAACAACAGTTGTTCCTTCCCATCACCAGACATTATTCCTTCTTAGGCAGGATGGCAGAACATAATATTAAAGTCCTCCTCAGTGAATTAAAGGCAAATCCTGGTGTAGGGTGTGGTTAAACAATATAGTTTGACTGGTTTAATCCTGCTGCCAAAAGGTTATTGCTGCCAAAAAAGGATTGTCTTGTTCCTCTCCTCTACTGGCAAGAGTCTTTCATCCCCATCTCCCATGCTGGCCTCCACAGTGAGCCAACACACATTATTTTTGAGCTGAAAACTAACACACCAGAAACAGGAACAGTTTCTTGGTGGCTTAGGAAGTTTGACTGGTTTACTGTGTGTGTAGATGAGCACCAGAGCAGGCAGTAGGAGAGACTGTGGGGCAGGCAAAATGGGGTGCTGGGGGGGGGGGGAAGAGTGCTGCCTCCTGTGTCAGCAGGCCACTGGGTTAGGCCCCTTGCTCAAGCGCACCCTTAAAGGGCTCTGGGAATTTGAAAGAACACCCAAAAAAACCCAACCACCTCAAAAAGAACAATTGATTTTGCACTGAGGCAGCTGAGAACCCTCAGTTACTGTGAAAGCGGTGACACTTTTCTGAAATGCAGTAGTATCTGTAGCCACTGCAGCTGTTTAGCTAAGTGAACACATTCCTAAATGAATTGCAATTCAGCCTTTTAGTGCTTACAGGTGCTCTTGCAGTAACACAAAAAGCTCCATTCCTCCTTCAGATCTGGGCATGCAGACAGAAGACTGCTTGAGAGCAGTGGCAGAGATTCAAGAAAAAAAAATTTCCTTTCCCTCTTATGGGATTTCAGTTGTTTTGAATCTGATCACAGGAGAAGAGTTCTAAGTCAGCAAGATGCAGAGAAAACTGAGAACTGCTTGGGAAAGCAAAATAGCTACTGAGGTTTTTCTGTAGACTCTGGCATTGCAGAATATGTGTGTGACTAGCCTTGCAATTTGAGCAATTAGTATTTTATTAAATAGGATTCTTTACAAGAGTATCAATCAGTTGAATTACCATACAGTAACTAATTTTAAAAGCAATTGAAAACTCTTCAGTACTTAATCTTCTGTTAACAGAAAGCTGGTTTAACTTAGGATTTTCTAGCCATCTGGAAATTTGTTAATTGTTTTTAATGGAAAGGTTCTTGAATTTCCTAAGCAGTTAACAGAAAACAGTCTTCTGTGTTTCTTGGCTACACGAAGCTCTTCCAGACGCATTTTAACAGTTATATAAGGAGAAAAAGAATGAGTTGTCACAAAGATAGAGACACTGAATAGTTCATCTCCCTCTGTAGGAGTACAGAGGTAAACAATTTTCTTGGAGCAGACTGCGTGCGTTAAATAGTAACTCCTGGTGATCACATACACGCCAGCAGAGAATCAGGTAGGAACTAAAAATACAAAATTTGAAAGAACAACTGGTTAAGTTTTAGTCATAATCTACAAGGCTGAAGTATTCCACGGTGCCTGTTCCTGAGGCACTGCCTGAAGTGAGAAAGTCAGGAGAGAGCACGGGGATTGTTCAGGACCCGCGAATAGAACAGCCCCAGCTATGGGGGCACAAACCTGCCCTGCACAGGGACCACCAGAGCCAGGAGCGACCTCGGGAAGCGACGCTTCCAGCCAGCAGAACGCCGCCCCTGAGCCCTGCTCCCTGCTCCCCGTTCCCCTTCCTGACTGCCGCAAACCCGCAAGTCACCAGGCTCGGGACGGCCGCGGCGCTGCCCGGTGTGGCGAGAGCCCCCGCTGCCGCCGGGCGCCGCTTCGGCCTCTGCCTCCCCCCCCGCCTCAACCGCCCGCCCCGTCCCTCAGGGCACCCAGCCAGACACCTGCCCCAGCCCACGGGGTCGGTCCCGTCCCCCCGCCGCCTCCCGGGGCCGGCCCACCCCGCGGGGCACGACTGAGCGCGGCGCCGCTCGGCCCTCACCCCCGCCCCCGGGCAGCATTCTCCCCCCACCCCCTCGGCTGTTGGCCGCGGGCAGGCCGGGCCGGCCGCCTCCGCCCTCTGCCAGCAGGCGGAGCTGCAGGGAGCGGGTCCCCGCCGCAGCGGCTGGAGGGGGAGGGGAAGGAAGCGGAAGGAGCCGACGCCGCGCTGAGGGGAGCAGGCGCTGTGCGGAGCCGCCGCCGCCGCCGCCGCCGTCGCCGCCGCCGCCTGGTGCGGGCAGCACGGAGGGAACGAGCCGAGCGCGGGGCTGCGCGGGCCGGCACCGCCCGCCGTGCCGAGGAGCGGGCGCCAGGTGAGGGCTCGGGCGCGGGCCCGGCCCCGGGGGAAGGGGGACCCGGATGGTGCCGAGTTCGGAACCCGCGAGGGGAGGGGGAAGGAGGAAGAAGGAGAAGGAGGAGGAGGAGGAGGAGGAGGGAATGAGAGGGGGGAAGCCCCCACGTGACCAGCGCGTGCGGGGAGGAGGTGGCGGCTCGCGCGCCCCGTTCGAATCAGCTGCACCGCAGCGGCGCCTCGCGCGCGTGCGCGGCAGCTCCGCCTCCTTCCGCCCCCGCGAGCGTTACGTGTGCGCGCGTGCGCGTGTGTGTCCGTGCGCGCGCCCGCCGGAGGCGGCGGGGCCGGGAGCACGTGCGCGACGCCGCGGCCGCCATGTTGGTTCTGAGCTGAGTGCGGACGGTGCGCGCGCGCGGGGCCGGGCGGGAAGGGGGAGGGGGGGGGAGGGGGAGGGAGGAGAGGAGGAGGAGGAGGAGAGATGCGGAGGGGCCACGAAGTCTCGCGAGGTCGCGGTTTCCCTGCGGGAGCGGGCCGGCTGCGGGATGGCGGCGCAGCGCTGGGCGTGCTGGGTAATGGTAACGGGGGCCCGGGGGGCGGGGACCCTGCGACCAGCCTCCTCCCCGCTATCGTGCCCCGGGCCACACGGGGAGCGGGGCGGGGCGGGGTTGGGCGCCCCGGGGAAGCGTGACTGGCTCCGCTTCGCTCCCCCTCTCCCCCCCGCCCCGGCCCTGCCCCGGCCCTGCCCCGCCTCACCTCAGCTCACCTCACGCCTGCCCCTGGCAGCGCCCGGGCCGCGCCGCGGCGGAGCCCCCATCGCCTCCGGCTCTCTGAGGCCCGTTGTTTGCTCAGCGCTTTCTCCTCTCCAGCAGCCGCACCGCCTCTGCCCTCGCCTCCGAGGCCCTGCAGCCTCGAGTGCCGGGCTTGTGGGCAGTGCTGCTGGAGCTGTCCCGGGTGGGCTGCGTGGTGCCCCGCGGAGCCCCTGGGTTGTCCCCCTGGGTTGTCCCCCGCCACCCTGCCACATCACCTGCTGGATCGGGCGCTCAACTTAAGGGCGCCAACTCGGCTGCCTGTGATTGTTCGGCTCTGTTTGATTGTTGCAGGCTCTGTTGGCATTCAGAGGGCCTCTGGCTCTTCCCCGAGCAAGGTGCAGCCCAACATGCCCTTCCACCCCACAAACTCTTACTGGTGTTATGGCTCTCCGCATGTTTTTCACACCTGTCCCTTGCTGTTGCTTCTGTAGTCGTTCAGGTTTCTGCTGTTGAAGTCAGACTGCTCCTGTCCTGTAGGAACACTGATGTTTAAGGATGCAAGGGTCTAAAAAGAGAACTATTAAACATCGCAGATCTGGTCTCTCTTGATGCTGTGATATATGTTCCATTATATCCTAGTTGTGTAAAATATATTTTACTTATTTTTTATTGTTCCAGTAGTATCTAAGAATCCCAGCTCAGCAATATCCCCTTTGTCTCCTAGTCCTGATATTTCTTCAGGGAGAGCATATGGTTCTGCTACTTCCTTATGGTGTCTTGTATTCCATCCCTGATTATCCAGGAACACTGACAGTTTTTGTAGTCTTGGAGTACAATTCTTCATTTTGCTAATTTAGTTTTAGGCTGCCACATAAGTGATAATAATTTTTGCAAAAGAATGTGTTCCAGAGGCTTTGAAGTTCCAAGCTTTGTTTTGGAAATATGCTTGCAGTTACTGTTAAACAAATTGTAGTGGCTCTTCAGTGATTGTACAGATATTTGCATGTTTTGCATTAATATTGTCACTACTAATGTACTAACATCATGGTGATAATTTACTGAGGCTTTTAAGTTGCAACTCTTAAGTGTATTGTGCATTTTGTATTAAATACTAACTTGTGCAACCTTCTGAGAATGCTTTTGGGTGGATTTATAACTTATGGTTAGGTATTACACTCCCCTGTGTCCTAACTGCTACAAGGACTGGTGATCAAATAGGAACCAGTAGATTTGGAAACAGCAAAATTTTATTATTTTCATAAGTATATTTTTTTTAGAAAATTAAGTTGGCAAGTTACTGTTGCAGTTTGTTTTCAGGTATTTTTTAATCTTATATTAATCTTAAATTAACAATTTGCTCAATCTGAAGTGAAAAAAGGTGTTCAAGAAAAACAGTAGGAGAGAAAAATGCTGCCCTTTTAAAGTGAGGAGCATGTGCTAAAATGTTCAAAAAATAGGTAGCAGGTGAAATCACCCACTTTAGGAGGGGTTAACAGTAATTTACTTCAACATGAGGCTTCTAGCAAGTCTTTCAGAATCTGAACAATTTTTCAGGTTTTCCTCAGCACCATCATGCTTATTTCATAACCATTTTCATTTAATTTTGTATTTTGAATTTACAGTAAGACTTATTATGAATGACTCTTACACAACATAGCTCTGTGTGTCAGTAAGGAGCAGCAGTTATGACCTTAAATTGAAATACTGTTCATAATTTATGCGTGTAGTTATTTAGACCAACATAGGTAGTTGTTGCAGTTCTCAGTTCTACCACTGGTAACTGAAGGATTTTTTTTCCTTTGCACTCCAAATATATAATTACTAAAAGAGAGGCTGCCTTAAATAGTGTGGTCAATAAGTCATGAAGTTCAGTGATGTTTTAACATTTCTGGAAAGAAAGCAGTAGCAAATAGGATTTTTGAGCTCAGTGTTACTACACATTTAATGTTTAAAAAAAACTCTATCTCTATTTTACAAAATTTGTGTTTCCTACCTAGTATGGGCTTCTGTTGTACAGCTGAACACATGACTGTGCTCTGATAGTTATCAGAATTTCTAATTTACTTGTGTAGTGAAGGCTTTGCTCCCAGCATTTCCAAGAGACTTTGGAATTATTTTTTTGTTTGTTTCTGTTGCTTCCAGATGGGTCTAGGTACTTTTGTGTAGGCTGATTTCTGGTCAGTAAGAGTTGCCTGGTTAATACAAGGTGGAAAGACTTTCTCTCTTTTTTACCACGTTGTTGAATAAGGGAAATAAGAAATGTTTTCTTAATGTTTCTGAAAGTACTCAGGAAGTTGTAACAGAAGTCTTTGCAGTCTGTCCTCCTTAAAATTGTAGGGGATTTTTGTTTGTTGTTTTTAAATTTCACATTTGAAAAGCTCTCTTTAAAGTCTCCAGGGCTAAGCTGTTGGGGCTTGCTTTTGTTTTGGTTTTCTCAAAACTCGAAGTCTTTGCATTGTGTGGGAACTGATGATACAGGTCTCTCTGGTCCTAAAGAACCAGATTTGCAAGAGATAACGTTTTTCAGGTATTCAGCACTTGCTTAGATTCATAGATTTACATAGTACTTACAGTTCCAGGAGTGCAGTACTTTAAGACCTGTTGTTCTCTTTCTTTAGGGCTGCTTTGAAGTACTTAGATTATTTCAGACAGATATTTGTAGCACTTGTCCTTAGAAACCTTGAAAAAGAAAAATTCTGCCACCTTTGTAGGCGGGAGTGAAGTTGCTGAAAGCTAGAAACTTTCTCACCTCTGTAGTGAGGAAGTTATTTTTTTTTTTTAGTTTCCAAATTTGCTCTTTTCTAGCGATCAGGCTGCTGATTGTAAGACCTTGCTTCTGGTAAACTTTGCACTTTAATACTTAAGGGTATATTGCTCTTGTTGTAAGAACATTGTAAACATGGTTTCTGCTTCACACTGCCTTGCATGTAGAAGAACTGTTTTGAGAGTTTATTTTAGTTTTGTGAAGACCTACTTGTAAAACACTTAAGAAATGCAAAGCTGAACAGTAAGTAGTGTGTTCTCTCTCTTATTGGGCACTTTTCCAAACAAAAATACTTTAAAAGAGATTCTGTGATTAGGTGCAGCTTTACACTCAAAATACTTAGATTTAGTTTAGTAGCATAATAAGTTGATAATTCATGTGGTTTGTGTTCAAGATTTGTGTACTAGTTACAAGTTTGCAATTCACTACTTTCCCTTGTAAAAAACTTGTAAAAAGCCCTTGTATGGCAGATTATTTATCTTAAGACAAAAAGCTTAGCAGCTTAACTTGCAGTAATGTTTTGATTATTATAATAAATTCAGTTGAACGTAAATATGCAGAAAGATCAGCTGGTCCAATCTTCATCGTGTACTGAGATCATTCCCTCTGAATTCCTTTTGTGTTGCTTGTTTCAGCAGCTCATCACCTCATGTTTAAAGCTTTACCTGATACTCATTTAAAAATTTTTGCATTGCATTAACCTGATCGCTTTGTGTGCTTCAGAAAACAGTTGATTCTCCTTGTAGTGACATTTTGTCTGTTAGATTGCCATTAGCTGCTCCCATACTTTCTACTCTACTGAACTTCATCGTGAGACACAGGAATAAGAATGTTGGCAAGATACACAATGCAATTGTGCAACATTTTAAAGATGTTTTTTCCATTTCAGATTTAAATACACTATTTAAACACAAATACCTGTTTTGATTAGTGGGTGTGTGCCAGACAATCTAGTGGTAAGAAGGGTAAAAGCTTACCTTTTAGAAAATACATAGTAGTAGTAGAGCAGAGGGATTTTGTCAGCTTTATGACTTTGCCATGAGAAATACCTGATCTGTGTCCTTAAAACTTAGTGATTTGATACTTATTTTAATGTAGAAAATTTAAAAGATAAAAAGGAAATTAATGTTCTTGAGAGTTTGCCCGCTGACACATAAATGGCAACATCCTGCTTTTTGTTTTATTTGTTTTGTTGATGCATATAAATATGTATATATATGTCTAGGTAGAGAAGATCTCAATTTCAGAGGTCAGGATTTGTTTGTGTGAATTGAAGTGTCTCTGTAGTATCTCTAGTACAGGAAAGAAAAAAAGAGATGTACCCCAGATTCAGAATTGTAGGAGCTATGCACCTGAGTTACTGTGCTACTTACAGATATATTAAAGGGGGAGAAGAGTGGTAGAGCCTCCCATGAATATTTGTGGAGAGAGATACTCTGCCTGTACGATAGTGTTGAAGTTAGGAATTCTGCCTCCCCAGCTAAAGAATCTAGAAACACCCAAAACAGATACTGTCAGACTAGATTTGCCATGCTGGTTGGTTACTTATTTATTGAGCGCTCTAAGGACATTTCAGATTTAAGGCATGCAATTGTGCAGGTGTATTTTCTGGATTTAATCCTGTTTACTCTTTCAATTTGTGACCTGGATGATAGAACAAAGCAGATTTTCTAAGTGCTTGGACAATACAAGCCTGTACAGTACAAGCCTGGGAGGGAATACAAACATTAGAATGTGAAATGGTCTTGACAAATTTGACGAATGATCTGAACTATATGGGATGCAGTGCAGCAAAGAGAAACACAAAATAGTATGTTTGGGTAGCAACAATAAATTTAAATACAAGCAACAGCTGGCTGGGCAACAGTTCTGCAAATAAGCAGCTGTACCACAAAGTGAACACAAAGGAGTCATGACAGTTCTATAAAAGAGTCATACTGGGGTACGTGAGCAGGATTGTTGTGGTGTGTAAGATGGAATTCTGCTGCAGCACTCAGCCTGAGACCTCAGATAATATACTGCTTCAATTTTTTTTGTAACTTCAAACAGATTTGGAATAATTGAAGAGTAGTGGGTAGTTGCAGTAATGACCTTTGAGGAAGGACTGAAAGAATTGCACTTGTTTATTCTACAGCAGATATGGGGAGATATAATAGGCTTCAAATACAGTAAAAATTGCTATAGAGAAGAATGTAATAAACTGTCCTGTCTAGGTAGGATAAAAAATTAGGGTCCTAAACAGCACAGAAAAGAGATTTCAGTGTTAGGAAAAGCTTCTCAGCTCTATAGATAAATAATCACAGGGTTAGATATCTGGGGGAGGTAATGGGATATCTGTTGCTGAAAGTGATCTAGAAAAGGTTAAATGACCTCCTTTCAGAGAGGATTTAGGTATAGTTGATGTGTTCTTGACACAGGAGGTGGGAGGACTTGTCAGTGTTAGCTCTCTCCACATTTTTACGATCTTTGTAATTTTCCTGGCCATGATTTAAAAAAGCAAGACAGAATTTCACAACGGAGTAAAAAAAATAGTGATGTAACTGTCTATAAGGTTTGGGTTTTTTAAAAAATATATTTGTTAAAGGTTTTTCTGTATTTAATTTATTAAATGAAACCTAATTCTATTATGTAATATTGAAAACAACTTTAATTGTCTTCCTTGTAGATTTAATGTCTTTGACTTCATGCATTTTTTGTGATCCAGCAGAAATAAACCTAAGAGTTGAAATCTTTCAGAATACTATGGAAGAGTAGCAGAGTTCAAAAGATTAACTAGGGATTGAATCAGGTGCATCCTAGGCTCTGAAACAGAGCAAATAGTGCAATTCGCTTTCTTTCTGTAAAATAGAGGTATCAGCTTTTACCTGAGAGATTTACTTTGAGGGATAATTATCACTTTCAAGGTATCTTCAGGTTCCCAAAGAGCTTTTCATGTAAATATTATGTTATTTAAAATCAGTTTGTGTTCCATTAGTTAGAAAAATATTTCAGTCTTTTGTGCCCCTTGCTTTATAATAGCCAACAGTATGGAAAAACCTGAATAGAAGTGTATGCTTTCTACTATATATACTATTTTTAAACAAAATTTTTCCTTTGAGATTTTTTTAAGGTGATTCTAAAATTTTTATTAAATTGGATGAACTAACCGTCACACAAGCTGTTAAAGCTTTTTAGGATTAGAAGGACTGGACAATTTGCTGAAACTGTTATTTGAACCAAATTGAGTTTAATGAATTTTTGTTAATTTTTTTCTATTAAAAATCAACTGCTTGCATTACATGTGACTATTCAAGCTTTTCTGACTTCTGAAATTTGACAAAGCTGCCTAGGACTTACTAATGAAAGAAGGATAGACTCAGTGTCCTGTATGTATGTGCTCTGTAATTAGGAAAAGGGTTAAAGTGAAACAAACTCTATCATGTTCTTGGTGTTGGAAAATACCGTAGAGGATATAAATAAAATAGTGCTTTCAGTCTTTTACTGTCTAATTGTAATTGGCGAGATGGAAAAAAAAGCCCTAAAATCCTGATGTTATGGATTAAACTTTAACTGCAATTTAACTTCGCAATCTATCATGACTGTTCTAATCGATGGGAAGTGGGTCACTATAAACATTTGAGAAACGTTGTTTTGGTAACTCAAAGTGGGATTGGCTTTAGATCCTGATGCAATGTTTGCTTACATACAGTGGCAGTTGCAGCAGGGCACGCTGCAAGTTAGTCCTAAAGGCTTCTTACAATTTATTTTTGTTAAATAAATGTGATTTCAAAGCTGCTAATGAGAATCCTATTACTAGAAATCTATAAAGGAAGAAAGCAAACATGTCACTATATATGAATGATGTCAGAAAAGGAATTTGTTGGTTTCCTCAAATACTTTAAGTATTCCAGGGATTTTCATTATCTTTATCATTGCAGTACAGAGGCGTTTTTGTAGAGTATTACAAAAGGGTCACAGTATCTCATGCAGTAAGGGCACAAAGGCTTAAGTCTTAGGCAGAGACAGATGCACCTATTCCCTAAGCTCCACCTGAAGAGCTGTAACTGAGAAGAAATTGTCAAGTAGAACTGTCTGAAAAAAACTCTTAACTTGGAGTATTTCTTGCAGTGGAATGGGAAAGTATATAGACACTGACTGAGTAAAAGACTGGGAACCTATTAACATTACAACAGATGTGCGGCTTTATTTGCCTGTTTGGGGGTTCTTTGTTTGTTTTTCTTTTGTTTGTTTTTTTTCTGCTATTTTTTTCTAAGTTTATAAAATTTCTTTGGCAACTTAAAAAAATTTGTAAATCAATATGAAGTCAGGCTATATGGGTACATGCTTTCTCTTTCATTATCTTCTTTTTATTCTTAAGTTATACTCTAACTAGCAGTGAGTTTTACTGGCTGGGTATACATGATTATATTGCTTTTTTTAGTAACTGCTCTGTCTAAATTGTCACTTGAAAAGATCTGACAAATGTTCCTGTGCTGCCAGCTCTTTCTTTGGATATTCCCTCAAAAGCTAGGCTTCAGGAAAGAAGCTAACCGGAAGCTCTCAGTTCTTTTCAGTCCTCAGCCTGCAACTTTTCTGTATTGTTTTTTTAATTGTAAAATTTATTTTGCACTGGGGAAACAGGCAAAATAGAAATCCACTACAGCTTATGGTTTTGCTTTTTTTAAACTACTGTCCTATTTTTATCAGAATCGTGGTGTTGCGTGAATTTTCTGGAAATTCTGCTGTAATCCAGTGCATTGAAAAAAATGCAGAAAGGCTGAAAAAAATCATTATTCACAATATCATTGTGGAGGCTGCAGTAGTGCAATTACTTTTCATATGTGCTTGTGTAGTTTTAAATCTGTCTGTAAGGAAGGGATTTCTAACAGAATGAAGTGTAGTTATTTCTATTCAGTGAGGTCAGCTGAGAATTTCTCTGGGTCATATAATTGGGAATCCACTGATCCTTTGTTAAGAGGATTCCTAAGATACTTCAGATGGAAAAGGTTCTTCACATAGCTGCCATCTCACAGCCAGTGCTGCAGAGGGCAATGAGAAACATGTACTCTTTGTATGATGTCTTAGTGCAAATAAAGCTTCTCCCTCTTCACATACCCACCCCCCTAGTGGTCTGTCTTTTTCAGATTTGTATTCTTTCTTTACAGTTCAAGACTTCTTAGATTATGTGTTACCTCAATGTGGTTCTTGACATGTAGTTTGAAGGTCTTGTTGCTGCTGAACTAAAGAGAATTTCACAAATCCTCAAGAATCCTCTATATTTTATTCTCATAAATGGATTACTTTATGGAGTATGGTTTGCTGTCAGGACATTTCAAGTTACTCAAGTGTGTAAATGTAAAGGAACACATTTCTTGATGTTAAGATTAAACAGGATTTTTTGTTGTTGCTTTATGACTACCCCTCAAAAAACCCCAACCCTACACCAACTATATAAGTAGTTAATTTCTTGCTAGTCTTTGTGAATTTCAGTTATGTCACTAATGATCTGAAAATATCCCTAGCTAATTACAGCTCAGAACTGGTTTTATTGAACCTTCCTTTATTGCACGAAGGTCGGTTTTTATTTTTCCTCCTGTTGAAATTCTGTACTTAGAGAATCTTTTGCAAGGATGTGGAGGTAAAGGCCTGCTGGTTAATGTTACTTTATCCAGTGTGACTCATGTCTCATTGATCTTCCGCTTGAAAGATAACTCTGGTTATCATACCTTTGTGTCCTGCTTTTAGGGTATCACTCATAAAGAATTTAGTTGCAGTTAGATAAAGCTGTTTTAATAAACTCTTGGCAGATTGTTGTATGTATTTACTTGGTCCAAGGAAGTCTCCCAACAAAACTATCCTGAAAGGTCACAAGGTTCTTCATGAGAAACAGATCTCTGGAGAGACTTACTGTGTAATATTCTTGGTACCGTTTTCAGTTTTGATTCACCTGTCACTAAAGCTTTGTTATATGACTTATACCAACTAATCATGTGGATGTTTCTTCTCATCCTGTCCATTCTGTCAGTAGGCCTGATTTGAAGAAGTGGGTTGACCTGGAATTTAAGGTGCTTATGCTTCCATAAGTGTGCATAGGCTTCCATAAGTGTGCATGTGTGTCGACTATAGTTAAAGCTTTAGTTGGTTAGCTCTTCCAACTGCTTTGAAACAGAAGTTTGAGTTTCTTAGAAATGACTTGAACAGAAGTTTGGGCAACAGTTTCTTTTTGACCTTTACTGACTATATTTTACATAATTAGAAGATGTCAAAAAGAGCCTAAGGGTTTGAATCAGTAACAAATCAGAATATAGGTCTTTTTTTTTTTTTTTTTTTTTTTTCCCTCTGATGCCTTTTTTGTGCCTGAGGTTGTCAGTGAAGACTTGCATCGACTGGATTTCAGTTAAATTTTCAATAGAATTTTAACAGTTTTACATTAAGGTGAACAGTAGAGCAGAATGAAAATCAAGTAGTACAGATGATGCTCTGAGCCCTGCTTTGCAGAAGCAGACAAGAAGAATGTTTCCCCCAAGGAGTTCACAGTTCCAGTATGGGTTATAGGTGGGTGATACAGAGAGATGAACAGTAAGATAGTTGAATTATTTCCTGTGTATCAGTTATAAATTATTTGTATCTTCATAATGGAAAATTAGAGTTCCAAGTTAAAAGAATGAACTGTGCCTTTTATGTTTACCTAAGTATAATGGAGAGCATGAGAGAAAGACTTAACATTGCAGCTAATCTGATCCAATAGCTGCCTGTCTCCAAAATATGTAAGCTGTGCCCCCTGCTTACCACTGGCACCTGTGCTCATTTGACCACTGCAGTGAGCCTGTTTAGGGAGCTAAACCAGCAGAAAAACAATGGCCCTTTTGTCAGGGTTTGCATTTTTAAAATTGACTCATTGTGAGGTCAGATTGAATAATAAAGCAAATGCATGGGAAAAATCAGGATGATGCACCTGAGAGTTACAGGGGAGTGGGATTGCTCCTTTTTGTAGATTAAATCACTTAACAGTAAAATGAAACCTCACCTGGGAAATCTTACTGAAAAATTAAAGAGAGTATGATTGAAGGCTCACCAGAGTGTGAATCAACCCTTTTGATAAGGAGTAAGATGATAGATGGATGTGTCTTTGTTTGCTGTATTGAAAAGACAGAGGTAAAGTGGTGCCTTGGACAAAGCACTAGGCTAAGGAGATGCTCTTTGGAGAAATATCTAAATGGAAATAGGTGGAGCAGGAACAGAGAAATGAACATTGCAGTAACTAGGATGAAAAATTAAGAGATCCTCATGGGAGTTACCCGCTTGGGGTAACAGGGGGAACCTTTTAAGCCAGCTGCTGAAAGAAGGTTTCTGTCACTGAAAAAAAAGGTGTTGCTTCACATGAATTAAGAAGGGAATTTTCAGTGAAAATACACAGATGTTTTAAATACTAGAAGATGGTCTTGTTAATTTTGATCAGATACTTGCAGAGTAGTGATATTTTAATATTTTTTTCAATGATTGCATTGAAATAGCCCTCTACTCTGAAAGTATTCTAGGGATGGTACAAATCTGATGACTCTTTCATCGTCTTGAGTCAGAGTTGTAGAAGGTTCTCACAAAATGGAGTGAATGGGTGATAAAGTAGAACCTGACTTTCAAGCAGCTCTTACTGCTCAGGAATATGATCTGAGAGATATTTTTGTAAAAACATAAACCGTTTCACTAGCTGTCAGAAAAGAAAACAGTTGAGTGTTATTAGAAAGGGTTCATAACATATAAAACGTTAAGTATTCTGTAGTAAAAATCCACTACATAGGCTGTGCTTTGAATATGATTGTCCTGCACTGGTGTCTCTGTTAGACTTGGCTCAGAAAAAGGCAACAAGAGTAATCAAAGGTTTGGGATAGTTTCTTTGTATGGGACAGCAAGGGGATAAGGCAGATGAAACATCCATTTCCAGACTATGCAGCACAGGTGTGTCCTCAGGTCTGCCATGCCCAACATGGTCACTGTATTTCAGTACTTTCTGTGATGCTAGATAAACTAATTTTTTTTTAAGGTATGGGTGTTTATGTATTTTTTTTTTATCTTGTTATCAAGAAAAAGCTGTATTAATTGCTTATTGCCCTGGGAGAGATAATATATTACTGAGTTACGGAGGCTTTGTATATTCAAGATATACTGAAGGTTGCTTAGGGGCTGTATTCTTACTCTTTATTTTTCTTTTTTTTATGTCTGCAGCATTATGCTGGGGGTAATACCGTTGTTCGTAGCTGAATAATTTCATGATTTTATACATAAATTTTACATGTTTCCTAAAGATAACTGGCAATCAGTTACATTTTAATAATATTTTTTAAAAGGTTAAGCAGTTCTTTGGATGGCATGTAAATTCCATTTGTCAAGTTAATCCTTACTTAATACTTGATGTCAGCTCTTCAGAGGTATTAAGTAAGGAATAAGCATTGCACTTGGTTTGACATAGCACTGTTAAATTCCTTAGGGTAGTTTAGGAATACTGTGCCTTGGCCTCAGTAAGGCTTTTTTAGGACATCACTGGCAAACTGTAAGTGATTTATTATTTTTAAAAATAATAGAAGGTATTAATAATAATATATATTATATATGTAGTAATAATAAAAGCTTTAAAAAGCTATATAGAGTCTTGTCTTTGATATCTTTATAAATGCAAATGTGCTTATGGTTGTCAAAGTGAATGAATGTGATTTTATTTATTATTTTCAAGTTAGTACTGTAAAGATTCCAAACTGCATCTGGTTTGGTCTTGCAAGAAATAAGCATTTGGAAAAATCAGATCTCTCTAACTGAATGCTCCAGAGGTGTAAAAAGCAGGAAAAAATCAATTTTACATTGTATTTGTGTAAGTCAATATTCATGTCTCTTGTAAATACCCTCTTTAGTCTAACCTTTATCTAATGTCTTCACATTAAAAGTTTTAAAATGTTTTGTCACTTGATACTGTTTAGGGGCAATCTGCTGTGCATTTCAGAGACAAAACCCATGCCTGAGGAGAGCAAGCATTTGACTGCAAGACTGCAGATTTTGTACTGCTGTAATGGGGTAGCTATTTAGGAAACTGGCAATCTGCTCTTGTTCACTTAAGATAGGTATGGAGACTATAAAATTCACACTCTGACCCAGCTTCTGGCAGCTCCTTCCTGTTGCCTGTAGCTGTGATAAAATATGCTGAAGGTAAATATAGCTCTCTTTTCCTTTGTTCTTGTGCTGTAAGAAATTCTCTAGTGGCTGAACCTGGAACTTGAATACCCTTCCTATGATTCTTCAGTCCCTTTGCCTGCTGTTACAGGGTAATTGCAAGAAATGGTAGGATGAGGATCTCCTTTTTATTTTTGGAAATAGATTTTATTATGAATTTTAGATACTTATCCTGACATACCTTTTTATATAAAAGGTTAAAAGCTCTAGTTGTTATTTTATTAAAATGTGGTCATAGCTTGCACTGTATTACTGAATTGATAACTGGTGAAAACCAGTGATAATATTACTGTGACAACAGTGATAAACCAGTGAAATATTACTGAGTTCTGTCGTCTTGAGGCAAAGTGTGGAAGTCAAAACTGTAAGAAATTACTTCATTTTCAGAACATTAAAATGAGAAAAAGCAAGATATTATTTTAAACCTTGAAGTTTCGTATATTCTGTTAAGGTAGATAAAATTGCAAACATACCTAGCTTGGCAGTGCTGAGTGTATCCATTTGAAACATCTATGACGTTGTAGCTGGAAAGACATAGTGTTTTATGCAGTAGCTTTCTATCATTGATAATACCATGGATGTTTTTTTTTTTTATTTCTGGAAAAAAATAAATATATAGGCAAAGTCATAAAAAGTGAAGCAAAAGGGGGAGCTCTAAGTAAAACACAATTTTATTCTCCTAGTAAAAAAAAAATAAATTATAAGCAGTTAAAACTGAAATTGCTATGAGAGTTGCATTGGATGTCTAGCCTTGCAGTCTTTCCTCTTTGCCAGGTGATTAGAGTTCTCTTTCACAAACATTCCAGTGGGAAGACTTGAATGCTAAAAATTTAAGGGAGTTCCAGGGAAGACAGGGAAAATTCATGGGAGAGAAATCCATTGAAGTTTATTAAGTAGATAGAAATCACGTTTTACTGCAGGGAACCCTGAACTAAAAGTAGTTGGAATCTGGAAAGGTGTTGTATACCCTAGCCATCTTCTCTAGCCATCTGCTTATGGCTGCTGTTGGGGAAAAAGTAGACTGGATAGACCCTTGGTCTGACTCAGTGTGAGGAAAGAAGTTTGAAATTAATAAAGTTCAAAATAATTGATTTACTTTTGAAGTTAATGAGGAAGACATTTTGAAAAAAAAGAACTTACAAAGGGAACTGAGTGTATGTGTGATGACGGGGTAATTGGTAAGTCCCATTTGCTCTGTAGTGCAGCTTCTCATTATCTGGAGCATGGAACATATTTAGAAAGTGCTTGAGAAAGTATTTAGCAAGTAGGAAGGAATAATAGAATCAGAATTAATTTTTCACTTTGTAGGCAGTCTTACATGATCAGTGAGCATAGTTTTGAAAGAAAATTGTCTTATGTAGGTGTAAGAAAGCATAAACTGAGTGTTGCAAAACAAAACAACCCCCAAGAACAACAATAAGCAGAATACCTTGGTATTCCTTATGTCATAAAGTTGAGTAACTGAAGCAAAAAGGAAAGCATACAGAGGGTAAACTGTAATTGTATTTCAGCAATGTGTTGACAGGTTAATGGTGGGTTTAGTTAACAGTGTAAAATCTCAGAAATGCTTAGAAATTAATTTGAAATATATAAAATATGTGTATTAAGATATTTGGAGAAAAAACTGCTGATGGATAGTTTTACTAGGAGAATAGTTCTAGTATTATGGGTGAATCTTTCAGAATAATTGATTTGTGAGTTTTAAAAATGTAAAAAGTGTGAATCAGAATGGTCTGAGTTTTTACTATGCCAAGGGGTGTAGAAACTGCAAATCTGATTAACAACCCTGCAGCTTGAACAATGTAAGTGAAGAAACTCCAAAGACTATTTATCAGTGGTCACTAGAAAAGCAAAGACATAGAGTTACAGAAGGAAAAAAATACTCCTATGGGTTTTTTACAGAGTGATAAGGGTGTTTCATGCCAGAGTGTTGGAACACAAAAAAATATTCATACTGAGGAAATAAGCACTAATGAAAAGGCTGAGATTTTAAATGTAAATGTAGTCCAAACAGAACTTTTTTTGTTTCCATTGGAACTTAAGCATAGGCAAGGCAGAATGCAGAGAAAACAGTTTATTGTTTATCAGCAAGTATACTGGCCTATAAAGACTTTCTGAGAAGAGCAAGAGAAGAAAGCAAAGTAGCAATTACATGTGATGCAGTTGCAGTCCTATTTCGATTACATATTAAAATACAAAAGGAAGATAGGCTATCACTGTACTGTTCAATGAAGAAAATTCTGGCCAGATATCCTGCCTGGAATAGTTGGATGTAGACAGAAGCAGCTTAGACAAAGTAATGTACTAATTGAGCTGGGACCACTCTTCAAATAAAATTTTGGGATTTTTGTTTTTAAATCAAGGCCTCTATTGCCATTAGCTGTGCTGTAATTAAGAAGAAAATGCAATGGACAATGTTCGTATTGAAAGGTTTTCTGTGCCAGGACACAGGCCAGCAATCAAACAGAAAGTGGATGGTCACTGTTACTTCAGAAGCTTTTAAAAAAAATGCAGTTGCTAATGCACTTAAAACATCTTCAGTGCTTGCCAGTTGAAACTCTAGGAATCCAAGTAGACTGAAATTTGCATAATGGTTTGGGTTTTTGTGTTTTTTTTTTTAGAACAAAGTGAGAATATCAAATTATACAGGGTTATGAAACCTGTCTGCTTAACACACTCATACTCAGTTGCAAAGCTGAATAAATTGTAAGATACAGTTTGTAATTGCTGATATCTGCTGTTCTTTCAGGATGCCCAAACACAGGGACAAAATTTCTGTCTGCCTTCAATCACTTCTGGGGAGACAGGCTCTTTCTCAGCATAAGTGATGCTGACAGCCAGCTCACAGAACAGGAACGAACTCAAAGCTGCTTTGAAAGTATCTGCAAAGGCAAAGCTGTGATTTATGGCTAAATGTCACTGGCAGTTGTGTTGTGCATTGGACCCAATGGCAGAAAGAGACAATCAGAATAAACATCGTCCTGTATGGAAGGCTGGAACAAGAAGTAGGGATGAGTCTTTGCCACTTTGAGGACTACAACAATGTTGAAGTTATAGCATAGAGGCTTACCAGGAAAAAATTTGAGCATCTGTAGTAGCTCTGAACTGTTCCTGCAGAAAACAGATGTTTCTCTGCTTGCTGAGCATCAGCGACATGACTGGGTGTAACAGTCAGTTGCACTATGTGATTTTATTCATATATCAGAGTCCATCGTAACATTGTCACATGAACATTTAAAAACCCTAGGGCTCTTAAAAATAACTGGAGATCAAAAAGCATCATAGGGAAAGTCATTTACAGTTGAACCCTGTGATCCCAACCCTGTGACCCGACCTAAATGATTGGATGACTCAGCGGTAGCAGGCTACAAGAGTATGTAAATTCAAGGTTAAAGCACAGTTTGCCTTACAAGCTAGTCCATTACTTTCCAGAGCCCATAGCATGTGAGAATACATCTGTTTGGTTACATGGAGACTGGTATTACACTTTTAGCTGCAGTATCAGATCATGTGTTGCATCTGACCAGAAGACACAGCAGGGCTGCAGTAGAACTGTGACAAGCTTTGTTTCTTTTGATCATAGATACCAGGATAGTTCTGGATGCCCTCTGCCCCTCATCTGTACAGGAAGTTCAAATGTCCGTTTAGAGACCTCATTTAGATCAGCCCTTTAATGTAGGCAAGAAAGTATCCCTTTGTTTACTGTTGTCAGTGAGTAAGATTTGAACCTCTTGGCCAACCCCCTAAAGCAACCCCCTAAATTCAGCTGTAAGTGAAGATCTCGGAAGTGTGGAGTTTGCAGCTTTCATGGAAGTTGGAGTCCTCTTCATAAGGATGGTTGCAACTTGAGCTCAGAAGTTAATCTGCTGTACATGATTTGCTAGCAATCTAGTCAGCAGTTTTGCTGGTCTGCTTATAGAATAGTACGCTCAGTATCCTAGGTAGAGTGAAAAGAATTATCAGAAGGAAAATTACAGGCTAAAACACTTTTTGTGAATGGAGGTATCTTGAAGAGCATCCTTCCTTGAAAAATTGAGAACAAAAACATTCTAATTCTGATACTGCAATTAAGTGTTTTGCAGGAAGTATTGCATGTGTCATGCTCCAATTTTCAAAAATCTCCAGTTTGGTACTTGTCTTAGTACCCATGCAACAGCACTTCCTAAGTACAACCCAAGTAGAGTACCAGGTTGTGTGTGTGTAGTCCTGCTCTAAGTAGCTGATGCAGAAAATTTGCATATAAAAAGTATATTAATTGGGGTTGCATTTCAAATGCATTCCCTTGACTGAAAATAAACTGGGATAAAAATATATTTTACAGAGTAATTCATACTATAAGCACATTACAGTGTATGTCATAAGGCAGTATGTTTGCAATCAGTGTTCTGAAAGTAAATCAGAGTAGATGTTTCCAGTGTAGTGTTCTACAAAAATGAATAGACTTGTCGGACTTGGGAATTTTGGGAAAGTAAAGGACCACTATTTTTCTTCATTGACTTCCTTTTCATCTGCAAGCTCTTAGCAGCCTGCTAAATTGCAGGCTGCCTGTAGGAAAAAAAAAAAAAAAGTCTTTTTATGTTTGATATTTTCTGCATATTGCATTAACAACTTCATTAGGAAATAAATAATATTTTCCCTATTTATTGGTATAAAGCCAATGGTTCTGGCTGTAGCTAAGAGATTAAATCCTATTGGAGTCTATTCTGCTAGAATAACATTTTGATAAATGGTTACTGTGATCAAGATGGTGTAATTGATTTTATAATGAGCTTTTCAGGAACCTGTAATATAATGTATCTCAAAGATGTTTGTCACATGTTTGGGTAATCCTGCACAGGAGATGTTCTTTGGATAACAGCAAAGCTATTTAGCAGCTGAATGGTTTCACATGAGAAACATAAAAGAGATACAGACTTTCACCTAAGGTGATATAGTGGAGTGGGTAGATGGGGTGTGAAGGCTATAGAGTGATGGTCAGTAAATCAGGATAAGCCTGGGTTTTTTGAAGTGGGACATGGAAGTTATTTGTGTAGTCTATTTTTAGTTTTCTTGGTAAGTTAATTGTACCAGACAACAGTTACTTTTATTGACTGATTAGTAAGTTCAGTAAGGGTCATTATTAATGTAAAACTCAATTTGAATTAAGTGGTGTCACAGTAATAGATCCTCTTTTGCATTTTTTCTGGTAACATGAAGCAGCATGAGGTGGTTGAAGCATGAAATGTGTTTTATTGTTCCTAATGCTTTGGTATTGCCTTACAAAGTTCACATATATGTGACAGATACTTGGAAAGTGATGTGTGTAGATCAGTTGTGACTAGGTAAGATCCCAGATTTGCCTGTCTGCTTCTTCCAGTTATTCCCAGTGTCAGTTTCCCTCTTTCACAGTTGTGACCAGTCTTTCTTCTGGGAGTTCCTCAAGATTTCTTCAAGATTGTTTATTTCTAAGTTTATTTCTGTTTTGTTGTTTGTGTTTTATTTTTTAATTTTTTTCTTTATTTCATCTTCCTGACCGTGTATGTAAGATAGGATAAAGTAGTCCCATGCTATCAATATTACACATTGCCATATGTAATAGGGTCTTACTGTGTCAGAGATGGCTGAAATCTGAGTAATTCCAGACCATGAATCCTCATAATTTTTATTTAGCTTTTATTTATTGAGTTTAAGCTTTCATTATAGCCTTAAGATGCTCTTTGTTTTATATATTATTTCAAGCAAGAGCTTTGTGATACCTTTTGGTGGAGGTGAGGTTGTTTCTATCATTTGAAAGTACTGTTTATTTTGGTGTAATGGAAAGTAAGAAAAATGTAGTGCCTTCTCCAGAAAACTAATTTCTTGCTGCTGTAGTTATGCTATGCTCAGTATGTGTGGGAAGAGATGCTGGCATACTCTAGATGTGATAGACTGGTGAATAGAATTTGTTAAAAAGAATTAATCCCTAATTTAGTAATACCACTTTGCTAGGAGGTAATATGCTTTATATGTGGAGATAAACCAAACTCATAATCTGCTGTCTGTGCAGGTTCCCTGTGTTCAAAGATGATATTTTTTTTTGTCTTGGGCAAATAATTCTGTAAGGGATTAGGTTCTGCTTACATAAATAGTTTCTACAGTTTTAATTTTATACAGTAAGCTTCCCATTTTAAAAACCTTCCTGTTTTAAATAACATATTGCTGCTCTGCAGTAAATTTAACAATTCCTGTTACACTAGTTTTAGTTATTAGTTTAAGTAAACCAGGGATATTCTTTTATGAGTTAGTTCACATTTAAGTACAATGCTATGCATGCTTAGAATGTGTAAAGTCTAATTTTGGGGTTTTTTTATGTCTCTGAAATAGTGTGGTCTGGAGTGTAGAACTGATAAGAAACATACTGGTGTAATGATCTCGAGGCAGTGAGAACACAACAGCTTATTCATGGTATCTTTGGTGTAATTCTCTGTGCATAATGCAAATCTAGAAGATGTATTTGCCCCTGGGCCCCCCAGGGCCATAGCATGAAGCATATACGGGTTCCTGCTAATGATTAAAGATTGCATGCATGCATGGTTAGTAAATGAATGCAGTAATTGGTCAAAACATAGTGGCATGGTCATAACAGAATGTAACGACAAACGGGAGATTCATGGCACATGTTAGGCTTTTTCATTGCTAAACCACTTCAGTGTAGAAGGCTGAGTTACTAATACAAAGTAAGACCAAACTTAGGTTTTGTGAACTGATTGAGTCTTGGGAGAAGAGGAATTTATAAAGAGGCTTGAGAAAAGTAAATTTTGGCCACTGGTTTCCCATCTGCACTGAGCTAGACCAGTAGCAAGTTACCTCTTAGTGGACTGATGGCTTCCTAAAGTGTAAATAACTGCCAGTAGCTCAGAGTGTTTCTGAGAGATTCTGAGAAAACCAGGTAATGTTTCTAAGTTCAGAAACAGGGCAGGGCAGACTTTGCTACATTCTTAAATACAACTCACCGATATTTTAATAGTTAAGTGTATTGTAATAGCACTTTAAAAATCATTAGGTCAATGGGAATGATTTCAAAATCAACAAAATAGTTTGGAATGCAGTATAAAATAATTGAGTGTACTGTGTCTCACACTAGCTAAATTATGCAGTCTTACACTCTCAGATCATACCGTGTTATTGTCATTTGTACAGATTTGTTTCAGTTTGTTTTCTTTCCCAGAAAATATTCAGCTTTGCAGTATTAGATGTGTATAAAAGTGATGTTTCTTCTGAGGTATTACAACTCAAAAAACAGTTTGTAAAATATGACACAAACTTCTTTTAAAAGAATAAAATACAATGTTTTAAGAAAGGAATATATGTTAAATACAGCTTTTGATGAGAGAAATAAATATGATCAAGGAGTCATGACTGAAATAAAACATTCTGCAATATTTCTTTCAGCCATGGGCGGGCAAGGTCCTAGAAATGTAGAGCAGAAGGAAAATTAACTGGAAGAGGGCAGTTACATGTATGTGCCATATTTGGTCTTGTATATGGTAACTCCACCAATAACAGATACTGTTTCTGAAGTAATTGTGTCATTTACTGCACTATGGAATTACAGCATGCTTACTGCTGTCAGGTGTTCCCAGCTGTAGTATCTGAAGACTGGAAAAAGTTTTTATCACCATACAGTATTGCTATTGGGCATGAGTAGAAACTGATTATTAGATAAGACTCAGATAGCAGGAAGAGAATAACATATTTCTTTTCATATATGATGATTCACTATACTTGAGATGAACAAACTACCCTGTTTCCAGAGCTGAGTAGTTCTGGATGGTTGTAGCTATTGTCCATTTTCATAAAAATAACTGTTGAAAACTTTCCTGCTGGAAGAGTCGGTTGTTCCCCTCCCCCCTGCAATGACATGATATTAAGACATTTTTGTAATGTGTATACTTTTCATATATCCATCATAAATACCATATATTTAAAAAGCACCATTACACAGTTATTGGATAGGCTTTCATTGCTTTGTTGCTTTCAGATCCTGTATGCTGGTACACCCAGTATGTTCATATATTGACCTCTTTTTTATACCATTTATTTTCTAGCTTAGGGCCTCATTGAACACTTTATACTATGTAAATGGTTAATTCTTGGGGTTCTGTTAAACAACTGACTTGTACTTGGTTCCCAGATATCTGGTACTGGCTTAACCCAGTGAAGAAATAAGTTATTTTACCTAGTTGGGAAGAATTTTCCTCATTTTGCAGTATTTAACTTTCAAGTTTCCATCTCTATGTAAATTTATTTCCTCTGTAGCTGGTTTTTACACACACAGTTCAACATTCACTAGCTCTGCTAAATAGGTTTCTAGTTAAATTAAATAACAATTATAGGTAGTTATATGTCTATGGTATGTATTGGTAGAATATGCCTACAGCTGTGTAAAACTTAAAGGACTCTCAGATGCTAAAATGCATACCCTGAAACTTTATCCTATGCAGTCATCAAATTCTTGATTGTATGTAAGATGTATTGATAATTTCTGTAAGTAGTTGAGCTTCAGTCTCACTCTGGAGAAGTTCTGTACTGATTAATGTATGACCGTTCCCTCTAAGGTTTCAGCACCACTTTTTGCTGGCTTACACGGGTCCTTTCTCACACAAGACAAATTAGGAGTCCCTTTCTTTCTTCAGAGCTTTGTGTGTCTGCATTACGTGCTATTTTCACCTGTAACTTTTATGGGCTTTGCAAACCAAACCATGTAATTTCTTTGTGGTTTCTTTCTCTTTAGACTTCGAGCCTTGATTGCAATATTCTCTTTCTTAAATATTGATGTAGTTCCCTGAAGACTGGCTTAGACTTAAAAGCGTATTTAGTTTCTCTTGGAGTCCTTATTCCAACTCATAAATATCTTTGAGCATTGTCCAAAACATGAATTTAATCTTCCATTAAATTTCTCTACCGTGGAAGATGAAAAAAGTAATTTTAATTGGTTTTGAAATGTGAAGAAATAGTAGTTTCTTCACAAGACAATTTTTCCAAGGAAACTTCTGGAAGAAGTTATTTAGTTGTTCACTTAGTAAGCTTCTGTGAATATTGCTTTTTAACTTTTAAGCAATAATAGAGTAATTTTCAGTGTACCCGGATTAATGTGTCCCTCCCCAGCCTTGACACCCTCTCCAAAATGTTATGAAACAAAAAATTCTGACTAGGTAAAACTTTTTTTCCCCCAGCCTTGGTTTCTCCTCTTGTGATATTGACACATTCTTTTTTCTGTTTCTAAAATGCTTTTGCTCTCCCCAGAGGCAACTTAGGCACAGTAGGATTGTCTTTCCTGCTATAAGTTAAATAGTGTTGTTTGAGGGGAGAGAAAATTATGGGAAATAAAATGTACAGATTTGAGGAATGAATGACATTACTATTTCTTCTCTGACTGAAATAACTTATGCAGATGTTCATTACTTATGGAGTGGTAAAGTAATTAAAAATGTTGAGATTAGGCCCTCTTCTGATTGATTCGTTCTTACTTTTTGTTTCAGATTTTTTTTCCTGTATTTTGTATTTTACCAAAGTTCCCGAGTTAGGGGGTTTTGGCTGGGGTATGTTCTTTTGGTTTTTTGCAACGATCTGTCAAAATCTCTTCTCTACTTTTGGCACCTACCTATGTATCTTTCCTGTCACTTAAAGGGATCTATAGGAAAGGCAAATACAGAGATTTAAATTATGGAAATTGTACCAGAATATTAGCAACAGAAGAAACTTGATTGGGAGGGAGAGGGAGTGGGAGTAGAAAGACAAGGAGATACAGACTGAAGCCACTTGCTTTTGCAGTTCTTTATGGAGCTGCCTCTCTCACTTTCTAGTTCCATTCCTGCTACAGCTAAGTGGGAACTGTTCCTTTTCACTCATTCCTTTCAATCATTTACCTCTTGCATTTTCAAGTGGTGTTCATTGCTTTCTTGTTTTTCAGTTCTGCCTTTGTCTTTTGTGGTGACAATTCTCCACTGTTTGTTACATTAGAAATTCCACTGAAAAATAATTGAAATCAAATTTATTTAGTTGTCCATATAATAGAATTTATGATACTTTGTGTAACATTATTGTAGAACTATCTTTTGTTATTTAATTTCACTATAACCAGACATAATTTATCTTGTCTCTTCTTATTTGGCTCCGTTTATATTTTGAATTGTCAACTGAAGGCAATTTTTTTTCTGGTCATCCTAGTACGAAATCATAAGTAGAGTGAAAGTAAAGAAAACAATTTTCAAAGGCCTTGGACATACGTAATCTAAAAATAATAACTAAGCAGAAACAAAAGTATGGAGAGACATCTCAGCTTGTGTTCTACATCATGAAGTTTCTGAATTGTCAATATGAAAAAAATTCTCTATGAATTCAGCAGATTATTCATAGTGAATTCAGAAGAAAGATTCAGTAATCACGGTTCTATATTGAGTTATGGTGTTTCCATACTACTAGATGGTCTTAAATGTGTTTCCTGGTGTGGCTTTTTTCAAGTAATAGTTGTTGGGCCAAAAACTATGTGATGCCAAAACTATTGACAACTGAAAGCATTGTCTGGCTTTTGGATCCACAGATTGTTTCTGTCTTTCAGTATCAATTGGTTCACTTACACTATAAACAAGGTAGTATATATTGTTTTCTTGGATGAAGAACAGGCTGTGAACTCTAGAAAGCATTTAAGTCCTCTTGTGTAGATGAAGGTTATTCAGGGATTAAGAGCCAATGGGATGTTTTGAATTCTGCTCAGGTGATGAAAATTAAATAGCAGACATAATTACTTTTCATTGTATCTAATTATAAAATATATTTGACAGTGCATTCTGTTGTAATTAATTTGTTGTAGTAGTATTTTTCACTGCTTGTTTTCTTGTGCCTCCTCAAATATCTTTTGAGATTTGAACACCTTAACACAACTCTGTGTTGTGATTCATTTGCTTATACATCTTCCAAATGATATCCTGAATCATCATAGAAATAACCAAGAAAGGTATTTTACATCTGAAACCCAAATCAACATATCACATTCTAAATTACTGTCCTTTATGTCGGACATTTGTAAAACTGATAATTGCTTCCTTAACAAGCTGTTGTGCTTTCTATGTCCTATTACATAGAGTTTTTGATGAAATAATTTAAATCTTTCATTGATGCCTTTTGTCTTTTTCCCAACAGTTTTCAAAATCTTGTTAATGTGATGGCGTAAACTAGTAAAAAGGCATTTGGATTACATCATGGATAATCAGCCATGGTGACTGATATTATTCAAGTGGCACACTGGGAGTCAGCTGTATAAAATGTCAGAAGTTTGTATTTCTTCTAGTTTTGCAATGGTAAGTTTTTTACATTTTGTACTGAGTAAATAATAACTTCTTAACTTCTGTGTAAAGTGTCTTTCATTAGAAAGTAGCATGCCAGCAAATCAGTAAAGATTACTGTCTTCCATATTATTTCTAGTGTCTGTCAAGTTCAGCAGTAAGTACTGACCAAAGTATACATTAGAATTTCCTGTAGTTTATTTTATTGGTATCCATTTGAAATGTCAGTTTCTCAGCCTTAGGGTGCCAGCCTTAATTAGAGCAACCTAGGTCAGATACAGTACCTAAACAATCCTGGTTTTCATATTTAGGTTCAACCCCAAATGAGATCACTCATCAGAAGGTATGAGCTTGTGTGTAAAAAGGGAGAATATACTAGCAAGTTTATCCATGTGGAAAATCAGTAGAAACAACCATTATAGACAACACAGTTACATGGTTTTGGTTTTTTTCCCCTCTCTTCAACTCAGCTATTGATGTTTTGCCCATTTGCTGATATATTTGTGATATTACTTATGTGACTTCATTGGCCATCTCACATTGCACCATTACTTTTAAATGGACAGAATGGAAGATTATATGATAGCAATTCTTCACCTGTATTTCAGAGAAGAGCATTGCCCTTTCCTAGGCATTTGTGTAAGGCAGTGAGAGTCACTAACAAGCAGGAGGGCTGTAGCAGCCCAAACACCATGCAGTTTTCAGAACATTTGAAACTTCCACTTTGTAATTGTCTTGTCTCCATTACACAGAGTGATTACACCATTGTATCTATAGCTATACCAAGCAATACTTTCGGGGTACGTTACTTGAATTAAGAAATACTGCTTGCATTATGAAAACCTAAATATAATAATTGCTGTTAATTGTCAACAAGCATTGTGTTGTTTAAGACGTGTGCTGGTCTTGTCCTCTTCTCTCTTTTCTGCTCTAGCACCATCTGACACATAAATAGTAGATTTGCAACAACTTATGCTTTCCCTTCTTCACTCCCCCCCCTTTTGCTGAAGATGAAAAATAGCTATTGAAACAATTTTCCTTCATTTGTCATTTTCAGCCTTTCTAAATAAAATGTAAAAGGTTTGGTTCCACTTGTAACATTTAAAGTCTTCACATCGTATGTCAGTTAACAGATTTGTAAAATCTGAAATTCATGTAGATGGCAAAGGGAAGGTATGCCATTATGTACAAATGTGAATCTGTTCTTTATCATGGATATTGTGACAAGTTTGTGGTGATACACAGTTTGACACATTGAATTTTTGAAGATGAAATGAATAGAAGGATAAGACTGAATGGATTTCTATTAAAAATGTTATTTTGAGATTGGACAATTTGAGTACTCCTGCATTTCACCCAGAAATCTGAAATATACTCTTAAATGGACTTTTTTAAACTTAGCTTTGACTTGGAATTCACTTAAATGTGATGATTCATCTCACCAACTGTATGAAAAGTCTAAAAATGGAGAAAGCCTGAGAAACAGTCTTGCACCTCAGAGGAGATTATTGAGAAGATGGGCTTTATGCAAAAAAGAGGGGAGGCTCCTGGGCATAAGAAAAAACATTTTGATTATCAGGGCAGTTAAACACTGGAACAGGTTGCCTGGAGAAGTTGTGGATTATCTGTGTGTGGTGGTTTTAAAGACCCAGCTGTACTGTGTCCTGTGTAAATAAATCTGATTTATACTTACATTTATATTAATTTATAATAGAGGTTGGGCAAGTTTGCCTCCCAAAGCTTGAATGATTTTAGGGTTCTGCTTCAGACATTTTGTTTTAGTTAATTTTTATTAATAAGAATTGCAACTGGTTTTTACTGGTATGATTTTATTTTGTGCTTTTTTTTTTTTTTAATCCACTGTTAAATTAGAATTGCAGTTTTCCTTTATTATTTATGAGCAATTCAGTTTTGTGTTAAGCCACAAGTGAGCAAGCAACTAGGATTTTATAGGTTTCCTTCTTAGTATGTGAAACAACATAACTGGGAACTATGGGATAATAAGAGTGTGATTTCATACCTCTCAATTGATCAGACATACTTAATAATATCAATACATTTTATCATATATCAATACATTTTATCGTATGTATAATGCATAAAAATAGCACATTTTAGTAACTGGGAACATTCCAGCTTTAAAAAAGTCATAAATATAAACTGCATTCACACATAAATACTGAAGCCAGAACATCCGTAAATACCAAGTTAGCTTCTTTATAGCTTAGATGGAAAACTTTTTAATGCCCTAATTTGTTAGCACAGAAAGAGCTGTTATTACTACATTGTGTAGGCATATTCAGTTTTATATTAGGTAAATTTGTGACAACATATTACTCACATTTTCTTTGTCTGTAGGTATTTTTAAAATACTTTTTTGACTGTTTTGTTTACATTTTTTTGAAGGTTTCCCAATGAGTGGATCATGATGAACATACTTTAGGGACTTGCCAGAGTATGGCTACATCTCGATCTACTCGTGTTACAAGATCTACAGTGGGTTTAAATGGTTTGGATGAAAACTTTTGTGGTAGAACATTAAGAAACCGTAGTATTGCTCATCCAGAGGAAGTTTCACCCCATCCTCAAATACGATCCAGGTCACCAAAGAAGAGGCCAGAGTCTGTGCAAACTCAGAAGGGAAGTAACGGTGGAAGAGCTGCTGAGCTGAAACAGCAGAGCGCTCGGGAGTCGTGGGTGAGCCCGAGAAAGAGAGGGCTGTCGACTTCAGAAAAAGATAATGTTGATAAACAAACTGTGGAGAATTGTGAAAAAAAGCAAGCAGAACCTGTTTCACCAGTTTTGAAAAGAATTAAACGTTGTCTACGTTCAGAGGCACCCAACAGTTCGGAGGAAGACTTGCCTACCAAAACAGAGAAGGAGCCATTGGAGCATAAAAGCTTAGTGTTGGACAATGATGCAGTCTCCACAGGGACGAAGCGAGCTTGTCGATGTCTTATATTGGATGATTGTGACAAAAGGGAAATTAAAAAGGTGAATGTCTGTGCAGAAGGATTTAATAATTCTGCTATAGTTGAGGAGATTGCAAGCTATCAGACTGTCAATGGAGTTGGTGAAAGAGACTCAAATTCTCTTAATTGTGATGACTGTCAGCTTGATGGGAACACTAAGCAAAACAGTGCTGGTTCCTGTATGCCCAAGGACAAAACAGTAGCAGAAAACGGAAACTCGTTTGCCCATTCTTCGTTGTTGCTTAATAGCAGCAAGGAGGAGGACAGTGTTGTAGACCATTATGTGCCTTGCACAAAATCTCAAGAACAGGTGAAGTTAGAGGACCACAAAACAATAAATGACTGCTTGCCTGAGGAGCATGCTAATCAGGCAGATGAGCCAGCTACAGGGTCCTTTTCTGAAATCCAGTCATCTTTGTTAAGGGATTCGGAGGAGGAGGTGGATGTTGTAGGAGATAGTGCCTCTAAGGAACAGTGTGCTGAAAACTCCAATAGCAACCTGAATACTCATCATGACAGTGCATCAATCTCAGGTGAACCTGAACCACATTCTTCAGTGCTGGACTGTGTTTCAGCTCAAATGACATCTGTGTCAGAACTTCAAGAACACAGATACACATTGAGAACTTCACCACGAAGGGCTGCCCCTGCCAGAAGTAGCCCTACTAAAAATAACTCTCCTTGTAGAGAAAATGGACAGGTTGGGGAAAATAATCTTAGTCCCACTGAAAAGAATGTACCTGTAGGTATTAATAATGTCAATGGATCTCCCAAAAAGTCTGAAGAAATTAAACAGAATGAAAAAGAGAGAAACTGTAATACAGGAGATCATGGGAGTGATGGACTAAGAAAGCCACTTTCTGAGGCTAGGCTTGTTGCTGCAAATGTACCATCTGCCAAAGAGAGTGCCAACATCCACACTGCAGAGGATGATGAGGAAGAGCCTGATGTGTATTACTTTGAATCAGATCATGTGGCATTGAAACACAACAAAGAGTATGTGTAACTATGGTAACCATGAATTCTGCTTTTGTTTCTTACCAAAAATATATAAATTAATACTCATTTGAAGTATTTTCACAAAAATTTAAGTGCTTTATAATTTTCATACTCTCCAGTCTTCATCATTCTTCCTTTTTCCTACTCCAAGCAAAATTAAACTCCTATTTAATATGCAGTATGGTACAGCAATATGGTTTATATGTACATTTCTAGCACTATTAATTCTTTATCCAGAATTTGTTTGGTTTTTGGTTTCTTTTAAACACATCTGTTGTCTCTCTTCTTACAAAACTAGCTGGAAACAAACCCTAAGTAATTATAAGCCTTAATTAGAATTATTTATCTGCATATCTAGTAGGCCCAGCACGTAACAGCGTATGAAATTATACTTCTGTTGCATATACAAGTTAAGGTTAGATACTTGTTTTCAGACTGCCATGGGAAAGAATGATCATTGTTGTATTGAGGAAGATAAATTGATCAAACACAGTGATTTGAGGACTTTATTCATAAAGTAAATTATGTCTACATTGCTGTTTATGTTAATTAAAAGTAAATATATACATGTTCTAATTATTATTAGAAAAGAGCACTGCATTGTTTTTACATTGATTATCTGATTGTCTGTAAGTAGAGCTGTGATAATCATATATTTGTGGTAACTGTGAAAGAGATTCTTGAAAAAGAAGTGTAATTTTATCTGAAGAAAATTTATGCGGATAAAATGTCTTAAAATGATAGATCAGGCCACAATTTCTAGGGCACAGCCTTTGTAACACTGTTCTGACTTCTGTGTCTTGCTATTTAGTAGATGTTCTACATGAAAGGAGCAGCTTGGGTCCTATGAAGAATTAAAGCACTGGTAGTAGTTTCTGTAAATCATCACAGCACATTATTATGAGTAGGGGGCAAAAGGGAAAGATGATCACTGAATCGAGAAGAAGTTTGACTGGGTTTTTTAGGTATTAGAGTTACATTATTTTTATAGTGAATTTTTGGTCAGTATTGGATATGAATAAATTATTTTAATCAGAGAAAATGGTGAATTACAGCATGGTTCAGACCAACTATGATTTCAAAATAATAATCAAATATCTGCAGTTCCTGGCATCAGCAGGAAGTGTATGAACACTTCTGTTAGACAAAGAGAAGACTGTAATTTCCTAAATTACAAAATGGGAAATGCTGTCTTTTGGATGGTTTTGTATCTGTATTAACTTACAAGTTATATTAGTATTAGGAAAATAATGATAAAAAGCATATTAGATTTTATTTAAAGCCTCAATTTTTACTTTCAAATTAAACATCTTTGCAAATGCAGTTTTTAAAAAGCAAAATCTGCAATTGAATGTAAAAGCTCTAAAAAGAAAAGCAACTTTTTTTTATTCCTAAGATTAAACACAGATCTAAATTGTTCTTGAAATATTTCTGGGATGTGCCCTGATATTAGCTTTTGAATGCACATAATTGCTCTGAAGATAGGATTAGTTGTTGTTCAGGTTGGCAAGCTCTTCCTGAGAGCTTGTTGGAGAGCTTTTGAAATTGCATCAAGGACTTGGTAGCGTAGTACTAACTGCCTGAATGCAGAATTCCAAAAGAATTTGTTATTTTCATCCTCACGTTTTACTGGGGTTTTTTATTGGCAATGAAAGCCAAAGCTCAAATTTTCTTCTAGGTCAAGGAAGAAAAATTTTTACTTTTCAGAAGAAAAGAATGCTACTAAAGATAGTGTTAGATGGATTATTTTGTTCCCTTTTAGAAATGTTGATATAATTTGGAAAATACAAGCAGTCTTTTTTTGTTCAAGAAAATATATCTGGTATTGTAGTGGCTCCTCATGGTAATAGCTCCTTCTAAAGAACTTAAATTTATTTTGATACTTACGTGCAGTTACCCCTTTTCAGAAACTTGGTAGTTCGAGTACTGCACACTACGTGCTCTTTGAAATTTTAAAAGCACCAGAGTTCATTAAAGGATAGTCCTAATTCATGTGTTAAAATTCTTGAATGTTGCCTTGATTATACCCTTCTTGAATCTCATTTGGTGCTTATTTCTTAAAGTAAAAAAAAACCCAAAAACAACCTACTATACAAACCAAACCAACCAACCAAAACAAAACAAAAAACCAACCAGCTTTAGATGTTTTACCTGGTTAGTCAGGTGCAAAGAATTCCAGGGTTCCATACTGTCAGGTGAAAAGCTGTTCACTTTGGCTCTGATATTTCTGGTTAAGCAAAGTGTGCTGGTTGGTCTTCTGCTTATCAGATCTTTGTTTTTCTTTCCTTTATCAGTTTGTGATTAAACTTGTCTTTATGGGTTATTTTTTCCTTGGGTTATATTTCTGTTCTCTTTTAAAAGCAAATTCAGAGAGACATTGCATTAGCATTGTGGCTAGGCTGAGGAGGCAGACTTCTCCAAGAAGACATTACTATGATTCTTCGGATGTTCCACAGTGGAAAAAAAGCTGTATCCCTCTTTGCTATAGTAGCAATTTGATATGTCTGTAAACTTACATTATTTCTTCTTATATTACATATAATATCATACACATTCATAAAGCTGATTTCACTCTGCAAGAAATTACTTTAGTGTTGATAAATATGAGGATACCAGTACATCCAGCAGCTGATAAGACTTGCCATAGAAAAAAAACAACTCTCCTCTCCCCAAAAAAACCAACCCAACTAAAATGTATATTGTGGTATTTTTGTATGAATTTTGCTGCTCTTTGAATGGTGTCAAGTTTAAGCAACGTTCATACACTAATATTTCTGGGAAAACTGATTATTAGGAAAAATAATGATCACTGAAAGCAAAATATGAAATATTGTTATTCAGGGAGAAGGCTGATGAACTCCCACAACTTTTTTAATAATACAGATCCCTCCAAAAAAGACAAATCTTAGCTCTCTAAACAAATTTAACCACAACATAGACATTCACATCGCTAGTACCAGACTGATATTGGGGTTGTTAATTTGTTAATTTTTCTGTTATTACACACACAGTTTGAATTTTGTGTACTATGATTACTCTCAGAAAAAGATGGTTTGATTAATATTTGATAATTTTGCTTATGTTCTAGCTCAGAGGCCTTTGCATTGCATCTTGAGATATTTTCATAAAAACTGAGCTTGTTGATTTAAATGTGTTTGCACTGCTTAATTTTATGTGCTGTGCTTAGCATTTTGCATATGTCTTTCCTCAGGAGTTTCTCATATCTCTTTGCTGTATCTTTTTTTAGTTTAATTATTTCTTTGAGTGTGGGAGCATACTTTCATTTTCTGTCACATGCAATATTTCATTTTCAGTACATTTTCCCCTTTGCCCAGTGTTACAATTAATGCCTCCTATTTTCTTTTTTCTCCCTCCCTAGTTCTTTTTTGAGATTTGCAATGTTTAGCAGGTATTAGGTTGCATGAAAGAAAATTCTTGCTTAACACTTTGCTCTGAGCTCTAGATGAAAATGTAATTGAGGAACTGAGTTTTCACATGCCCAACATGCATTATACAAAAAATTTCTATGATCCTGTAAATTGTGATTACCTTTATAGAGACCACTTAGGCATGTAAGTAAGCCCACTGAATTATATGAATTATGCATGAGTATTTGCCTATAGACATTCAGATGCAGGAGTGAGGAACTTGTATTTACTTACTAAGTAGATAATTTTGTGTAACTTCGGTTTAATTTATTATTTCATAAGTGACAATTAAACCAGACACAGATTAAAATTAAATACTTCAATACATCTCTTAAAACCTATTTGTGTGAATTCTTACGTACTATGGGGTTGTGTTGTTGTAGGGCCTTGGGAAGACAGAGGACCATGGTACAATCAGGTTTAATATTTAATTGACAGTCAATCCATAGTAATACTGTAAATGTCTTTGGATCCACTTAACTTCTAATATTACATGAATGTGAGAAAGAAAAGCATCTGTGGCTTTTCCTGTGGTACATGTTTTGTTTTTTATTCAGTCACAAACGTTTCTGCCTAATGGCTCAGATTCTCTAAAACAGTTGATCTTCCTGTGCTTGACCGTATAAGTTATTTAAGAACTGACTTAAACAGAATCTTCTTAAAATGTAACTATAATCCATAATGGTGTTTTTCACTAAGGTGAACTTCTGATTTTATCTGCAGGGTGTTTTTTCCTTAACTGGATAATAGTATTAAAAATTAAACTAAAATTCATTAATGTATTTTAACGTAAAATCTGTGAATTTATCTTCATTTATGTTGGGTAAGAATCAAAACATTACACCAGTTTTGTAACTTACCCCATATATTCACATACATGTCACAGAATTAAGGTCACATTTCTCACACAGTATGGATTTATTTTAATGTAGATGTACAGATAAATGAGATGACCCAGCATTCCTTTGTAGTGATGTCATGTAGCTGTGAGGAGCAAACACTGTAGAAGTTGACGTCCTTCATTATTTTTAAGGACACCTTTGTCTCATTTTCCTTTGAGACATACGATTCTGGTTTGAGACTGTTAGGTTTTTTCATCTTAAGGAATAAAAGGAATTGGTTTAACTTAAGTTACTTTTTGTAGTAGCAGTTGTAGTCCATAGTGGGGCCAAGAACGTAGCATGAGAGGGACACTGTACTGTAGACATGTGAACCTCTGAATACTTTATCAAATTGATGAAATATGCATTTTTAGCACTGAAGAATTATAAGTTAGTAATTTCTTTAAAATGCCGCATATATTGGATAACAATGTGTTTTAGTACGTTCTGTAGTCCATATGAGGGTGTTGTGGCATACAGTGATATTTACCTGAAGCTTCCTAATTATATGAAATGTAAACATATAGAAAATATGTACTTATTTCAGAGAATAGTTTCTTAGTTTCTACTGTCTGGTAGATTTGTCTGTTAGTAAAAAGCAAAAAATTAAATTTGCTTTTAGTAGAAATCTCATTTTATGTAGCAGGTCAATGGTGCTACTGGTCATCTGCAAAATAGAGTCAAAATCACTTAGAAGCTTCTGAGGGGGTTTTTTGTCAACTGTAGTTTGGTATTGCAGATAATACTGTTACTGAAACATGTTTTGATAGTGTAATGAGCACATGACCACATTTAGTAATGAAGTTGTCATTATACCAGCCTAAAATGTTATTTTGAGAATTGTTTACTGACAGCATTATTATTTACCAAGTTCTATAAGATGATGTCTATTTATAAATGCTTACCAATGGAAAAGTTGTAAGTGATGCAAAATTATTGTGGGACTAAAACTTAAGGTTTAGTGAAGAGTATTTTTTTCTCATAGGATCATATTTTATAATTACATAAACTGCTCAACAAGCACTAAATAATAGAGTTCTTAATTTGCAAAAGATTGTGCTGCATCTGCTTTTCTCTCTAGCAACAGTGTTACTGTAGGAGCCATTAAATGCCAAGTACATTTGTCAAACTCACTTTTCATTCCCTGAACATAGTTGTCTTGCTGTCATCCACAGCACAGTCCTAGTGCCCGGCACTCCCAGACAGTGCAATCTTCATTTAGAAAATGCATCTTGTGGAAAGCAAAGATTGATTTCATTTGGATTTGTTTCCTTTGCTCCTTGACTTTTCTTCTCCCCTGATTTGCTTGGTACCTGCTTTTCTTTCCTGCCTGCTCTCTTGGGTCCAGGAGTCCTCTGTTGCAGCATCGTGTCATGGAAGAGGGAGTTTGTCTTCAATGTGGAGACAGTAGGCTTTCCAGTCTGCCAGTTTCTAGAGAAAATACAGGAACTTGACTTCTCTTTCCAGAAAATGCAGAGATGTAAAAAAAGTAAAATAAAAACAAACTTACTATTTTAATACAGAAAAAGGTTGCAACTCTTCTTTTAAAGTGTACGTTTGGAAATGCTTACCATTTCTAAAGGTCTTCATTAGTAAATTCATTTAAGCTGGAAAGTTAAGTAGTAGCAAATAATAAAAATGGCTTTCAAGTGTAGGAAATATGAGCTGAAAAAAAAGTATCAAATAATGTAGGAAATTCATGGCTGTGATTTTAAAAAAGAGAAATAAAACCAAGAGAAGATGGGGTGGTAACATACTCACCCAGCACAGCTCTGTGGTAAGGGAGGCAAGTATCTTCTCTGTTCATTTTTAACTAACCTAGCTTGAAATGGCAACTCTGTTACAGTCTTAGAAGTATTTATTCTGTCCTTACATGAAGTTTTGATAGCATCTCTGCCATGAGCTTCAAAACAGACTAGCAGTGTCTTTTAGAATGGACTTGTACAAACAGCATATATTAATGCTTCTTTTAGTCTCAGCAAAATGTTCTAATCAAGATAGGTGTTTCTTAGAAAACACTTCCAGTCTATTTTGAGAGGAGGGAAGATCCTACTCTTGGTTGCCTTTAAATAGATTTTAGTAGCAATAGCCAGCTGATACTTAATTTTTCATCATCTCTCATCTTTATTTTCCATTGTATAGTTCAAGGTGAAGATGTTCTTTCATTTTACTTAAAAAAACATTGAAAGTTTTAAGCTTCCTAAGACAAAGACCAACTTCATCTATGGTTTATTATCATAGAATCACAGAATGGAGTTGGAAGGGACCTTGAAGATCATCTAGTTCCCACCTCCCTCCATGGGCAGGAGCCCTTCAGTAAAGTAATTGGGACCACTCTCATTAGAGATGAGAAGGAGCTGGGGTTGTGCCTTCTGTGCTCTTTCTGAGGAAAACAATTTTACTGTTTGTTTCCTCATATCACTCCAAACCTTGAAAACAGAGTGATGACAGGGACCTGCTCTTCTTCCCTGCTGAAGATAACCCTCCTGCAGGCAAATACTTTAGAAAATGCTGTTAAAGGAAGATCAAAAGGCTGTATTAAAATGTGTTAACTGGAAGAAGGCTGACGGATGATGTTTTAACCTTTCACGTCGACTAGACTGAAAGAAGTAACGTGTTTGTTCAGAGGCATAGCAACCTTATTGCTACTGAAAATTTTGAAAACTTGTGAAAATTGTGGTTATTTGATAAAGGTGCATTTGTACAGCTTATATTAAGTCCTGCTGAATGTTGTGGACAGCTCTTGACAGGAATGAAACATATGGGAATATATAACTGGGTGATCTATTTCAGGGGCAGAGTTAAGAATTTAAGAAAGAAAAGGCCACTACAGGTTCATAACCAATAAAATACTGTTCTTGAAGTACAATGTCTGGAGTTGTGAAAGTCAGAGGGAAAGTGAAATTAGAGAAAGTAAAAAATGGCTCTTTTGCATCCAGGTAAACACCGTCAGTATGGTTTTCTGTTTTGGTTTATGGTTTGTTGTTTTGTTCTGGGGCTTTTTGTGTGTGTGTGGTTTTGTTGGTTTTTTAATTTTTTTCCTTAAATATCCTTTTTTGTTTTAAAAAAAGTGCTTTTTGGCTTAGTTCTGTTTCATTTTGAGTAGGTGTTGAGGCTGGCATTGAGAAATTGGGATTTTTTTGTTACTAGTGTGGTAGACTTATAGAAGCCACTTAATGTATGTTTTGGTTGTTTCATGTATAAATGGAGATGCAGTTATTTACTACCACAAAAGTCTTCTAAAAGATCTGAAGTACAAATATTAAATATGAATACAGTACAGTAAATTACAGTAGCTTCACAGAGGCTAAGCCAGAGTGGGAAACAATTTCATAATAAATTGCAGAATTGGCTATAAGTAAATTACCTTTGTCACAGTATCTAAGGAATAGGCAAGTAAAAACTACCACATGCTGCTTTCTTCAGGTAAAAGTCCTGACTGTAGTTGATACATATTCCCCTGTTGATTATGTCCTTAAACACCTTAAACATCCTTTGTTTCTGAAGGAGCATCAAAGGGCCACTCTTCATCAGTTGGTTCTAGTTCCACTGTGCTGCCATGTCTTTAATCTAGCACTGCATCTCAGCACTCTTCCTAATGCAGTAACAGGTTTTTTTAAATCTCATTGGAATAATTAGCAAGAATCTCTGCAGTGTCAAAAGTACTGTATGATGACACTGGCAGAGATTTCAGGCCAAGCTTGAAAGCTGGGAGCACTTCTTTAAATGAGAAGGTTCTGTTTGATCACTCTTAGATTTCTCCAGGAAGCCAATCTATTGCTGTATCTGCCTTATCTGTGTTAACTTAGAAATTTATAGCTCAATTAATGTTTCCCTTTTCCTACAGTAATTTAAAGTCTCATGTTTAACATCCAATACTTTCTTAGCATCTAAAAAGGGGTATATTTTTTTTTCTGGATTGCTATAGTAGGCCATAAGCCAGTATGATAAATGACTAGGTATAGAAGAGCAGGTTTTAATCTGTGCTTTGCTAGAGTGCCAGTAGATGGCAACAAAACAAAGACTTGCTCAAATACTCCTGGTTGCTGATACGTACCAGTTTTGTGACAGCTCTTGAAACTATGAAAACCAAGTTTGCTTTAAAGTAGATTTTTTTTGTGTTTTTTTTAAGATATATCAGAAGTGTATAGTCCTTCATTTGAAACAATTCCTACTTGCACAAGAAATAAACAGTATTTGGGGTATAAATTTTAAATTACAGCACATGTATTTTTACCTTTTAATCCTGAAAGCTGGTGTTACTCTACCTCTTATCATATTGTGATTTATATTCACACAGCTGAAGAAGTTAGTTTTGGGGGTTGAAAGTGATGACTACCAGCTGTACCATGTCTTTTGCTTAATGTGGCAGAAGTATTGTGTTACTGTTTGAGAGTAAGAAGCCAGGACAGAGAAGACACTTTGAAAAAGTGTCCAATATGTGTGTTGTTACTTGGCTTACTGCTTTTTCAGAGAAATAATTGGCTTTATTGTAGTCATGTAGGGCCAGAGAACTAAAAGCCTGTACAGACCTGTGAAAACAGTAGTGGTTCAAAACTTAAAAGAACATACGCAGACATATAATAATACAGTTGGTTAAAGAGTCCTGTTGGAATTTAAAATTATGTGTGGTGGTTTTGAGAGAATGCACTGCTGCAGCAAATCTGAAGAACCCGGATATGGAATATGCAAACTATGTATTTCAGGATTAGTATTTTCAATTTTTTTTTCTTGGTGATATAAGACCCCAAAATGCACATTTTCATGTGTTTTGGTACTGCTCATATGTTCTTGATAAAATTGCATTCTTTTTCCTGGGTTTCAGAATGTTTTACATATTTGCATGAAGACCAGAGGTATTTCTTCTTAACCATTTCTCTTCATCATTAAATTAGCACTTCATCTAACTGCCAACATTTGGTTGCTTTGTTTCTCCTCTGTGTGTAAATGTGTTAAATGACATTATTATATTATTTCAATTTCTTTTGGAAACTCAATCACTTAAATAAAATTTGAATAAGTTATATGAACGGGCTCAAGAAAAGAAAGGCAGGTATTTATTTAATATCCTCTTAGTGCAGATATTTGTGTGTGCTACTGAGTGCCTGTTAACATGAGTAAACTGCAGAGTCTTGTATAGAAGTTTTGCACTGGGTGATAGAAAAAGGCTTTGTGTTGTGCAGGTTAAATCATCTCCCCAGATACCATTAAACTCTTCTGTGTTGTTACAGCTGCATCCACATCAAACACATGAGCAGCCTGCTTGTGTTTCATTTCTCTGTAGCATGCAAGGCAGATCTCTGCCTGAGGAGTGCAGAGGTTGCCCAGCATCTCTGCCCAGCTGGGCAGTCAGCAGATGCTATTTGTGAAAACTAAGTAAATGTCTTAATTCTGTAAATGATGATTCCTGTAAGCTTGTAGCAATCTGAACTGCAATATTTTCTCAGGCCAGTTTTGATGTTCCTGCAGTATATTTGTAAATTATTTCTGAAGTTTGTTTTTCCCCTGTTCAAGAACAGGCCCATTAATTACCCTGCTTTATGTGAAGTTATTCAGAAGAAACTGGAGTACTTTTCCAGTAGTGAAAATATTCCACTACTTTCCAATATTCATGGCCTATTTAACAAGCGTTGTAGGTCTTAGTTGCATATAAAATAAACTATCTGCAGACAAATCTAACTATAAAATAAATTAATAACAAAATTATATCCTATTGTTCTTAAGCAAGCTCAGAGTTTAGTTTCGAACTTCAGAAAGTATGGCTATATTTTATGTTTTCAAATGTTACATTTGAAAAAAAGTTATCCTTTTTCACGGGGAGGAAACGGTTTAGTGTCTTAAGCAAAAACTTAAATATTTGATGGTACAAAGCCTATATTTTGCCTTGAGGCTGTTTATTTTCCTTCATTTAAAGCCTTACTTAACAGTGCAGTCAATGGAAAATTTGTATTAGCTCAGTAACCTTTGGAGCTTTTCTGTAACACATGTAGAATTAATTGTTAGGCTTGTCTCTGTTTTAGCAATAAGGGAATAGAAAGAAAATTTACTGAAATAGTATAGTAGTCAGTGGCTGATTTTTCTTGTATGTTAAGATGCATTTTGTGCTGAACAACAATACAGCTGTAGTATTAGATGTCAGAAAACATTTTCATGAAAAAAGTTAGGATGATACTGAATAACTTGAAACAACAGGGAACATGATTAACTACATATTTCAGAAACAGAAGTGGACAGGAGTAACTATAAAGCTAATAAAAAGTATTAAATGACATTACCTATATTTTAAAGTCTGTTACAGTACTGCATGATTTTTTGTTAGTTTTGCAGAAAACAGTTTGGGAAGCATATATTATTGGGTTACAGCTATCATAGTCACCAAAAGTGACTCTCTAGAGAATCAAAATTGTTTGATCTGGGATGGCAGGCTTGAGACAACACTGAGATTTTCATTCAACTTCTTAATTCTAAGAGGAATATCTTTTGTAGGTACTGATTTTGCAAATAATTTGTTCCTTGGTTTGTCATTGTATTTTGTAAATGATTCTTGTACTCTGCTAGTTGAAGCTTACATGAAATGCTTAAATAGAGTTTCTAAGTCATCCTGTCCACCCTGTGGATGGTTGAGCAAGATGTTAAAATTCTGTGGTAGAGTCAGCTGTATTGGGGTAGAAGGAAGCTGTTTTTGAAGTGGAAGATAAAAGTAGGTCCTTCTGGTTTTGTTAACTTTGTAAGCAAAACTTGTTGGTCATAGCTAATGAGAATATTAATACCTTCTCCTTCATTGTTTTAGTTAGTATAAAATCTACATATCAAAGAAATAGCAGGTTTATATAACTTAATTTACTAATTAAAGTAGATTTTATACATATATTTTGATGTAACTCAGTAAAAATGAAATGTTAGATGCTAGTAAATAATAAAATCACTAGTATTTAGATGGGGGGGTATCACTTTTGAAGCAAAATTTAGTGGATGTTTTCCTTTGTCTCTGTAGTTATCAGAGACTGTTACAGACGATTGCTGTACTCGAGGCTCAACGTACTCAAGCAGTTCAAGACCTTGAAAGTTTAGGCAGACACCAGAGAGAAGCTCTGAAAGATCCTATTGGATTTGTGGAAAGACTCCAGAAGAAGGTATTTCAATTGGCTTTTGTTAAGTCTTACTCAGCTGTTTGTTTTTGTTTTTTGTTTTTTTTTTTTTAATAACTAGTAATTCATCATCTATAGAAATCAGAGAATTCTAGATGTACTTGTGTAAAAATTATAGCATGAGTCTAAAATACTTTCTCTGCTATGCAAAAAGGGCCCTTTGCTCATTAAATCTGTAAGGCATAGGTTCTTAAAGATTTTATTAGATATGCTTTCTTTCCTTTTTTTGTATGTAGAATTGTAAAGCTTAAATTTCTAATTTTAATGTAGGTATTTTAAAATGACATGAAATCTTCATGTACTTCATAGTACATCAAGAATTCATTACTTTTCTCACTAGAGAAATCAAGTTTAGTGCTATGAGTGAATTTGGTAGGGTACTTTTTAAACATCAGGAAATGTAGTTCATAGCTTAAAATTACAGTGAAAGCTAGAAAACATACCTGAGTCCTGGATAACATAATAAAATGTTACCTGATGGAGCAGACTTAGGGTTAGTTGATTTTTATAAGGAAACATTTTCTTTTCAAGATTAAAAAAAAGTATATTAATGGAAATACTGAAAACATTAAAAGCTTGAATACTGTACTGCTGCCACGTCTACCAGTGACAAACCTGCTTAACCTTATAGTCTGGTAGCAACATAATGTGTATTTTAGTGAGGTATGAAGTAGGGTGGTTTATGGTGCTCTTTTTCTAGGTTTGTAGAGACCTAGGTTTAAAGAGAGGTCTGATTTAAGCCCATTGCTTTCAGTAGTTGTCTTTCCATTATGTTTTAAGATGAGCCTAATAGAATGCATGATGTAATAGGTTGTATTTGATAATCATTGTGTAGGGAAATAGTAATGCTTAGAAGTATCTGGAGTGGTTCTGTCTCCATAACCAAGGAATGATATTCATAAGGCTGACATTCAAATAAAGTGGTGAGTTTTGCCATGGTTGTGTCCTGGGCAGAAAACAGCAAAATCACTGTAAAATATACATGGATTTTTTTGATGGGACAAATTTAGGTTTCCGGGTTATAAAAATCTGAGTCCTGTGGTTGCGTGTGTTAAGGTATGGATCCTTTGCAAACAGTATGTTTAAAGAAAATCAGACAGATTGGATATTGAGGTCAGAAACACCTGATTTCATCTGGAATAAAGGCTTTAAAGTTTTATGCTCAATAAGCCATCATTGACCGTGCCGCTGCATATTTTCTATGCACTGTTGTGTATTCTTGAAAGATACCATCTCCTTAAAAAGACTGTGAACTGCATGGCACTTGAAAAATTCTGATTTTGAGTTCTGCTATTACCTAAAAAGCAATATTCGGCTTTCATACCTGTTAAGGTTTTGTAGTTTTTTGTTTGGATCTGCAGCAACTGTATTAAATATTGCTTTTCACTCTTTGTTTCAGGTCGATATGGGTCTTCCGTATCCTCAGAGAGTTGTTCAGCTCCCTGAGATTGCCTGGGACCAATACACCACAAGCCTTGGGAACTTTGAGAGAGAATTCAAAAACCGGAAACGCAACAGTAGGAGAGTGAAGCTGATTTTTGACAAAGGTAAGAGGGAGGTGGGCACATGTTACAAGAAAAAAATTAAGAGAGTGGAGACTAAATAAGTCTTTTTTTTTTCCTTTTTTTTGCTGTTGCTCACAGTAGGTATACCTGCAAGACCAAAAAGTCCTTTGGATCCCAAGAAGGATGGAGAATCTATTTCATACTCTGTCTTGCCTTTAAGTGATGGTCCAGAAGGTTCCACGAACAGTCGTCCACAGGTAGTTGTTACAAAAGGAAAGATAAAATTTTACATTTTCTTTTGAATTCTTTGTTTTTATGTGGGTAGGTGAGTAATCTTAACTGTTACTTCAAATGTTAGTGTTGGTAATGACTTTTTATTCATGTGCTTAAATCAGAGAACTTATTTTTGGTTTACACAAATTTAATTTCAAAATTTCATGCATTTATTTGGTTTGATTTTTGTTTTACTTAAGTAGGAAAAGGGTTAAAATCAGCTTATCCTAACTGTACTTTTTCTAAACATGTATTCCATTTTATATACTGTATTTGAGCAGATTATAAGAGGACGACTTTGTGATGAGACCAAACCTGAAACTTTTAACCAGCTGTGGACTGTAGAGGAACAGGTAATGAGAAACTCTATTTTGTAGCTCTGGTAGCATATGTGAGAATAAAAGCACATTGGGTGATATGTTTAAAGAACTTTGAAATTCAGGTTCACATGTATGCAGATAATCATATTTTGACAACTCATACCTCTCCTAGGCAAGGTGTATTTATTTCTTTTCCCTGTTGATCTAGAAAAAACTTGAGCAATTGCTTTTGAAGTATCCACCAGAAGAAGTAGAGTCCCGACGGTGGCAGAAGATAGCTGATGAACTGGGAAATAGAACAGCAAAGCAGGTAACAAGTAAAACACTTGGAGAAATATTCCCTTTGCTTGACTTCTTTTTATAAGCTTTTTAGGAAGCACTGGTTATTGTTGAGGAAAAACAGGGATGTAATCTCTTAATCAGTTTATTTCTAATTGGATGATTTTTTTCTGTGAAAAAAAAAAGTAATCATAAACTGAGGAATTTAAAAAAAGAGATAATTTTTCATATTTTTGGTTAGAAAAAAGATTTGCCTGCTTGGGATTGTTTGAGTGCTTGTGCAGTGGTATCAGTCACAGTGTCCTAGCAGTTGGTACAAATTCGCAGATTTATTTGTAGATGTCTTTTTTTTTTTAATAGCAATAAATAAAATCCAGTATCTTCTCAGTAATCAATTTTTCTTAAAATATGACTACAAGGCCTGCATTTCACTAATAACTATACAACTCTTATTCTTGGACTCAAATATATAATTTCAGAAGTGCTCCAAAGCCCATGACAAAAGCTCCCAAAGCGAGTTTATTAGTTTTTGGCAGCATGCATTTAATTCTATACAGCAAGCATATTGGCACCAACTCTTCTTGGATTGGGTTACATTGGAGTGCTGAACTTCCTGTAAAGAATTAGTTCTGTACTGGAGCTGAGATCCACAAGAGGACACAGATGTAGAGACAGGGAGTGTTTCTGCATCAGTCTTGTCGGGATGTTAGTGACATAATTTCTCCATTTTTACCAGAAGTAAAAAATGCTGATGTTCTGTGTTCATAGTACTTTAATTTCTCCTAGTTAAGTTGTTTGCATTCAGGTTAAAGTATACTTAAGTATTTCAATATACAAGATTACCTCTTCTCTGATCGTATCTGTACTAAATTTATAGTTCTCTATACCTGAAAAATTAAAATATGAGCTTATTTCGTAAAATATAGAGGTACTTTCTGTATATTAACTGTGCATAATTTATCTGGCATTAAGAAAAAACAAGTTTAATATAAGCAGGTAACTAACTACTAAAATTCTTGTTTTGATCATGATTTTTACTAGATTTCCTGTGTACTTTTTAATAAGGAAATTTCTTTTTTTTTGTCTGAAAGTTGTCAAAGTGTTCGGAAATATTACAAACGCAGCATTGCAAGATAGGTAATGGTTATAGTAGTTGTTGCAAAGTAGGAAAGGGGGATTTTTTGACCTTGTGCCCATGTGGTAATGCTGACAAAACTCTGAAGGGAAGGCCTGTTACATTTCATTTGGCATTTCATTATGTCATTATGTTTTTTTCTAGGTTGCCAGTAGAGTGCAAAAATATTTTATTAAGCTGACTAAAGCTGGTATTCCAGTTCCAGGGAGAACGCCAAACCTATATTTATACTCCAAAAAGGTGAGAAAATTTTACAGGAGAAGTTCTGTATTTCTGTTTGCATTTATGTGCAAATTGAGTCGAAATCATTAATATTTTCAATAGCTTTAAGTCTTGATTAGTGCTTTCTTACTGACTAGTTCTACCTTGCATGTAATTCTTCCTAAATAAATTAATATTTTTCTTTTGCCATTTGCACTGTAGAGTGAGTTGGCTGTCACTCTAATTTTGCATCAACATCTGTTACTTCTCTATTGGATAATCTCAGGGACACAACTTGTCAGAAGAGAGATCATAGTCAGACTGCAGGCTGAACTAACAGGGTTGAATGATTATTTGGGGTACTTTTTCCTCATTTGTAAGTTTACTGAAATTGATCTAGAAGAGCATAATGAGAACAGTGTCAGAAGAGGATTAGAAGAGAAAGAAAATTATGTGTAATTGAGCATACTGAATTAGCACAGGCATCATCTTAAGACTAAAATATTATGTCTTACTTTGATTTGTCCATTAAAATATCCTGCTTTTCCTGATTGTGGTATGGATGACAATGGAATATGTTGTCTTAATTCACTAAATGAGAGACTCTAGATTTCTGTGCAGCCAAGTCATATATTTTGCTTTGAACAATGCACTACTGTTGGGTATTATTGAGTACCCTAAGCCTTTGAGGAGGGCAGTCTTCTGTTTTGTGGGGATTTGTTTACTGAGTATTTTTTTTTTTATATGTACTGTTGTGTTTGCAGAAGTTCTTTAAAAGCTGTTACAGTGGCATTTTGTAGTCAGGTTACTTTTTTGCATTCGGGTGTCCGTGCTGCTTTCTGATTAGGTATAGTGTAAGCCTGACATTAATTCTGCCAAAAGGCAGATAAATATGCATATTTAGTCCCTTGAAAGTTTGGGAACAAAAGTTGCTGATAGAGGTGCCTCATAGATTGATCTACCACAACTCATCTTGAATGATTTAAAATGTTACGTGCCCCCAGTCCTCTCCTGGTATTCTCTGAAGCTACTGCAAACAATGAGGGTTCCTATCAGAGGCTTTTCAGTTTGCCATCCATCATGGTAATTCCTTTTTACTTTCCACCATGATTTTAGTCTGCTATTCTGTGCTACAAACCGAGGCAGGAAAGGTGCAGGCATGACTGTCTGGCACCTTGTCTATTGGAAAAGCACTTTCTGGCAGAAGAACAAAAAAGAAAGACAGCTGGAAACATTGATCCATTAGTTACTGTAGTGCGATTCATCTGTTAGAACTCTAAGTTGCTTGTACATAGTATGGGGGTAGTTCAAAAGCAGTTGAAAATTTAGTTTTGAAAATTATAATCCTTGGAATTTTTTGTGTCATCTTACATTTTTGAATGACCTTAGTCACATGTCTTGTCTTTTATCTGCTTAGTTTTATTTGGAAAGACTTATCACAGAATGTGAGCAATGCTGCCAGGCAGCACATTGCTGTATTTGATAAACACTGGGAATATTTAATCAGCACATGTGTGACATTTTATCCATATTTTTCATTAATTTAAACAGTGATCCCTAAAGTTCTTTAACCCCACTGATTTGCATGCCAACGGCATAATCAAGAGTGAAATGTATTTTTTATGAAACTCTTAACATTCTCATCCTACAGATTTTTCTTAAACTTAAAAGCTGAACAAATCTAGTACTTACTGTCTGTTTTCACAGTGTGATTCATATCTTTATTACCAAGTCATAAGAGTAAGGTCATTGTGTTCTCGTTTGTATTAAGGTAGTGTCTCCATATTATATTTGTATCTTATGTAAGAAATACAGCAGATGAAAAAAGATCAATCAAGTAGTATTATATGGGGCAATTTTGCTCTCAGACTGCTAATACAGCTGTCTACTTAGAGCACAGATAGACAGCACTGTACCAGGCTGTAGTTATTCCAAGTGTCCAGTGCAGATAACATGATGTGACAGAAAGGAAATGCAGAGTGTTGGAAGCCTGGGTTGTACTTATGGGGAGTTGTGCTCATCCTTATTTTGCTACTGAGTATGCACATAAACTGTAGTTACCTGCTTTACTGCCAACAAGAGAAGTATGACAATTGGATGCTGGTACCTCAAGCACATATCTATGGGAGAATAAGAGCCAAATATCTATTTAATGTAAATGATTGTGTCAAAAGGGATTATTCACAAGAAAGGACTTGTGTTGCTACGTGGGGATTACCTAGGATGCTTTTTTTAAATGGCTACTGGGGAGACGAGAAGACTGTTCAGTTCTCGAACATCTTGTTGAAGTTACTGTGTGTATCTCATATGGCATTATGTCTCTTCTGGTAAGTGATCTAGGAAATAAAGCAGGATGCATCAGTTTATTTTCATGTATAACCATCATCTGCTACTGGTGAAAATAAAACTGAATCAGAGATTTAGGACTGTAATATTCAGTTCTTCAACTATGGCTTATCATTTTCAGTGCATCTGCTTTTAAGCTTAATACAAAAGATATATTTCCCACAGGATAAATTATTTTTAACTATCTCCTTTTAGTAGTTATGTAGTTATTTTAGTTAGTTCTTCACCAGAATTAGAATTCAATTCCTCAGTTAAATACCTAGGTCATAATTGTATGCATAACAATGCTACTATTTAAATATAGGCACAGTTTTCTTGGTTTTACTTTCCAGATCTAGTACTGAATACAAATCTATCTGTTAACAGAAAATTTAAATCACTCTGTCAGCTCAAGCTAAAACACCATCTCACCTTATAAATACAAGTATCCTGGGGGTCTAAAATCTTAAAGAAAATCAGAAAAACAGCAAAACACAGAAAGTCAGTGATCATGAGGCAGAAGGTGGAGAAATTCAACACAGTGCATAGTAGAAAACACAGTTTTTTCAACACAGTAGAAAAAAATGTTCATATTTATCCTATGCACTGTAGTTCTGCTGCAGATCTGAGGTACCAGCTTCCCCTAAGGGTGAATGGGGCCAGTCTCAATTCCTTGTTACAGTTCTATCTTCATAGCTACTTTCCACCTAAGATAATTTGTGGGATCTTTTCCTTTATTTTTTAAACTGCACAACTGTAAAATAATGCTATATTCCTCTTTAGAGGTTGAATCTGCCTCTAGAGAGAAGTGATTATTATTATAGCATTACAGGTTTGTAACTGATTCAGGAATCTTTAAAAATTATTGTGTAAAAAGATAAATTCAGAGTTATTGTATATATTCCTTATGCCTTATCTATTTGACAAAAGCTAGACACAGTATAAGGCAATCTTTTTAATGATTATTTAGAAAAACACTTTTCATACTTCTAGATTTTGATTCATACTGTTTTCTTCAAATTGAAGAATGTAAAACCTTGACATTTAGGATGTCAAAATGCTGGTTCGCAAAGTAAGCACTTCACTTATGTAAAAAGTTGAGTCACCTTCATTCACCCTAAATTCTTCTTGTTTGATATTTAATATTCCTCCATAGGGAATAAATAATAGGGGCTGAGTGCCATTAAGTAGTCTATTTTAAAACTGTAATGCATTCTACACCTTCAGACAGCATTAAATTTGAAAGGTTTTAGATATACACTAAAGGAGTACTTTGTCTCATCTAACATCTTTTAGGTTATTTTTCCAGTCAGTGGTAATGAAAAAGGATCTTCAGAGAGCAATTCTTTCTAACTCATAGAGGCCTCTTTCATGGTGGAATGAATTGCCTTTCTCTCAGAGGTCTAGGGAAGATCTGGACAACTAACCTAGAGTGAGATTTTCCGAGGCACAAACTGATATAAGAAGTTGATGATAAGTGTTGAGCATGGACTGGTCTCTTGAATCTTTGACCTCTGCTAAACTACTTCTTTGTGTAGTCTTGCACTCACACAGTTCATGACTCAGAAGTCTTTTAATATCTTTGCACTTTGGTTCTCATTTTTCAAAGTTGTAACAGCTTTATTTTCTGTTTTTCTGTTGTTGTCTGTCTCATTTAATTAGATTGTAGGACTTTTATAGTAAGGGCTCTTTCTTACTGGGTTCTTCTTACCAAAGGAGCGTTTCCATTGTTCATCTCATTTCACTGTTATGGCAGAGCAAAAATGCCATCTGCATGAGGCTCTGATTCAGAGGTCTAATTAAAAATGATTGGAAATATGATAGACTGTTCAGTGCAAAAGAGCAAATTTCTGGCAAGGTTTTATTGGTAAGGGTTGCTTTAATAACCCAGGAATGTTTTTTAAATTATACAATTTTTTCACTTTAGTCATCAAGTAGACGGCAGCATCCTTTAAATAAACATCTTTTCAAACCTTCAACTTTCATGACATCTCATGAACCTCCAGTTTATATGGATGAAGATGATGACAGATCCAGTTTTCACAGCCATATGGATACTGCAGCAGAAGAGGAAGTATCGGTATGTCATTTAAATCAGTCACAGAATGTCTTACTTACTGTCATTTTAACCTGTTTAATGAGTAATGTGAGGATTAAGCATCTTTGCCATGAACTATAATGACCCTGAATCTCAGAGACTCTGGGCCAAATCAGAAAGGAAGTATGTAAAACAATTAATAAACAGTTTTGTCCTGAAACAGTTCTAAAAAAATTTAGAAGCCTCTTTCCCTCACTTCTTCAATAAACATGCTAAATAACACAGAAACTTAATTCTTTGTAGATTCAAAAAGGAAGTTGAAATTAAGTGTGTAGGCTATGTAAGAACAATTTTGATTACTGTCTTGTAGTTGTTTTCCATAGCTGAGTGTTCTGATCAGAAAACAGGTGACCTCTACCAAATACAGCTGCTACAATTGAATAGCCATCTTGAAACAGGTATATGAATTACAATGAATGCTATGTCATCTCTTAACATACAAGTCCTCAACCTTTGTTGAAGAAATTGGATGGAAAAATACAGAAATTATGTGCTTCTTTAAAAAGAGAGAATCATTTGTTATTTACCTCTGGCAAGGTTGTATGCACCAGCCTGTAGGGAGACAAACTTCTGCATAATTTAGAAAAACTAGCAATCTGTTTTCTTAAGCTGTTAAAACACAAGGCAAAGTAAAGGGATGAAGGAGCTTAATAACTCTGAAACTTCTACTCTTCCAGTCAGGGAATGGTCATTTTCATCACTTTTTATTCTTGCAGGTAAAGGTGAGAACTTAATACTGGTGAGACTGACTGTTTTAAAATAAAAAAATATGTGTAATGGAAGCTTGGCATTGTCTTGCTCTATGAGTGATCTTTGCTTTTAATATTTTCACAGCTTTGAAAGTATTTCAGAACAGTGATTATAACTATCCTTAAAATAATACTTCATGCCATTCCAGAAAAATCAGTTAACTAGATAAAACAGATGTGATATTTCAGTTCTCAAGTGTAGTATCTGTTGGCATGTATGTAATAATGTCAAACAGTTCCCTACAGTAAGGCAGTTTTGTCTTAAACAAATGCTAACTACTGCAGCTGCTGTTTTGCTCACAGAATATGGAAAAGTGGATTATATGCAAATTGCATTTACGCATCCAAGATGAGAAAAACCCTAGGAGTTATTAAGAGGCTGCCCTCTCCTTCATTCACCATAAGAAACTTGTTTTTAGGATAATGTTTTAATGCAAATAATAAAGTGTAAGTAATACAAAATAAAACGTAAGTGAGCTTCATATGCTGTTTTGTGCCATGGTGTTAAAAATAATTTCCCAGTTTCTTTCTTGGAATATATCGCCACCATTTTCTGAAAGGTAACTAATTGTACATAGTGACTTATGGAATATTTGTCTTCCTAGTTACTGTATTTCTAAAGTAAACAATGTTCCTCATTTATTATTAACCATCAACAGGATGAAGAGAGTATTCCAGTAACATACCGAGAGTTACCTGAATACAAAGAACTTGTAGAGTTTAAAAAATTGAAGAAACAGAAACTCCAGCAGATGCATGCAGAAAGTGGCTTTGTGCAGCATGTGGGATTCAAGGTGAGTTGTTCTGTGCCTCAGTGGATTGTAGAAGTTTTCAAAGTTAACATGTTTTGGGTTTCTAAAAAAATTGAGTTTGGTTCCATAATGCATGTTCACCGTGTCTGCTTTCTCTCATCTTCTTTAATAAAAGCAACCTCAGTAATTCACTCTTTCTGATAGCTTAGGCTGCACTGTTACAGCATGAAAATTAATAACATGCTGTCTTTTCCTCATTCATATTCTGAAAATACAGCTCTAGAGCCAGTTTAAATAATTACAGAATTCCATTTGACATTATGCTCTGGTTTGACAATGATTCATTGATTAATATTCTCTGATTATGAATTTAGAGTCAGTTTGCCTCCACCTGAGGCCAAGAAGGGACAAATATTTGTAATGAGATCAGTAGCAGATTAACAATTTTTTATGGTTTGTAGCAACATGCTAATACTGTCAAATAATAACTCGCAGAAGTTGAAGCAAAGACATGAAACAATAGTTATGTGAAATTAAGTAAATAAACATTAAGTTGAACTAATGTGTTGTCCCAGTAACAACCATTAATAGGTGACATGAAAGAATGGGCATTCTCTAAATTATATCTTCTAATTTGCAAGGGATGTTTTGTGAAATTGGCTTCTATGAACAGTTTGTTCACCTTGTTCAGTGTTAGGCAGCTAGATTTATTTTTTCAAACCATTTATGTAAGAATGAAGAGATACTCTGTTTAAGGTTCAGTTGAAAGTTACTGGAAAATTAAGACAGCTTTGTTAGGTGACGTTGGCAAACTTAATCATGGTGTTAGACCACCAAGGTGCTTTTCAGTTTTGCTGTTTTTAGATTATCGCGATGTGTTTGGTTTGGAGGCTTTTGTTTTGTTTTGTGTATGTTTCAAATTAGCATTTTCCTCCAGAAATGCAAAACTTCTATGAGGCAGAGCAGACAGCTAGGTAACAATCTAGTTGCTTTTTTTACATAAAATTACTTTGATAAGTAAATTGGCATTATATAGGGTCAAGCAATTAAAGTTTGAAAGTCTCGTTGGAATCTGAATTTGATTTTATTACACATCATAGTAAGCTGTGAAGTTACATGATTACATACTATTTTCCCTCAGGAGTGCTGCCTTGCTCAGTGCACAGGCTGGATGGAGCTCACCTAATAAGCAATCATTCAGAACACTTTTGGGTTTTTTGCATGGCCTTCAGCCTCATTTACTCCACATTATTCAAATTCTGCTTTGAATAGGGAATTATTGAATCCCTTGTGGGCTTTTTATGGCTTTCATTGCTATAATATCAGAGCACTTTGCAAGTACTTTTTTTTCTTCAGAAATGAAAAGCATGGAATTATTTCTATTTTACAAGGGAAAGAGAGGAAAGCTGGAGCTCAGAAATTAAGGTCAAGGGTTTCCAGTATCTTGCTTTTTAAACTGAGAAGACTGGAACAATTTTTTTTTTCAATTATTTAGCATTATAGTGACCTTGATGTTTTCAGAGAACATCTCTGAGTATGCTTAGTCCCTCATCATTATCAGCCATCAAACTCTGAAAGCCATCTGTGGAAGGAAAGAATTACAGCTGTGGCAAACCTGTGAAGTGTAAGGTGTTTGTAACCCTGAGTGGATGAGCTGTGGCTGGGAAGGAGCTGCTCTGAGTGGGTTTCACAGATGCTGTGAGAACACTTCAGGTTCTGAAGGAGGATGAGCTATGGGAGCACAGGCTTGTTTCCCACGTTTCTTCTTCCTTTTCAGTCCCATCTCTGCAGCACCTTTTGAAGTTTTGGTTTTTGAAAAGTTCTTGCTTCCAGGTCCCATTTTCCAGTTTTCCTTTATGCATCAAATATTTTTGCATTTCTGACCCTCTTCTACACCACTGTTTCATTTTTGCTTTTTTTGCCACACTATTCTTCCACCTAGCTGCTTCTGTGTTTTCCCTTTTCTTCTCAGGGACTCAGTTCTTGTCTTCTTGCTCAGCTTTAGTTTTAGGCTTTGGTTTCTTCCCCATGTTGTCCCAATGCCTGCCCAGCCACCTGGCTTTAGTTCCCTCCCACCTATAATGTGGTATTTTATTTCCTGAGTTTGAAAGTGCATCAGTCTGACCTGTCGTGTCCTGGTCTGCAGCCTCTCATAGCCTCTCAGCAGGGCTTACTGGTCTAGTCTTACTGCTTTTTTCTGCCATGGCAAGTGAATTTATACATGGACATTTCAGCTGGTTGGATTTAAGCTTTAGAAACATGACATTCTTTGTGTATTGTGTCACAGCAGGTCTTAGAGCCATGAAAAGATAAGAAGTGACTGCAGGAGGATAATGTGAACTTGAGTGCATTATAGTCTGTAATTATAAGAATTCAGCTGTGTGGGCTGTTAGTAATCAACCTCCATATTTTTTTATATATATATATATGTATATATGTGCCTTTCTATATGGTCTGCTGGTGGATACTGTTGCTAACACAGGTTGCTGTTCCCTAATGCTGTTCCATCTGCTCCAGTGTGATAACTGCGGAATTGAACCCATCCAGGGTGTTCGGTGGCACTGCCAGGACTGCCCTCAAGAAATGTCCTTGGATTTCTGTGATTCTTGTTCTGACTGGTGAGTAGCATATGCTTTGAATTCTTAACTGTTATCAGCTTGAATATCTCTACATGGCTTAACTGCTGTGTATGTTGGAAGATTTGGCTCCAGCGTAGGACACATCTCCTGTGCTGGGTGAAGTGGAAGATACTGTAGCACATATCTGTGGGAGATGTATTTTATAAGCATGTTCTACATACACAATTTTTATTTTCTTAATATAGTAGACAGGTAGGTTTGGTACTTTAAAATAGTGGGGAAAATTAAACTTTTATCAATCGTATCCAATTTGGTATGAATCTCTTAATACTATCATTGTTTTAAGATAAGGAGAGTATTTGACTTTTAAACTGTTATCTTTTTCTTTCCCTTGCAGTCTGCATGAAACAGAGATTCATAAGGAAGACCATCAGTTAGAACCTATTTACAGAGCAGAGACATTTATAGACAGAGACTACTGCATGTCCCAGGGCACCAGTTACAATTATCTTGACCCAAACTACTTTCCAGCAAATAGATGACATGGGAAGCAGATCTACCATCTTGGGCTTACTGTTCTCTTTGAAAAATAACAATGGCACCATTGTTAATGCTGGGCACATTTTGGAAAGAGTCTGCTTTCCCTGAAATGTCGCTCACAGCATGACGGCTTCCTGGGTGTAATTGTCAAACTACAGCTTAGAGCTGTCATGGTTCTAGATCACTGAACAGCAGCTGAACATTCCTAGTGTGCAGAGGGTTTCACTGGGAGACTTTCTTTCACCACATTAGTCATTTTTAGGTGGTGAATCTAAACACGAAAGAAAATCATACAAAAGGGTGAACCAGAAATGAGAGCACACATTAAAGACAGAGTAAATTCCAAAGGCTTTGAAGAACCTGGTTATAACGAGATCCAGAGGAGATGAAGTATTTATATAAAAACAGTTTTAGTAGCTTGCAGTTTTGTTGTGAAATAGTTTTCAGCACAGTAACTGACTTCTTTAGGCAAGGTTTTAACCAATGACAGTGTTTGCTTCTAGGATGTACTCTAAAAAATACTCACTGTCTCAGTGATGGTTGGTTACAGGCCTTTATTAAATCGGAGCTGCTTAATCACATTGACTTTCAATTTTTTTTAATTTTTTTTTTTAAACCACGACGAACTCTATTTACCAACAGTGAAGCACTACAGGGGGCAACTGTGGCATTGCTTCCTTAACCAGCTCATGGTGTGTGAATGTTATAAATTTGTCACTCAGATATATTTTTTAAATGTAATGTTATATAAGATGATCATGTGATGTGTACAAAATATGGTGAAAAGTGCCAGTGGTAGTAACTGTGTAAAGTCTCTAATACTCAACATTAACTCCTTTAAAATAAAATACACAGCCTTCTGCCTCTGTATTTGGAGTTGTTAGTGCAACTCATCAAAGAAAACTGCCTAATATAAATCATATATATGGTAATAATTTTTCCTCTTTTGTAGTCTGCACAAGATCCATGAAAGATTGTATTTTTATTACTATTTAAACAGTGATTAAATTTAGCCTGAGCAGTGAGCAAGGGTTCACATGCATTCTTTTATACTGCTGGATTTTGTTGTGCATCATTTAAAACATTTTGTATGTTTCTTCTTATCTGTGTATACAGTATGTTCTTAAATAATGTTCAATTGTCAGGAGAACTGTGAGAAATAAACTATGTGGATACAGTCTGTTTATATATAGAATGCTTGCTGTGACTTCCTTTCTGTGTAGTTCTGACTTTTTAATCAAGATGGAAAACATTAGAAGGACATTTTAATACATCATACAAATATTCACTGTGCAGACCTGCAAGATGCCCAGCACCTTCCTCCGCTGTTCATTTCAATGGGAACTGATGGTGCTCTGCACCTGCTAAAATGCGCTTCGCCTTTTGCAGGATTAGCATTTTAGTTGTCTCAGATCTTGCTCACAGACTGTTTTATTTCAGATTGCAGAAAATTCAGATCCTTGTAGCCTTGATACACTGTATACCATTGTCTGAGAAGCTTTGTAATTATTGTGACATATTTTAGTTAATATATTTTCTATGGAAATGTATAGCTCACGATTCAGAAACACTTGGTTATTTTATAACTGTAATAGACTTCCAGTTGCTTTGAAACTTGAATACTCAGAGTAATTAGCTGGAAAGGAAACTAATTTGACTAAAAAATATGGCAATAAGAAGCATAATTGGCTGGCTACACCTAATAATTTTAATTATAAGCCAACAGCTATTGAGCTTTGCAATAAGTTCAGGTGTAGTTCTTGCTTCAGAAAAAATGTGTCTTTATTTAGAAGGAAATGCAGTACAGTCAATAAACCACTGGGCAAGTATCATGTGTAAACATCTCATGTATCTGGTATACTTAGATAAATTTAATGAACCTTAAAAATACACACAAAAACTCACATGATGTATTTTTGGTTTTAATTGGAAAAGATACTGCTCTGAGAGGCTAAGACAATAAAACATGTGCTTTCCACATCATTCATGCTGTTCATAGGAAGCTGGAGTTGGTGAAGGTGTATTACCAGAGAGAGAATCTGTGGTGATCTTTGTTTTCTGTTGATATCCTGAAAAAATTACTGGAATAAAATAATGAAAGTAAACTAGTGAAACATGATTAAATGCAAATACTCACTCATCAATTCAGGATAGTTTGGGAAGAACAAGAAGCCATGGTATAGTTTGAATGGGATTGGAAGCATCGGGGGAATTTTAAGTCTGAATCACACAAGAAGGAAATGTCTTGGATAAGTCCTCTTTTTATTGAATATGTATAAATATTTATATTTCCATATGCATGCATATACAGCTCTTTCTCTTGCATACATTATGAACATATGCAAATAGATATCTAATGCACATACACCCAAATCAAGCATGGGGATTTTTTTTGTTCCACAGAAAAGACCAGAAGAAGCAGAAAGAAAAATTAAACTGAAACTGTATGTTAAATAATTTTTGTGATTTGATTTTTTTAAAAAAAAACAGCAGCTGATGTGTTGCCTGTGTTCCCATCCTGCACAAGTATGATACTCCACACTTTTTACCTTATATTGTAATTAGAAGCAATAAAAAATTCTCCAAAAAAACTCCCCAGATTAATTTGCAGCTGCTCGTGCCCAAGGCTTGGTTTAGGAAAGCCCTTCTCAGGCTGATGGGTAACCAAAGGTGTTTAAAGCTGTGGTGCTGCAGGTGTTCCTGGTCACTTAATGGATGGGTCTGGAGCTGGAGAAGCACTTCCTAGAGCATCAGATGTAAAATATAGGCTATAAAAGGACCCAGGCAAGAAGGATCATCCAGGATATGAAGGATAAGAATATATTGAAAACAGTCCCTTAAAAAAAACAAAAAAATTAGCATTTACAGGCAAATGCCAAGGAAGAAAAGGAAAACAAGATTCTGCCCAGAATGGAGAAAGGACAAACTGTAAGCATGCTGATTTGAGCTATATTTTCAAGTCATGTACTGTGCGTTTAAAAGGATTAAAGCCACGTATATTGTAACAGAAATCATTACTTCTCATTTTTTACATGTTTTATTTGTATTATGTCTTTGTTACAAGAAAGGTAACTTTAAAAGTACAAATCTGCTGCATAAAGTACAAATTTGACAGTAAGAGCAATCATGCAACCCACTTCAGCTATGAATTCATCCTGTATTTCCAGTAAGAGGATGCAGTTACTTTACAGGAATGTCAAACAAGCTTTTATTTAGCTATCAGAATACCAAATAAACTTCACAATATTTTGGTTAACTTAATGGGAATATGATTTTTACAGACTTTTTTTCTCAGATATTACAGATAAATGGCTTACTAAAGATGCAAGCAATGTGAAATCAAAGATTCCCTTTTTTTCCACCCCCCCCCAAAGTTTTTTGGCCATGCCAGTACAAGACAACAGACGATGATCAGAATTTTGCATGAGAAATACTTTCAAAGTATTGTCTAAAGACATCTTCATACATTCTGGCTCATAGTCAACTTTATATATAGACTTTAATTAATATGGTAGAGGAGCTGTTAATATGGATAATTACTGGATTGCACATTTAACTATACAATACAATCATCATTTTCACCTCAGCTCACAAAACTGGGAAGTCATTTATAATAACATTGCCTCGAAGTGGTGTCTGCTCCAGGATAAAGGCTCAGCAGACACCCACACTGTTCAACCGCATCTTCACCTTCAGTTTTCTGCTTCCTGTTGTAATAATCTTGGGGATGTGTGAAAAGTTTATTTTAACTTCTAGTTTGACAAATTTCAGCTGTGTGACAGCTGCGTGTAACACGGAACAGATGATAGTCATTAAAACCCAAGAACAAGCAAAATGATGCCACAAAAATTAATACTGTTAATGAAAATAATAACCTATTGGAAACTGGTAAGCAGTAATCTTAGAAGTTACTACAGTATGTGGTGAATGGTGTGCTTGAAGAGCTCTCTGCTGGCCAGGCATTGTCTGACTTCCGATCGAATGTGTAAGACCATGAAATACAAACCAGAGCTGCTTTTCACCATCTGCTTTCAGCCCGTGAAGAGCAAACAACTGGTAAAATAATGTACAGTTCTTAGTGTAGAGTTAGCATACAGACCACTTCCTATTGAGTGTTTTGTCAGAGGAAAAAAAATTCATCTTAAACAGCATACCACATGCACAAATACCAGATACCTCTCCAGAAAGCAGTATTGCTTTGCACAGCATTTTCATCATGACTGCCAAGTGCACATGAGGTGATGCTGTGTACACATCATTACTGCATTTCTGTTGAAAATGCTGCCTCTTCCTTTTTCAGAAAAGAGTCAATCATCTTGCAGACTTCCAGAAAAACATCTTCCTGTGTTCCTTCTGCATCAACCTGTGAAATGAGCAACATGAATTTAACAATGAATTATCTCAGAATCTAAGCATTGGTACCAAATAATGGGCCAATATAAAGTTTGTTCTATTTCATGTTATACGCATGCTCATGTAGAGGAGCAGCTCCATAAACCAAATTATTCAGTGTGTTTCCACAGTTCGGTGTTGAAAAGATTCTGTAGGCTCCATCCATCCTTTGGAGCAAGTGAGGGAGCTTAGCTCTATCTCCTAAGTATTCATGTTTTGAAGTAAAATTACAGCTTTGATATGCAGAACAGTTTTCAAAGTTTCTTACAAACTATTTTAACATTTAATACCCTCCAGAAGAAGCCTTAACAGAACAGCGAGGATATCATACTGTTAATGAGATGAATAGCACTGACTTGTTAATTTGTTTCTTGTCATCTAAAGTGTCAAAGAATGTAATGCTGTTGACTGACCTAAAAGCTTTCAAATGACAGTAACTTAGCAGGGTTCTGTGTTTCTGTGCATTTCTGTTTGCAGACTTGGTGAATTGGTTCTGGTTTGGCAACACGTTTTACAGTGATTCTGTTTTGGCCAGAGGCTGCCCAGGCTGTTAGAGCTTTTTACTATGACTGAACTTCAACAAAACCAAGATCAATTCATTTTCCTATGCTGAGAAATAGCTGCATCGTTGGCAAAGAGGAATAATATTTGTAGCCAGTAATACTTCTTTGTATTCCCAAGAAAATTAATGTAGCACCAAGCATTACTTGAGGAAGAAGATTTGTCTTTTGCCTTGACAGTAGCGAGAGAAGTTTCCATGCTGGGGCATACATCAAGCAGACTGCAGCTAATGATAATTCAGTTCCTTTCAAATTCCTGGTGAGAACCTTAATTCTCAAAAGCAAGCTTCCTCTATGCTTCTCCATGGCCAGACTCCATGCCTGTGTGCCATGGAGTTTCCACACGTTTAACTGGTCCCATGACAACTTTGGTAAAGCCTGTTTTTCTGAACTATGTGCTGCTTTTCCATCTCCAAGTTGCTGCTCAGGATACCAGACAATCGTAATGTTTGGAGCGTGTATTCCTGATGACCAGCTTTCTGCCACCTCTGTTCTGCAGGAAAATAACTCAAAATGTGTTTTTGAAATAGGCCATGAAATTCTCAGATACAGTGTTGGCTCCCAGCCAGCTCCTGTACAGCCTGACTGCACTCCATGTGTGTTTCAGTCCCTCAGTGTAAAGTCCTGTGGGGGAGTCAGCAGCTGCTCCCTGCAGAGATCCAGCAAGGGATTCACACTGCCACTGAGCTTTGCTCTTGGTGGCATCCACAGATGCTGCAAAGTTTGGTCCCTTGTTGCCTCCTGTTGGGAGGGGTGGCACACCCAGCCAGGACACCTCCACACACAGCAGTTCCAACACTGGAAGTGACCAACCTGGCCAACCTTTAAGGACCCATTGCCTGACTGGGTTCAGTCCCTTCGGCCTCTCCACAAGGGGGTCTTCCAGTCTGAGCTGAACTATCATCCCTGCTCCTGGGAAGCTTTCAGAAAGACAATTCTCCTGCTTCCCTTGCTCTGTCATGTAGGTGTTTGCTGAGATTGCTACTTTATGTATTGCTGAAGCATCCATGTGCTAGAATAGTTTGTAAAGCAGCCTTAGATCAGTTCTCAAACAAGGGGCTTCATGTCTTTCAGAAGATTTCTATAACAGAAACAAAGGGTTTAGGAGTGGGTTACTCACTAGCAGCAGAGAAGAGGGGAATGGTGAACCACTCTGGACCAACTGCCTACCTTCTTCAGTTAGAATAAAACTATTAATTCTCATCCAAGCTGCTATAAAGCAGCTTGTTATGTCCATCTCAACTGCCAAGACATCTGTTTTTGTATGGCTATTGCACAAGAAATACAGCTTGCACAGGGTGAAGGCCACAACCATTTCAAAGCTCTTTGGTCTTATTCCATAAATACACCTGCACTGGACAACCTACCCAACCTCATCAGCACAGGTGGGTGCTCTGGAACTGGGACTGATACTCAGGTCTGGAGCTGTGCAACTGTGATGAAGAATTAGGTTTGTGATTGTGGAAACTGTTGCCCTTTACAAGTGGCTGGAATGTTGCTTTCCTAACAGGCACAGTAAAACATGGATGAGCGTGACTAATGACAGCCCCAGTGCTTCCCATGATGGCCTCCTAAATAACAAAGGTCCAATTCATAAAACTAACTTAAAGTCATGGCACAAAACTAACTTAATGTGACAATAATTCACATATAGTACTGCAGTAATTCAATGACACTCTCTGCAGCTCCAGTAGAGAAAACTGTGTTTCTCTCATTATAAGTAACTTCATAAATTAGGACTGTTTTCAAGGTTATTCAAGGCTACTGTCTGCTCATAAAAGGAAGATCTAAATACAGTTTTACATAGCCTTCCTGTTTTAAAATGCCACTATGTCTTTAGGTAACTTGAACTGCAAACAAATTTAATGAGCTCATATGAAAAACGACTGGAGCGATGGTCTTCAGTTGTTGTTCCTTTTGACAGTAAAATCAGTCAATTAAATTTTCAGTCATCAAATCTGTCTTTGTTGTAGAATTTGGGATTTAGAACCCTAAATGTGTACTGCCACTGAGAAAAACTTGACTGTAGAGGACCACCATTTTCAGAAAGAGAAACTAAGACTGCAAAAAACTCACTGGTTAGAAGCTTCTTATTGAAGGTTGGTCAAGTTCAGCTGTGTTGTCACTAACATTTATATCTTTGTCATTAAAAGGACTGTTAAAAACCTCTCTGAGACAGTGCAGTACCTGGTTTTCAAAGAAATGGATCAAGCTATCTGCCAGCTGAAACACTTTGCCCTGGTACCTATTTGCATTTGGCATGATGTTCCCCTGTGTTTTATCTGTAATGCTCTGCTTATGTTTCTGATGAGCTTTCTAGGCTGGTGTCTCCTCTGATTGGTCACAAGCCACCAAAGGGTGTGACAAAGAAACACTTGTTCCTTTGTCCCCCTGCTACTTAGACACCAGGCTAATGGTTCTCTGACAACCTTCTAAAAACCAGAAATAAATAACACACTTGCTACCACTGTTGATTATCCCTTCTCTTAAAGGCAAAGGAAATATTTGCCCCTGTCCAGAGAATCTTCTAACAGGGGATTAACATGAGCAGGCTCAGAAGTGGAAGATCGTGAGAGGGTGGATGGTCACTCATTTTTTTTATAATTGTTATGGAAAATGTTTGTGGTAAGAATCTATTAACGAGTGCTCACATAGCAAGTGTCTACAACTGATTTTAGAAAAAAACAACAGAACAACACTTAAAAAAAAAAAAAAAAGAAAAGGAAAAGGAAAAAGAAAAGGAAGATATTTTGGTTGAATTTTGTAAACTAAACTTCCATAGCATGTGATCTGAAATCCTGAAGGTTTTTTGACATCCTTGCAAATCCTCTGCTCTGGACTGCCCACCTTATTTGTTATACTCATGCCCATTTTCCTCCAATGACTTTCAATGGGGAACTTGTATTTAAGACACCTACTAAGTGTCTGATGTTAGCTCAGTATGATCAGTTTTGTCTTGCTTGACTACTGATACATTGTTCTTCTCCATTACTTACTGCTCTCCCACATACTGTCACTTGAAAAGAGCTTTAAAGGATGAGTCAGATGTTAAAAACAACCAGCTTTTTCTCCTTTTCCTCTCAGTTGACAGGTTCAAAGGTTTTACATTTAGCCATGCTAAAACACAAGTAGGTACCTACTAAATGTTCAACCACATTTCTCTGTCAAGCTGCCTTGGAAATAAATGAGAAGCAATTTAAAAGCAGCACTATCCACCTGCTTACTACAGCTACCATAGCACATTTATTTTCATTTTGTTCATCTTAAACATCTGATCCCCACAGAATCAGGAAATTTGCAACTGGTTTTGTGAGTAGTGCTTTCAGTCCTTGCATTTCCATTTCACGGTCACTGTTAAAAAGCACCCACTTACTGTTCTTAGTGGTAGGTGGGTGTTCTGTAACTGATTACGAAAGAAATTATGGAATATTAAAATACATCCCCAAAACATGGGGATTAATTTATTGCTACAAATTTACAAATGTAACTTATTGTTACAAATTTACCTTCAATAACACGACTGAGAAAACTAATGAAAAGTGAGTGAAAGAAACTATAATTCTTTGCCTTTCATTCTTCCAGCCAATTTATTTTCCCTTGTAAATAGACCCCTGTGAGAACTGCAGTTCTTCCTCCCAGCTGAGTGGCTGGAAAGATCAATATTATTCCTGTTCACAGATGTTTCACCTGCACTCAGATTCTCCACCCCATGTGCATGCCTTCCACTGCTGAGAGGAAAACTGACAGGTACATTTGGTCAAAGGGAAATTTCTAAGTCCTGATCTTTTGGCAGCTTCATCAGGTCACTGCTCTTGTTTGGATGTTAGAGGAATGCAACCATGTTCCATTTCCAAATATCACATTAGTTACCTCTGAATGCATCAATGTACAACAATGAGGTTAGAGAAGGTCATAAAATTCTCATTTACTATAATGGGAATGCTGTTAATAAACCTTTGCCTCTTCTGTGCAAGAGAAGCAGAGAGAATTCCTAATAACTGCAGAAGAAGCTAGGTCAGACTTGAGTTTTCCTGCCTCTACTGTGTTTATCAGGCTCCTTCCACCCATGTTACAAAACCTGTTCCAGTGCAGAGGATGAGAAAGCTTGTTTGACAGTGTAGTCTCAAGGACACCTTGATACAGCATGACAGATCAGTTCCTCCTCCACTAGGTGCTCATCCAGTACCTGATTCCCACACCAGACCTTCTGCTGGCATTATGCTCAGGACTGAGTTTTACATTTGCATATTTAACCTGCCTGTTCTATGACTGAAAACTTTCAGACTGGACATTACAAGTTAAACACATAGCACTTGAATACTTTAATATGGAGAAATCAAATAATAGCAACAAGCCAACCCTATTATCTTGTTAAACCAACTCTAATTCTCTTCTCTGTGGCAAAGCAGGGACAGGGTGCTTCAGTGAAGCCTACAACACATGATCACTTACACAGCTGAACACAATTTCACCTACAATTATCAGTGGTGCTTAGTGACACATTGCTGTAAGCTGGCTAGAAAAGGTTAATGCTGAGTCTTTGTGGCAGGTAAGTGGGATTTATATGTTAATATTTCTCTTGAAATCTTGGCATCCACCCCTCTGAATTCCTAAGAAAGTGCATGGCTGAAATGACAGACACAAAGCTCACATGGGCCTTCCACTGAAGAGTTGCTGCTGGTGAAAAACAAGACTGGGCTGGGCAGGAATAACTTTCCAGTTGGCAGCAACTAGAGATTCTTTCAGACCTTTCTTTTCCTCTCTTAGCTAGATTCTCTTTAGATGCTTTGGCCATTGCTTATCCTGGGATCACAGACTGATCTGAATCTGCAAACAGCACCTTCAGTTACGACTTCTTTTCCCTGAAGCTATTCAATCCCACCAGCTTTGCCTGAGAAAAAGAGTGCACAAACCTCAGGTCTGTATTTACAAGAAGGTCCATAGATTATTTTTGAAAATTCATGAATGTAGATCAGATCATTTATTTTAAGGAGTCTTCAAATCAACACTTGTAAATTAACTTTGGTGGCCTTGCCCAAAATGTTTCAGGAAACTTACACAGAGTTCTTTCAGTGAGCAGGATTATGGAGGCAGCATCATCTTAATGTGAGCATTAAAGTCCCCAGCCAGCACTGGTCAGGGATGGAGATGTTAATAATTTTAGAAATTAATAGATTCCCAAAGCTGAAAACACGTGGTATTATAATTTAAATCCACAAGAAAATATTAAACATTTTGGACTGCCTCTAGGTAAAGTCTCAGTCTTTTGTGGGTGAGCATGATACTAAAATAACAAAAAACGAGTATTTAAGCTAAAACCACCTACCCTCCCCCCCTCCAAATTGCAGTCAGAAGTATTACTGACAGTTTTCCTGCTTTCCACCTGAATTTCCTTTCTTCATTCAGAGAACATCAGAGTGACTGCTAATGTCAATGCTTAGCAGTCTGTAAAACATGTTGCTATAAATAAGAAACTAACCCCACCTCCTGGGAATTGCAAACTTTGCCTTTACTCTCTGCTTCCTTCAACACATGCATCCTAAACATATTCACTGCTAAAATAGTTTTAAAACTGTAAACCTAAATGTCTATTTTCTCTTGATTTCCCACAGAGGTAACAGGAACACATTTTGTGTTACCTAGTTCTCTGCTTTAAAGCAGCTGTTGACCAAGCCTTAACTGGTTTTTTTTGGTCTTTATTCTTCAAATTGTTAAAATAATTTTGTTTGCAAATAAGTTTGCAAGATGTGCACTCACAGGACGATAATACAAGTTGGAAAGAACCTCAGTGGATCATCTAGTCCAACCTCCTGCCAAAAGCGGGACTGGGCTCTGGCAGGATGCCACTCTGACAGGCTCTATGCTGGAGTTGTACCACTGACCAAGTCCAGACTGTATGAATAAACTCATTGAGTTCACTCTTTAAGTTCCAGGAATATTCCAAGAAAAATTTCCTAAACAAGCATTCCTTCCAGAAAAGAAATTAATTTTTTCACAGTATATAGTGTATTTCCAAAACAATTATTTTTTTCCCAGCACTGTCCACTATAGAACTGATAGGGAATATCTGGATCAGAATAGCTTTTGAAGTCAATTGCCCTGGGCAAAGGAGTGCTCAGACCTACTTTTCCACTTTGTAGGTTCACAGTGAACTTTAAAATAGACGCCCACAACTGTTCAACAACACTTGGTTAAAATAATAACATCTCCCACCCATGAACAAGAAAATACTAACATGCTTCTTGTGTGAAATCTACAATGTCTTCTGCTCCTTGCTATGCAGGCACGAGGGCTGCAGGGTTGTACCCAAGGCTGGCTGAGGATGACAAGGATAGCCAGGGTGGATTGATTTAAAAAAACTATCTCTGCTAAATATTTTGGCAGTATTTTCTAAATGCTAATAAATAACTGAACGTTTACTTGTCTGCATCTTCAGGTTTGGAGGGAGGGGACATATCCACATTTTGCTGAAATCCACAATGGAATGACATCTTTAATAACACATATGTATTTTATAGTTTAGTAAAAAGCAGATGTTTCAATACAGAGTACCTGTGTTCAAGAAAAACAGAACACATTTTTCAACCTTAAAAGGACATTTTACATGATAATGTTTATAAAGCTAATTTTACAGAGCTTTCATAACCACTAATTTAATCCAGAAGATGGAAGTATGTTGAACATCAGAACAATGTTCTGATGTACATTCATCAGAAGCAAGTTCAGACACTGTACAGGTATTGTAAGAAAAACAGTGTAAACCCTGTTCAAACAATGCATGAACACTTCCTAACACGCAAACACACAGAGTCAGTTCTCAAAAAAAGTAATGACACAAAACACAAAACACATACCAAGTTCTGACCCACAGACTTAGGCAAGTCCCTTCAGGAGCTAATGAGCTGTAAGGTTTCAAGAAAAGAGAGAACAGAATCTTGCAGCAGAAGTATTAGGGAAGAGTAAGGAGAGTGAAATAAGGTAGCTCATGAATGAAAAATCTGTGTGAAAGTATTTATTGTAATTTAATTCCCTTTGGGGTTGTTGCTTCCGTGGTGCTTCAAAAAGGGAAACAGTGCAGCAGGCAATTTACTGGAATAAGGTCCTGGAGATACAGAGCTCTGCTTTCCTTTGAATTGCACTTTGTTCATGTGTTGTGCACTGCACTGAATTCTTAATTAGATGCATCCTTGCAATTTTGGCAAGGTAGCTGATCAAGAAAATACAAATAAACCCAGGTAATAATTCTTAAGCTTAAAAAAGAAAAATAGTTTTTTCCCTGCCACTCCAGAGTTTGTCTTCTCTTCAGTTACTCTGGGGTTAGCAAAGGACATAAATCAGGCCTCTCCCTTGAAGTACCATTTTTCTCAAGACTATGTAATCTACTTTGTTACCAGGTCAGGAGATGGGTGCATAAATTAGCTGCATATTTCTCTCATGGGAACTTTACAGATGAGAAAGGTTTGGGGTATGTGACCTGCATGTTGCTATAGCCTCTAGATAAAAGCTCCCATAATATATCCAGAAAATATTATTGGATTCTTTCCCTTTCAAGAATCAGTAGGACTACATATTTCTGTAGCTGAACATAAGGGGCTGTTTGCCATGACAGAGCAAAGAAATATATGCATTTCATGTAAATAAGCTTACAGACATGCTAGCCTATACATTAGTTTATTATACTGATGGATTTTTTTTTTGCTTCTCTGTAAAGTACTGATTCGTGAATTAAATTAATGCTTTAAATATTACACCCTAAACAGGTTTAAACTGAGGTAATCAATTGTATATTAATTATATATACATATTTATATACATATATAATATATCATTATAACTATGCCATATGAAGAAAAATCTGTCTTGTGTGTAGGTCTATTTTATTTCGGGATACACACTATCAGTTCTGTCAATTTAACTAAAGGGCTTTGGATTAACATAATCCTTCCTTATAACTCTGAAAACCCTTACAGAGAAATAAATCCTAATACTTAAAAGAAAAGCTTTCCAGCATTAATGCTTAATAAGATATTCTATACAGATGAGGTAGTGATACAGAATATGCTCTAAGACTCAGGATAAATCTGTTTTTTTGAACTGTACTGTGGAACTCAGAAGTTTATAGAAGTTGCAAACAAACCAAGGAAGTGTAATATGAGGACAAACTGGAATTGCAGAAACTAATACGGCTCATAAACAGCTCATGGCAGTATTTTGCAAGTATTGCTCATACCATAGAGGTAAAAAGCAATAATTTAATTCAGAAGGTCAGCAACTTACCCTGCATAACCGTGTCTTCCTTTCACAGTATGCAATCACAGGTTTTGATGCTTCGTAATAACTTTCGATTCCTTCTTTGATGGTTTCAGCACTATCAGAGTGCTGACTGCTTGGATTTCTCATCAGAAGGTGATTGCTCATGGTTGCTGCAGAGCAGTCCAGGCAGAACACAAGTTTTGGTTCCCCAATCTAGAGGCAAAGAAAAATAGTAAGCTTTCAAATCACCGTCCTAGTAAAACCAATTTTGTTTGGATAACTTTAAACAAAAATGCTACAGAAAGAGTCATCAAGGACTTTATTAGCAAATTACTTTCATATTTGTCTATGCATGGATTATGTACTCATACTCACACTCATACTCACACTCATTCTCAACACTCACACTCACACCACCCTGGGTGTCCCTGGCTGGGGCACGTTCCACGAGATCAGGTTGCTCAAGGCCTTTTCTTTTTAGGAAAGAGTGAGAAGTCTTCAGAAAAGAGATAGTTCTTCACACCAGTGGCCATTAAAGATTCATGTTTTTACCATGGCTACAGCAAATGAAGTCTAAATGACTGACACATGGCAATTGCTATTGCTACTGATACCTTTGTTGACAGCCCTTAAAGCACTATTTTTAAGGTAAATGTTTCCTATTAGGTCCTTTACATTTGACTGAGTATGTCTGAATTACATTGACATTTCTACTAACTTTATGACTTTCTAAGAGACAGCTGAAGCCAAGGGATTATGTCAGACAGTTCAATGATAAGCTTTGATCCATCTGTTTTTTTCCACACAGTTCAGAAAGCAGCAGCAGTAGTGAGGTTGGGGACTAAAAAAGTCAACCAAGTAATTTAACAGTGCAGGAGACTTAGAGAAGTTTAAAAAGATGTGGGCTTAACCAATGATTAAAACAAATGTCCTTTTTGTATAATTTGATTAGTATGGTGAAAGTCATTTCCTCATAGCACCACATGAGGAATTCTATGGTTGGTTCTAAATTATAGTAGAGTAAATAATAAATAATTTCTTTCATAGGTTATAGTCATTACCTTACAATGGGGATATGGAGGAGTCTACTCACGGGTAGGATTAGATAATAGTATCTGTTTGTCAGATACAATCTGATTTGCTTTTGGAAAATCAATGTTGTTCTCTTAAATGTTTCAATACTGCTATTCTCTGGAATTCAAAGTATTACAGAAATGTCATTCTTCCAAGTCAAGATTGCAAAAAGTAAACATAATGCCCCTCTCAGATACTAGAGCAAATATTACTAATGTTTAGTGGAGTTTTTTTTAATTACTGTTTTCCTGACTGACACAATATAGCTTAAATAATGCATAGTGTGGGGCATTGTAGGACCCAAACAAGTCTAATGTATTGGGTCTTTACTCCCTTATATAGTACCTTCCACCTGGTGATGTAAAACTTATAATTTAATATTGTTTTCTACTCATCCAACGGAAAGACGAAGAAGGGAATGGAGCCATGCACTTCTTTTGAATTCCAGGTAGGTAAAAGTACAATTATATCACTGAAAGGTATTGAGCAAAATTGGCTGTGTTTCTATACAGATAATTCTGTTTAGGGTGTTCAAGCTTTTAATTATAAGCATATTCCCTATGTCTTCTAAACAGAACATATTTTGTTAACAATTATAATGCTTTTTACACATCGTGTAGATAATGTAGCATTATTCATTTGCACTTTGCTGCAGCTAATTAAAAAAGTCTGATGTCCACCTCTTTTCACTCAATTATAATGTAGGAAGTGCTTGTCATCACCCTTCAGAAAGAACTGCAAAACATTATCTCAATAATGATTCATTAAAAAAAAAATAAAAAAAAATCAAAGACTGAGCATCTTACAGCCAGCCAGCTCCACCCTGTGAAAACTTAAGTGGAGACCTAGATACAACAAGGATGACTTAGCACATTCAAAATTATCATTTGGGGTCCCTGTATTTTATTCCAAATGTCAAAGCCACTCAGGACTACAGGCTCTTTTGCTACACTGTCTACAGGAACTGCAGACTCTTGTTCTAGCACTGGATGTGTCAAGACTTGTTTGCCTGGCAGTGCTCCAGGACACTCCAGTCTCTTAAGACCTGCTTTGTAGCACACACCACTGTTCATAGGACATGGCACATATGCCTGCCAGAAAAGCAGCACTGCTGAAGTAGTTCCTCCTCCTACACAAAATGAAAGAAATCTTCAATGTCTTTTTAATTGTCATTTTAGTAGAGGAACTAATAGATCAACATTTCTATGAAAAGTTATGTGAGGCAGCAAAACCTACTACCTGGGATGCTGTCTAGCTTCTGATAGCTAAATCTTGCCAGGCTTTTGTGGTATCAACTAAACAAAGCAGCTAAAGGGTCAGGGAGAAAATAGATGAGTCATTAAGGGCTTACTACCTATCAAACTTGTACAGGATATTAATGGAGTGTATTATGATAAAATATATGCTTAGCTATTTCCCCTGGTTTGACACTTCTTTTCTACTAAAGCCTGGCAAAGTCATTGTAAGGCTTATATAGAGGATTTTCTGCAGACTGAGAAATGTACAGCTGAGACTTCTCAGTAAGTCTTAGCACATACTGAGAAAATCGATAACACTCTGAACTTGCCACTTGCCAAACTCTTTCTATGGCTACTCATCATAAAAAATTAATCTATGTTTTGCTGCCTGAAAGTGGCAGCAAGTTTTGGCAGAGCTGTCTCAATGGTGAGAGATATTGACTGTGAAGATACATGTTTTCATGAAATTGCATCAAATAGTGCTTGATGAGATTTTCATGAGAAGTATAGCAGCCATGCACTAGAATCAGAAAACTGTTTTTAAAAATGGTTTTCCATTAGCTTTGAATTGTTTCTGGGTTGTATTAAATTCAGGTAAAATCACCCTTTACTTCTCCTGGTATTGTGGGGTCTGTGTGGATAAGGGCAAAAGCTGGAGGTGCTATGCTTATGGGGTGTCAAAGTTTCAGTGATCAGCATCACAACGCTGTTGGACTGGCTCTGTAGACATCCTCACTGCATGCAGATGAAGATGGGAACCCAAGCAGCATGAGAAGTACAGCTGTGCCTTAATAGGAGTTACAAAAGCATCACAATTATATGGGCACCTTGCTCTCAAACTCTTCTGCTTCTTTCAGGTCCCGAGGAAAACCATCAATTAGGAATCCTTTTGTATCCCCTAACTTGGAAACCATGGCTTCCTTCAGTAGCTCTAGGACAATACCCTGCATTGGAAAGAAAAGGAGTTAGTTTAAGTAAGAAAGATTGATACCTTTGTTACCCTGACTTCCGTCCTACACCCTTAAGAACTGCCTTGTTTTGCTAAAAGCAGGTGCTGTGAATGCAGATGTTTCTCTTGTCATGCAGGTAGCAGGGCACCTTACTTTTTCTTCTCTCAGTACCAGATGCACTACAAATCTAGAGTTGCAACCCATCAATGAGTTCCCAAAGTATCCTCTAGATAGCTGGGAATGTTTCACAGTTTCAAAATTAATGTTAATGCTTGTGAAACCTTGGAGTACTGCTGCAGCATTTAGCAAACCGATTGCTTTTTTTTATGCTATTGATGTAATTATATTACATGGAAAGTGATAAGAGACATCTGACAAAACACACCAAAGAGCAAAGCAATCACAACTAATCCTCAGCACAGCTTTTAGTTTCCCCTGGACAGCACTTCCCACTATCTTTCATTAACAAACACATCCTCTGATCTAGCTGCATTTGCTGAAGACCCACCAGGAGTGGGAACTGCAGACCTGGTATATAAAAATCAAGTCCAGCTGAGGACACATTCTGCCTTCATAGTCTCCATTAAATTGCAGTCCAGCTGCTCTGGGATGTCAGCCAGCTCTGCAGGGAACTGCCATAGGTATTGTAAATTAGAATAGCTGCCAGGATGACCAGCTCTGAATCTAAAATTTGAAGCTATAAAATGGGCATAAAGTTTCTGTTTCCTGTACTTATTCATTTTGCAATGCATAGTGCAGCATCTGTCTCACTGTATTTAAGGACTAACTTGTTGCCTATGTGAGTCTGAAGTTGTAAGGAAATACTGGCAAAGAAAGGGGAAAGAAGTGCCCCAGATGAAGAATCTTTCCCCTCAAGTAGCAGAGACGTTTTTACTTAAATGGGTACCAGCAGCTCTAGCCTTCTATTTCTACCCTTTAGACAATGTACACACCACAGCCTTTGTTCAGCCATTAGAACCACAAATATAAAACCATGCTTACGCCAGGCACGGGATCACCACACTCCATGATGTCTTTGATCAGTTTACTTCTCTCTGATAATGATGATAACTCATTTTGGAGAAGATCAACAGTGGACATGTGAGTAAATCCGTATTTCTTGGCTAACTGTTCACATTGGCTACCTTTGCCAGAGCCAGGGCCACCTTTGTGAGGAAAAAAATTCCCAGAATTAGGAAGGAGTAAATATCTGCCTTTTATAAATATGCAGAAGCAAATAAAATGGGAAGAAATTGATGAGACTGCCTATTTTGCCATTTATTTTGCAAAAACACTCTATACAATAGAAAAAGTCACCTGTTTCCCTTCTGCTACATTATACTGCTGGCTCAAAAATGTCTACCCAAATTGAAGAAGCGTGAAATCTCTTGTAGAAAAGAACCTGCTCCTAAAAGACCATTACCAGGTCAAGGAAAACATGAAACAGACAGCCCATGTAGAAGGGTATTTGACTTGACAGCCGCAACAAATACTAGAAATCAATGTTCATCCTTGAGAGGGAAATATTTTGTCCCTGTTTACTGAACGGAAAGATCTGGGAAAAGAGATGGTGAAGCCTTCCTCTGTTATGTGAGATGCAAGTACAGTAATTAAAGGCCTTTGTGCTGAGGTAAACGTACGAGCAAAAATTCACTGTGTTTGTGGCCTCTGAATTGGAAAATTTGCTCGAGCTGGTATGTCTGCTGGTAACTAAGAGCCAGGTACTGAAGGTGCTGAATGCTGCTGGAGATTTGGTGATGCCGCTCCCTGCAGCTGGGGTGCTCTGCAGGAATGCTGCAGGGGAGAGTTGGAGACCTCGGCACCACCTGCTCTTCCACATCCACCACTGTACTCAGCCAGGAGTATCCGAAACTATACCTGAACCAGGCCCAGAGTTAAACATCCAGAGGGGTGAGGGGCAGTCTCAGGTGACAGGGCGCTCAGGTGCAGCTGCTCATGTAATTTTTCCACGGGCTGAAGGGAAGGCACCTATGGCTCCCCCAGCTCCCTACAGCTGCAGGTTGAGTGCTCATATTCCCAACCTCCTCCTCTCTTTGTCTCCCCAGGGGCCAGAGGCAAAGGGCAGCAGCTCAGGAGAATGCTGCAGGTTTTCTCCTAACAGAAAGGGCACCTCAAGCTTTCCTTCTTCAGGAGAGCTGCCACCACCTCAAGAGTCCCAAAACTCTGCCTCTCTGCCAAGCGCCGTTCCTGAGGCAGCCTCAGGAGCTCGGGACACTTTGATCTGCAGGTGCTGGCATGGCCCTGCCCCACCTTCTCCATGGAGGTGTCTGCTTTTCCTTCCTCACCCTGACAGCCAACCCTGGGAAAAGCCAAGTGCCCCCTCAGCAGCTGGCTGAGTGGCAGCAGCACCCCAGCCAGTCTGGAGAGCCCAAGGAAATTTCTGGAAGGTGTTTCTGGAGGAACCGGCTGTGGGGCTGTGGCTGAGGTGAGCGCTCCATGAGGGCTGAGGGAGGCCAGGAAAAAAAAAGCTCCTCCTGTGACAACATCAGGATTCGGGGAGAAATTTCAAGGTGAGTAGCAGCATTTTTCAAATTTTTATGATCTGTTCAGAAGATCTACTGTGGTAGGAGGTAATTATATTCTTGCAGGGAGACAGTGCTCAAAACTCAAAAGAAGAGATTAGCCCAAACTACAAGAACCAAACTCTCTTTCCAATAAAGCTTTTTTAAAGTGTGTAATTTGCATACTTATCAACTTTAGGCAACTGCAAATATGACTGCACAACTCTGTTATGTGCAGTTAAGATGCTATAAAATATGTGATTTTTCTTTTTGTTTGTATTTTCATGAACAGATACAGGAATAACACGTTCACAACAGAATGAATTTGGCACTGTATCCTCCTGACTTGAACTTTTTTCAAATTTTGCATTCACTTTAAGAAATAATTACTCTAAGTATATAATTTTTAGAGAAGTTCCAGTCCTGTAGCTGAGAACAAAAATCAGATCATAAGGCAGTAGCACCTAAGGAATGACTTTGTCTACTGTAGCCTGGTGTCTTTTATTTTACCTTCACAAAGACAATTATCAGCCCATGGTGTGAGAATCACATTTTTACTACAATTTTAGCCAGAAATATCTTTGTCGCACACTCAACTTCTTGCCAGCATGGGTTGTTTTTCTATTGCTTTAATAAAGAAAAAATTCTTTTGTAAAAATATCAATTGAAAGAAAACAAGAAATAAATAAGAGTGGCTACAGGGAAATAGCTGGAGGCATTACAGGCAAATTTTCTATAATAAAACCATTAAATATGTGTGCTGGCAATTTTTTTTCTGGTCTGTTTTCGTTTGTTAGATTAGTAAGTTTGTATAAGCATGTGCTTGTTTACACATTCTGTTTTGTGTCCTTGAATACACTAGCAAGTGCATTAATTTCATCCTATTTGCCTGATGTATATATACAGAATAAGAAAGACCAGCTATAAGGATTATTTTATGTTGGTTTTATATAGCTGTTTCTCTTCTGAATGTAGAGCCAGAATAAATTTCCTAACATGCCTTCGTATACTAAATAAACTAGCACTCCTGAGAACTAAGAATACAAGAGCAATTTTTAGTTGTTTAGTTAGCAGCTAAATATTTTTAAAAGTTGATGTTTTTCTATACCACCTTCTTCTGTTGGTATTTTAAAAGAGAACAACGTCAGAATGACTGATTATGCAGGGCATACACCACGGTGAGTGCTTCCAAAATATTAAGTAAAGTTAGCTAATTTTGTTTTTTTACACAAGAGCTCCAAGAAAGGTGAGATTAAAATCTTGAGCTCTTTAAAGAGATAAAGACATAATAAAATGATATTTTTGTTTTCCCAGTGGCTCAGTTGAGATAAAAAAATCTGTTCCCTCTTTTATTGTAAAAGTGGAAATGTCCTTGAACCAATTTTTTCCCTTGTGCTGTCATCCTTTACTCTGCCCAAATATATTTCGGTGAAACAAAAAAATATTAACTGGTCCAAAATATTAACAGTCCAATTCATGGGAACTTGCTATTTGGATTAATCATGCTGTCTTCCAGTTTTAAAATATGACATGAAGATAAAGAGTTAAATGCTAGAAGTGGCCAGAAGAATTATGAGTACACTGTGACCTGTGGAGTGTGTAGAACTACCAGGAGTTCTTCACTGTGAGAATGCCTTTATGTTGTACTGCACTTAGCAATACTAGTATATCTTGCTTTAAAGCTCATTCATCAACTTAATAAAAAGAGAAGTCACAGATTTGAGTAAATAAGCATGATTTATCAGTCACTGAGAGTGTTCCTGGAAACTGAATCTTTTGTGTGTCTCTTTTGCTTACTGTTTATAACAGAAAGCACAGTATCAGGAACCAGGATACAAAAATTAGATGCAGTTCTGCATGTTTCTTTTCTACAGACAAGTTTGGGCTAAAAGGTCTGTGCACTCCCTTAGTAATTTCCCTTCTGTTATGTTGGTTCAGCTGTCTGTGAAACTGTGTAGGGAGACCTTCTGGTAAATAACTTTTGGCAGCACTGCTGTGATAGTTGGTCTCCTTTCTCCATTTAATTACTCAATGCAGAAATGCTTCATGGAGAGCACTTGAAAGGGGGAAGAAGAGTGGTCTCAGTGGGTAGGGAGAAATGACGACTGCCCGAGCAGGAGTGTGGATGTTTCATTGCAGTCTGCATTAGATCACTGAAAGATCTCAGTTTAAGAATTGAGTCTCTTACATCTGCTCTCCCTCATGACCCAGCCCCTGACAGTGGAAGACCACAAACCATGGCATATGATTCATCTGCTTGTGCCTAGAGCACAATGTCACAAGCAGATGAATAAATGCTGCTGCAGAAAACCAGGACTGCCCCTGGGAGTGAGCCTGGACAGGAACAAGCAGTGTAAGCAGTTCGTATGCTGGCTTTGCTGCTAGGAATATTAGCAAAGCAGAATTGTCATACAGAGAGAATGGGATCTGATGACTTCACAAGAGCAACTTACCAGTTTTTCATGTATGATTTTAGTCTGAGTGAAACCATATAGGAATGATGCTGTTATTTAAAAACAACAACAACAAAATCTCTCTTCTGGAAGATGATTTTAGTCAAAAAAACAACCTGGAGCATGTATTGGGAGAGTGATGTGATGTTCTGGGACATCAATGAGTTTTCATCCCTCTTTAAATGTGTAGCTAATGTCATAGAAAGTTAGAGAAAGCAGTTTTCGCCAGATTCTACAGTTGGTGATTGGACTGACTGGGATTTTAAGTAAAAGCACTGTTCATCCTGTTTTACTGTAGAAGGAGGTGTAATACAGGTACTGTAGAATAATTTAAGTTGGAAGAGACCTTATCTGGTAAAGCCCTCTACTCAAAGCAGGGCTAATTTAGAAGATCAAATTGTTTGAGGTCTGACACACCTTAGACAAAGCAATTTTGGGCTTTTTTTGGATTTGTTTGTTGTTTTTTGTTTGTTTTTTTGTTCTTGTATACACAAGAAGATAGTGTCTGCAGCTGATAATGTTTTACCTGTAAATATAGGTGGCCATCTTCAGAGTGTCAGCTGACAAGCTGGTCTTAATTACATTGAGTGTAAATCATTATCAGCTTTGGTTCATCAGAGTATAGCAAGGATTCTGCAGAGGAAGTTGGTAACATTGACTAAATTTTAAACTCTACATTTAAAAGTAAGCTGGGAGCTGGTCTCTTATCCAAAGAGCAGGAAGATTTCTGACAACTTTCTGCTCCTCCTTTTGGCCCCAACCAAACACAAATGTGGTTATGTTTTCTGAAACTCCTGTGGACATAAGGAGGGATAATGTTTCCAGTAATGTCTTTGTATTCTGCTTTCTTTCTAGTCAAGGTATCATGAGCTTGAACATTTCTAGTGCTCTCTACTTCAGTGGAGTACTCTAGCCACTGAGAATTTAGGATAGTTTTTCCCTCTTCCCTTTTCACACCCCATCCTGGATCCCCTACCCCAGCTTGACAGTTTTCTTCTGCTTCCCTAAGGTTTCCTTTGTCAGTGTTCAATTCACAGTGAACAGACTTCAGCTCTTGACTGACATGTAAGAAATGTTTACTGCTTAGGCAAGTGATACATATTTGAGTAGTGTGTAAAATGCTAAACCTGAAGTTCACACAGGTCAACAATTGATTCAGGCAGATTTACCTTCAATTAAAAAAATAAAATAAAATAAAATTGGGGACACTCCAACTGAGCACCAGCAAGAAATCTATTTCTGGGAAACACCATTTAACTTCACTACCTAGATGGAATAAAATCGAGATGTTTCTTGCAGCCAAATTAACAACCACAAAGGTTTAATTTTGGTCACTAAAAAAAAAAAAAAAAAAAAAGAAAAAAATTCAGAAAAAATGTCCTCACTCTTCACATCAGGCTTCAAGAAGCTTTAGGGAAGGAGAATGTGAATATGTTGGAGAAAAAATTTAAATCATTCTGAGGATTGAAGTCTTCATTTACAAAAGTTATTTCACAGATGAAAAGGTGAAGAGACCTGGGGTTTTTTGTTTTTTAACTTTTTTTTTCTTTCTGTTTTTTTTGTTTTGTTTTGTTTTGGGGTTTTTTTACACCTCAACTGTAGATTATAAATCCAGTCTTGTAACATTTTAATTTATGCTGGTAAGGCAGCTTTAATGTGGAAGATAATAGAACAATTCTATAACTGCACAAGAACTCGGGTAATTTTGAATGTGTTCACAGTTAACCATACCTCCTGCTCTGAGCTTTACACATCTGTTGTTAGCATGGTCAGATACAGATTAATAACATTATAGTTAATCCTCATACCCTTTCAAAAGACTAAACACCACCTGTAAATACTCTTAACCAAACTGTTCTGCTAAACTGTAAAAGAAATCATATAATCAAAACTAAATAACATGAGGACTTTCAAACATCTCAGTAAATTAGGAATCTGACTTACCAAATACAAAAATTATGTTTGATTTCCTCAGATCTTCTGAAAAGTCTAAAATTAAAATAAAAATTCTTTAGTTGTCAAGAGGTACTAATTTTATCTTCACTACTAATTGTGTAACACTCAGGCAAGATGATCTGAATTTATTAGGTTTACTTTCTGCCATAACTCACTGAATTATCAAAGGAGTTATTATCCACAAGCCCATTTATCTCCCAGTTTTGTAGTTCTCTCTGCAGACATGATAAAATTATTTTACCTAAAAATTAGAATTTGAACATACCCACCAGTTCTTTAAAAAAGAGAAAGAAAAGGAAAGGAAAAGAAAAAGTGAAGCAGATACATCTTAGAATCATAGAATGGTTTAGAACCCTAATGACATAATAATATGCCTCCCGAGCCATTGCATTTTTCTCTGAATGTTATTATATTATAATTGCTATAGAAGTTTGACCACATGCTATTCAGATTTTATATTCTGTGCACTACATCTGAGAGGCAGCTAAAATTCAGCCAAATAAGAACAATACACTTAAATCCAGGTTTTCTTCTCATTTTAGCACCAAAACTACTGTATATACTATAGCTTTGCCTTTTACTAAACCTGTAATTTTTTAAATAGCAGCACCTTACAGTCTGTGTCCCAGTCACTGTCCTGTTATCAGTACAGAAGGCAATTTTGTGCCATCTGAGCCTGCTGGAATATTATTGTAACCTGACTTACTCACTTAGAAGACACATTCATTTATCATATACAATTTTGGATTTGATTATGTGGAATTTACATCTCTTATTACATAATATCATTAGTTGTGAAAAGTTTTGATTGATCCTTGCATTCCCTTTAAACTCTTAGCAGCTCATTCCAAGAAGCTTTTTGTAACTATCAGTTCCTAAAAATACCTGAAATCTGATGCTAATTAACAGTAATCTTTTCTAATACTTTTTGATACACTGGCCTAAAGAGTATAGAAATATCTTTTACAAGCTTTAATTTGCATTCACATGAAAAAAATCCTTCTAGACATAATTTTCACAATATAAATAACCTGAATTCATTTTACCATCTAAGTAACTATTAAAATAACAGGGAACATCAGAAGTTTCAAAATTAATGGCAAATGATACTGAAAAAGAAACTCACCTCCTGTGCTCTCATAACCAGAAAAACTTGACTGATCCTCCTCCTGTTAATTGAGCAATTGACAAATTGAAATGGATGTTCTACATAGTTTGCATTTCTTCTTACATCTGCTTGTATGTATATCCTAGTATCTTCTCCATAATCTAACCTCTCAGATTTAAATCTTTGTTGAGACATGGTTAACAATGTCACAGAAATGGTAGTAGTACTGTCTCAGTTGGCAGAACATGAGCGTGGAGAATCCAAGGGAACTTGAGATGATTAACTGGCCCATACTGGTTTTGTGAGGAACAGCTTTCCCAGTGTCCAACTGCACAGCTCCAGTGTGATACACAAGCAACTGGTGTGCATGCTGGATTGCTTCCTAAGTAAATATGGTTTGATAAGCTGTGAGTAGTGGAAAGGCCATATTAGAGTGAGCTCTAGATGTGAGCTTCAGTATTAACACAAAATTAGTTTTGGTCTAAACCAACTTCAATGTATTTACCTTCACACTGCAACACAAACTAGAAGTTGTTACAGTGGCTGCTGACCTCCAAAGAGGGATTAATTACATCAGGAAAATGAGAGGGTTTTTTTCCTCATGCTTGCTCACTTGGAAGTATTTTGTTAAGTACCGTATACTGTACAACCAATGAGGAATGACAAACACTGGCCAGCAAGGTATTAGAGTGTTAGGGATTTCTTTGATGTTCTTATAAATCAGATGTGCTGGATGTGGTCTTGTTTATGTAGTGTCAACATAGTCACACTATCTGTGCTTTAGTCTGGACTATGAAATATCAATAACAGTATTGACAGGCTTGTATTAAATCATCAGTACATAGTACCAGCATGAATACATTACGCCAGTCCTATCAAAATAGTGTAGGGTTATCAAGCTGTAGTTCCTTATAGTTCTGCTTCAGGCTGCTGTCAGAAACAGCCACTGTTAGAAATCCCCATAGCTGGGTGAACAGACCAAAGGAAACAAATGGCACAGTGAAGAGAATGAGTGAACTACTGCCCAATGTAACTTGCAAGGCTCTTGCCACTTCATGCTCCTGTTACCACTGAAACAGAAGTACCTTTAATTAGGCTGAAGTACCATTACACTGGCTACATTAGAACACGTTCATTTTTTAACTCAGTAATTCTCAGACCATTACAATGCAGTAAGAGAACAGCCATCTTAAAAGAAAAAAAAAAAGGTGTGGGGGGGAGGGAGGCAGGCAAAATTAAAAAAGCAACTGGGTCCACTAGCTTTGCAGGAGAGTATTTCAGGAAAAAAAAAGATTAATCTCTTTTTGTACAATTCAAGTGGCAGTATGAACATTACATGCTTTTTCTTTGATGTAATACGATGAAATATTTGATCCTACACAGAATATATTGCATATAAAAGGCTTGGGTTTAGATTGAGCTTCTTATCATGCCTTTGAAGGTTTATGAATCAAAATAATTTTAGGGGCAAACTTTAAAGTTTCTTCAAAATCCAGATCATAGTCACAAGTTTACAATTAAATGAAAGACACTATACTTCTTTCAAAAACTGCTTTGTTTTCCACTGCAGTGGCAGAATGAAGCTGCCTCCTTCGGTAGAACAACAGGTTATCTAACTAGCAAACCACTGTAATGAAAACTCATTAAAGTGAATTCTAACTACAACTCAAAAGAAGCTAAGAGCAAGTGTGACATTCAGAACCCAGAACATCTGACTTCTTGTAATTTAGTAACGGTACTAGCAACTAGTAGTGGTACTTCACAGGTAAATGTGGTTAAGTTACTGTCTGTCACTGCTAAGCTGTGAAGTAATTTTCATAATAAAATAGTCACAGCATATAAGGAAATTTTACAGACTTCTCTAATTTTTTTAGTTTTTCTGCTAATGAATTAAGACATTGGAGTCATCTCACTTTAAAGAAAGAAATTTTTTAAAAATTCTTTTGTGGGTGTGTCTAATGATGGAACACTTTCTTCATTATGATTTAAGCTTGAATGCTTCAGGAAGGTGGTGAAAAGTGCCTGGTACATTTTATTCAGACTTCTAACAAGGGTTCCTCCCAGAATTTTACTGAAGAGGATAAGTAAGTAATCATGGATTAGGATGAAAGGGGGCAGTAGTGTGAGACCAAATTTAGACTGCAGCATGATTGTTGCCTAAGCTTACACTCAATATTCAAGATTGAATTTGAGAATGTAAGTATTCAGAGGAGCATGTTGGGCACAAAGTATAGAACAAACAAAACCAACGTGTTTCTCTGCCTAAAAATATTTGTTGACAATTGAACTTAATATGTAAGAATATTTAAAAAAGCAGCATAGACAAGCATAACTTTAATACAGAATGACATAATACACAATGACAGGAGAAAGTCCAGGCAAGCACTGACTCTGTAGATTTATCTTGGTGATCTCATTACCAGCCCTTAGGTGGGAATGTAGGTTTAGCACTCCCCAGTTTCTCAGCACACTGTAGTTGTATAATTCTCCCTTTGCTGTTAGGTATGCAAAACACTCCTGTAGCATTTTACTTCTTAAGAGAACACTACTGTTTCACATAAATTTTCCCTATACTTCCTTTGGGAATAGAGGCAAGGACAGTATTTCCATTTCACTAGAGATATTAGGTAACTTGTCGATGTAAACACAGTTATATATGGAAGTAGAATTAGGTTTAAGACTTAGATTTCTTTCACCTCTTTAGCCTGAAGTATATTAACTTTGAATTCTTAGTCCTTAATAAAGTACCATCAAATGGAATCTCGGATGCTTGCAGATGGTGCTTCTACATCAAGTATCCTTAAAATGAACTTTAGCTCAATTGATTTTTAAAATCTCTTGCTGATTAAGGGAGTCAGAAAGCTGTATGAGATGTCTGAGCACTGCCTGCCCAAATGATCTGTCAGCTTCAGCACAGTGCAGTTTGTCATGATCTGTGTGGCTTCAGATTTTGACATGTGTTTGCAACTGGATTTAATAGGCACATACCTAATCACAGATTGATCTTTCAGCTGTATGCAGCCACTATTTGTAAAAATGTAGTTATCCCTGAGTGGTTTCCTTATGTTAACTGGAAAACATAAAGACCCTGAGCAAGCTTTAGTTAGCAAAGCTAAGTGTTGGAAGAAACTGAGGCTAGTCAGAGTTCAGCTGTGGAATTTGCTTTTTAAACTCCTGTTTTCTTTCTGTAAGTATGAATGTTTGGTTTTTATGAAATATGCTGGGTTAGCTGCAGGTTTTATGTATGGGTAATGGTCCCTGGGAATGGATTTTATGAGCCATACAGGTTGCTTGACTTTAAATTTGATTTATGCTTTATTTATCACTTTTTGAGGCTGAGAGGCTTTCTCCAAGTGTTAATGTATGCCTCTAGAAAGCAGGGGTGACTCTGCTCTGACCTCCTCTGGTCCAGAACTAATGAATAGGTGTAAATAAGACAAGAAGCAGTGTGAATTCACTCAGACTTCAAGGTTTTTCTTTCCTGCAAAGGCATAGCTGCTTCTCCTGTTCATGTTGCTCAGCAGAGTGAAGTTAAATGTGTCAAAATGGAAGAATAGAAATTAAGATGGAAAGCAATGCTAATGTTATTTGAGTTGGCATTTTGTTTTAGGAGAAAAAAAAGTTTTGCACAACCAGAAAGTGTGAAAATACCAGTGTTTGTAATAGCATCTACAAAATGCTGACATATTATTAGATCTCTGATTTCATCTTTAGATCCCTATGATTTCCTTTTGCTTTTGGGTTTGTAGCAAAGACAAAATCTCTATGCAACTATTCTTTTAAAATGAACTTTACTATCAGTTCTGAAAATAAAACAAATTCACACCTATACAGAGGTGGGTGTTAACTAATTTTTATCACTTGTAAACCAAGATCAAGTTACCTGTCTCTTAAAGATGAGCAAGATTTTTTTCAGATTATTCATGCTTGTTTGATAGCATAAAGAAAAGTAACTATTGGTAGTTTAGAAGGGAAAAATAAATCTTATTGCTATAAAAATGGTTGGCTTTTTGTGACCTTCTATAGGGTTTTTTTAACGACAAATATATATGTGATTATTAAGCATGAAAATGTAAGTGAAAATTATGTTACTTCATATTGATTTCCAGACACTAGAAAACTGGAAAAAAATCAAATTAACTTTCAAGGGCAAACTTAACCAAGGAACCAAGTATGCTGCAGAAACACCCCTCCCAGCATGGCAGCAGCATTTTGCATGATCACAGGAACAAAAGTGTGTTCTGGTAAACAAAGTCCTTAATTTGCAATTTTGATACGGGGTTTAGAATACTGAACTAGAGGGGACAGCATCATATCAAACTTGAAGAACTGGGACTTGATTTTTAGGTGTCTTTTTGTTTTGAAAACACCTGAGAAACTCACCACCCAGATTATCTGTGGATAGTTATTTGTTGCTCATTTTAAAACACTTCTGTTACCTACAATATTCAGTACCTTTTCAGTAGATCTGTATTTATAGAAAGTTCCCAGTGCCTGCACAATTATTCCTAGAAGTTGTAGCTATTTTTTCCTTTATCATTCCTATTTTCTGTAAAAAGCCCTCAGTCCTTAAGCAATTCTACTCTATGTGGAGTACTTATGCTGCTTGGTATGAATTCTCCCAGGGGCTTTTTGTCACATCAAGCCAGTGCAGCAGGGGACCTCTGAACTCAGTGCTGTCTAACTCTTTCTTAGACTTCTAAGGACAATACTTGTGAATGATCCCTCAAATCATACACCACTGGCACAATGTGCAGAATCTCTTGGCAGTATCAATTAAATTACCAGAGGGAAAAAAGACACAAATGCTTTGATAAGATTCAGTTGAGGTAGAACTCGGTAATTGCTTCTCTTGGAAGAACTGAAAGTTCAAGGAGTTACTTTAGTCAAATAACCATAAAAATGTTTGCTTCTGCTTCCATTCATCACCATGGCACCACCCATTTATTTTGTTAACATGAGCTCCATTATTTTATGAAAATCAAACTCGCTGCCAAGTGCAGTAACCCTAAGTAGTAACCTGTAATTAATTTTAAAGATTTGTTACAAGAATTTGAACCATCTTTACAAATATTAACAGCAAAGGAGTCAAGTGCAAAATGTAACTATCAGTTGTAATCTGAATTGTCTAAAGACGTTCAGTTTTCTTTAAGACACATGTATTATTTTATTTCATTCTTTAAGATGAAGGAATTTTTCCTCTATCATAAATATCTACAATGGGCAGTATGCTCAAAAATATATTTTTTTTCTTGCTCCCCTTCCAAGTTCTTTCTGCAGTGTCATACACTGCAGCACTCACCCAAGATTCTGTATAGTGTATTTTGATATATTCTGTATAATATATTTTGATATAAAGCTCTGTTCTTTACCAGTCCCAGTTTAGGACTGGCAGTGAAAAAAGAGAAATAGGTTGTTTAAGATGTTTTAGGATGGCACCACAAAAATGAGTAGATGCCTTTTTCCCTTGTGTGTCAGATGATCAGGTCTTGAGACAGTGAGTAAGAGCTACTGCACAGACACATAACACAGAATTGTGGCAGAAAGGATGAAAAATGTAGACCCATGGAACGTAGCTTAGCAGAACAGACCTCTTAATATACAGAAGTAGAGCATCATCTGAAAGAACTTGGCACAGAGAAGGACAAGAGTAGGGTGTTGTAAAAATAAGCCCAGCATGTGGTCTCAGATCCTGTGATTTGCTGCTATTAAGATAAAAGTTGACAGCTGTGCTCAAATTCTACCTCTCAAAGACCTTCTCTGCTCAATGGTTGACTGAGCATATTCTGGGTTTACTAAAATACCCATTTATGTTTTATTAGAGAGATTTATAACTTTCAATAAGGAAATTTTACAGTATTTATAAAGAACTTCTCTTTTAAGAAAGAATTAAATGATGGGAAGAAATAGGCCACTCATCTGAGATGCATTACTGTGAAGGAATTCTAAAACTAGGCCACATCTCACTCCTTATTATTGGTATTTAAGCCCAAACTGACTGAAATTGACTACACAATCATGAGACACATAAAGAGTAGAAAGACACCAAATATGAAACATATGGCTTTCTGAAAATACATAGCTTTTTTTAAAAAGTGTTTCCAATTTATCCAGAATAGCCAGTTGTCTGTTTCAACACATGTTATTTAAAGAGCAGTTTTGAATCCTATATAGTAAAATAACATCCTTGTGATCACTGCTATTTAATATGTAAATGTAAAAATACTGTAGTATCCACTTTGATAGTGATTAAGAAACATTAAAGTTCTATAAAAAGCTGTTTCTTCTTCAAGGCTTTAAAACATAGGAACTGTTGCTACAAATATTTTTAAGGGTGGGCTTTGTTGGCTATCTTTAGGAATTCTGGGCTGTGTGAACAGAACCTGCCCACAGACAGGTGTCTGAGTCTTGGAGGCAGGGAGGGGAATGACTTTAAACACACCTTTGTATTTCATTATCAGCTTTAGGTGCAATATAACACCTTTGGATGTGGAACCTACTTGCATCAGCTGTGCGGGATCCTGATGCTCCCCAAGAATCATGCAGGTTGTCTGGGCTGTAAAGGTGGACATGTGAAATGCAGAACTCATAAATCTAGGTGTAAATCTATATTTTGTGCATGAAGGGATAAAGCTTTCATTTGCCAGTGGAGGGACAGACTGATGTGAGGGAGGAAGGTGCACTAGCCTACTGCTAGAAAAATGAGTGAGGTACTGTGAATTGTAATGCTTATTTCAATCTTAAAAAATAATATAGAACTCCAAAATACAATTGGTTTAAGGTACACTTTGTAGCAGGCCAACCACAGTACTTTGTTTCTATAACTGATTTTTTTTTTCTTTTTTTAAGCATTTAATAGGATAGTTTCCATGGCAACTTGAACTGAACAGATTGTTCATGGACTTCAGTACATTTCTATTAAGCATCTTTTCTCTGTAGCTAGGCCTGCCTCTCCAGCTCTTCCATCTCTTTGGATGCTTATGCATTATCTCTTTCTGCAGATATCCTTAAACTAGCTTGGACTCTACCTTTCTGTGCTCTTCAACAAAGACTAATGTGGAGGGAGCAGAGTTTTGCAATCATTCTCTGAGTTTCCTAGAGTCCATTTTCTTTTCTATTGTGTACTCCTGTTTCAATCAGTTTCCTAGTAGAACATGATCTGTAAGTCAAATTGATATCCCAGCAAAAGAGAAATGGACATCACAGAAACGGTCAGCATTAAAAGCCCAAATGCCTTCTTGGTCATTTTACTAAGAGCTGTAACAATTAATGCTGCATAGCATATGACTAAAACTGCTGTTATACCAGAAGTTCCTTATGTCCTGAAGTAAAGAGAAAGCACATGATGAATACAGTACATTCTAGATCTGAGCCCTTAAATTATTTAATCTGTGTTTATATATTTTTGAAAGGTAGCTATAGAAGTCCCCACGAAAATTTCTCCTAATGGAGATGTGTAGTTTGTTCTTTGCTGTACTGTAAATGTTAACTCCTGGAGCACTGTAGCTGGAGGGTTAAATAAATTACTTGGATTGAATATTGATGTGGAAAAAATGGAGTCAAAACATGGTGACAAGTAACAAGAAATTTCATAAATGAAGGAAATGGTCTTCAGTCTAATCTAGAGAGCTCTAGTTAAATGAGGCTTTCAATCTGCTGCTGCCCATCACTTTTAGGATTATTTGTGTTCTGCTTCTGCATTGAAAATACTTTAAAGGTCTTTTCATTATCTCTCTTGAATATTTAAATTTCAAGGTATGAAAATCAGGCCAGAAACACTGTTACAGTCTTGTTAGCAACAGAGTCTGTTTTTCATCAGTTCATTTAAAGCTTTCCTCCTGCTCCCCTAAAGCTTAGATTTGTATGTTCTCTGGGTGGAAAATGGCAGTGAGCTGTAAAAAGAATTATTACTACATGGCAAAAACTTTTAATCAAGAGCTTGTTTCCTCTTGTTAGAATGCAAGTAAGTCTCTTTGAGGTTTTTTTTACCTCAACTACATTTTGGTTTTCTTGTTGCTTTTCAAGTGAGCTGTCACATGTTCTAATTATAAAACATCTTGCACTTGCAGCAAAGAGTGGGTTATGCATTTTTAAAAAATTCAATAGATTGCTTATCACTGCTGAACAGAAAAGCTTTTATTATCTTCCAGTCTCTTTTACATCTACTTTTCCTAGGTCTTTGACACACCTGGGGAAAAAGCAAGAAAGGCAATCTTTCCTTTGCATGTGTCATTGCATTCACCTAATTGCATAAGCAAATGCAGTCACTGGTAGGACATGGAAATGCCTCAGTTATGAACTTGTCACTTCCTTTGAGGCACATAAATGAGTCTCCATGTTTGGTAAATATGAAATATATTCCCTCCCCCCAGTATGAAAAAAGACTACAGTATTATTTTACTTGAAGTTTACCTGATTTTCATGTTTCCTAAATTTTGAAGTTATCAGTTCTGTATGTACTTGTTCAGGTGTGTATTAATTCTACAGGCATTTGACTGTATGCTTTAACTTTTTCTGCAGTTAGTCTAAATATTCCTCAGACTCTAGCTAAGGATATCTTGAAAGCCTTATTTTCACAAGAAAATAATTGATAGGATCCATTAATGCCAGTTTTTCAATACTCCTTGGCTTGAATGCATTAAAATAGGCCAGGCAGTAGTTTTCTAATTAAATACCAAATTATTAAATATAAAAATTGTCTGATCTCTGGAAACAAGTGGTATTGTATTGCCAGCCAGTCTGGCAAATTTGAGAAACTGAATGGTGAGTATGAATGAATCCAGTTAACATGAAAACCTGTAGCACACTTGAGAGCATTCCAGCAGCGAGAGACAATCCCTATTAAATCAGATTCTAGTAATGACTGAGTTCTGCAGATTCAGAACGTTCTATAAAGTACAGGACTTCCCTCATTAGAAGCTATACAGTTGCACCCAAAAATGAGCAGCCCAAAATATATTCCTGATATCTTTATATGGTTGAAAACATCTGAATCTTACCAGGTTACTGTGCTCTTATGATTTTCAATCAAGTAATTGAATAGTGCAATCAGTACCCCAGAAAAGACTATGGAGATAAGAAATTCTTGCTTATTATTGTGACCCTGGATCTTTCAAGGTCCCTTCCAGCCCCTAACTTGCTGTGATTCTGATTCTTCTACAAGGCATTTTCAGTGAGTGGTACTATCTACTTTTCTTTTTTTTTGAAGAATGTATTTCGGTCTGCTGTTCCAAAAATCTAGATTACTTTTTCTGTAATACAGACTCTTACAGCTACAGATTTAAGAAAGAACAGAAAAATAATTTAGTGATTTGGAGAAAAAATTGGTTGGTTGTTTCCCTCCTGCCTTTCAGTTCTGTAGGGACTTAATGATAACAAGTGTTCTAGTTCTTGAAGCACTCATCCATAGCCAGTAGAAAACCATCAGCTTGCTTTTAATTTAGTTAAATGAATTTAATTGAATGTTCCTTTATAGAATGCACAGGACAAAGCTCAAGTTTTTTCTGAGTTATTTTAGATTCCATTTGCATTCTATATTCCTCCAGAAAAGTCAGGTCTTAGCCTGCATTAGTTTTGATTTGCATTTTTTGTAAAGCACTTCACTGTACTTTGTAGCACTCCTAGATGAGCAGATGACCACACCATTAGTTGGAACTACACCACTCCTTGTTCCTGCCTGCCAGGAAGAGAGGATATTCTGGAAGAAGTAGCATGCATCTTAAGAACTCTGAAACTTTGGCAGAGTTTAGGCTGGAGATTTTGCTGTCTCATTCCAAGAAAAAGAAAATGCAAAGGTCTCTGTGTACGTCCGTTTCAGCTGTGCCAAGTGAGACTCGTGCCATGCTGTGCCTTTGTCTCAGGACGTGTTGTACACTGCTCTAACCCCCAGCTCCTCTTGTTCAGTGACCACCAAGATACTCTGCTAAAATTCAGCCATTTTTAGCAGCTCAGCTGTGTAAGGTTGCTTAGAAACCACTCTTCTTATCCTGCACGTTCTCATGACAGAGAGACATGACAGATTTCCTATACAATAACATCACTGCATGACACATTTGTATCCTGATATGTGTGCCTTTTCCACTTGAGATTCTCTGAGTAAAGGTTGTTGATGCTTCACATGATTCATAAACAGTATGTAGTAAATCACTGCAGTGTTAAATAACTGCCACAGTCAAAATGAGCTCAAAATGAGCTCAAAAAATGAGTTTTGAATGCTAGCAGTTCCTCACCCCTGAATTCAGATATTGATCTTTCTTTCCTGAGAATAATTTCTAATTTTGTTTTCAGACTGGGTAGCTAGATGGTATTATATTATATAATCTTCATACCCTTCTTTGCTTCTGTATGTAATATTTGCACCACTTCAAAACTAAATGGTAAGGGATTTTGGTTGCAATTGCTTTCACCTTTACATTTTCTTTAAATTTGTACAAGGCACTTCACATGAACTGGGCATGAAAATATTTATCAGTAATAGAAATGCTGATATGTTTTAAAATGTCACTAATAAGTATCAAAGGTATCAGCTTGCAGTTGAAGATAGTGAGTAATTTTTAGTCACTTCATATTTATGTATCTCTCTTAGAGTTAAGGGTGTTGTTTGGTTTTTTTAGAACTGATTTTAATTCATTCCTCCTTCTCTGTTAACCATGTTACACTCTTGCCAGAACAATAATGCATTGGTCTGGCAAAATAATGAGAGAAACTAACTGCCACACTGGGCAAAAAGAATATTTGCTACTGACAAAAGCAATAAGGACCTGCCCCAGTCTGCTTGTTCAGTCTCACATGTAACCCCATGTAACTTCATTTAAAACTGCAATCAGTGCTTTTATGGACTGTGCAATGTATTATAAGTGAAACGTATAGTTAGAAATTATAGATTGGTGTAATTTTCATATATTTGTTAGTTTTATTTTGTAACTATAAAACTTGTGTTTATTATTTGAACAGAATTTCAAACATTATGGAACCAAGAGTATAATTTTTTTAGTGTTCAGACACTGCCAAAATGTATTTAGAATATCACTGAAATGCAAAATTGATCATCAGCATAATCAAAATATGATTTAAATATACATTATGCTTTATAGGGAGCAAAGGTCTAAACCATGCAATAAAGAAGTAAAGCAGTCCAGAAAAATATTATGAAAAACTTGATAGATTCCTGCACTAGAGAATGTTCTAAGAAGGATTTATGAAAGAGATTTAAAATAAGATTTAGAGACAGAGGCAAGCTGTCTGCTTGAAAAAGCCAGACTGAAATGACTGAGACAGAACAGAATTAGAAAAAGAACGTTGCAGGTGAGAATAAAGTGTTGCATTGAATAATGTGGAAGAAAACCAGTGAATGAATGAATGAAAATTCAGTTTTGTTGGTCCTAATTTTGTCATTAGCTTTAAGATTTCACAAGAAAAGATATCTTTTGTGAATAATGAGGAAAGAGGTGAGAACATTTACAACTGCATTTAGTTGAATGATAACAAACACAAAATAACATTCCTTGCCAAACAGTTCATGAATCTAGAGAAGTGTTTGTGGTGTTCATGAAGACAATGCAAGGAGATTCAAGCAAAAGTAAAAGGCAGAGAACAAAACATACAAAACCACCACCCTTAAGTATGGTGATGTGACTGGCAAATGGCTTTTAAAATATTTGTGGTTTAAATTATAATTCATTAATTTAGTGCTCATCCACAGCACAGCAATAATAGTGTTTATTCTTAGCACAATATCCAAGCTACAGGAACCTCCCATGTTTCAGCTTGTGCCTCTTGCTTCTTACACTGTCACTGGGCACCACTGGAAAGAACCTGGCTACATCTTTGCACACTCCCTTCAGATTTCTGTACACATCAATGACATTCCCCCCCCAAGCCTTCTCTTTTCCAGACTGAACACTCCCATATTTCACAGCCTTTCTTTGTAGGAAAGATGCAGGAGATAATTTTCATGGCCCTTCAATGGTTCTGTCAAGGAGCTCTCCATATGTTGTACAGGTGAGCCCAGAACTGTTTGCAGTTCTCTAGATGTAGCCTTACCAGTGCTGAGGACATTAGAGGGAAAAGATGTATACAACCTTTTTCACCCCTCTCTAGCTTTCTTTATTTCTGTGTACAAGGAAAATGCTATCAAAATTTAGTTTTTAGATGTGGATAGAACGGGATCAGCAGAAAGGCTGGTTTCAACATATGGTGAGCATTTGTTGGTTTATTCTTAAAATCATGTTTCTTTTTTTTTCAGGGGGAGAATGTTTGATTTGATTTTAGTTACATTTCAGACTTTTTGTATTTTCCTGCCTCTGCCTCTTGAAGATTGTTTTACTCCCTTTCCTTAAATATAAAATACACTTAGAGTGTGTACCAACATTTCTATTTGCCAGTATTTTAAACTTTGTGGAGGAAACTCAGTAATGTACAGTAAAGGAAGATACGGGCTCTTAATACAATAACAGTCACACGGGTTAACCTCTGTGTATCATGAGCCCTTTGGCTTACATGCTCTTAAAATTGCACCACCTTGTTCAGGCAAATTGTATAGCACAGTATGTATGTAAACTAGAAAACTGGCTAGAGAAAGACCACAATATATGAAATTACCTGGTCTTCAAAGTCAAATTCTGTATAAACAGTATCTCCAGAATCCATAATTAGACCGCAGTCAAGTTCACTTGGCCCTAAAATAGGAAAAGAAAATTAGACTTTAGAAATAGACTGGAAATTTTCACTTTATGTGAAGGAATACTATAGTATTTCCAATTGTTTATATGCATGCAAAACCTGTGATCCAAGGAACCATTCAGATGTGCTGGAGTACCCAGGAGAATGGTATTCCATTAACAAAGCCTTCAAAACATCCATGTAAGCTACCACAAATCTTAATAAGGAGTGGTTATGCCAAATGGTGAATTGTTTCAGCCAGATGGCAAATTTATTGGGCAGAGTGTTCTCTGTGCCACGTCTTGCAATTGGGAAATGCCACAGGGATCTTGTCTCAGGGGAGAGTATAAACCATGTTTAGGAAAGAGAAAGGAAATAGTAACTAACTGGTGATTAGCAGATAAGGATCCTGGAGTGATGTTGATGGGGGACCAAAGCTTTCATCCCCATTCCTATCCTGCCCCTTTCCAAGGTGACAGTGTGGCTCTGCCCCTTCCCCCCATCATCTTCCAGTAGCAGCATCAGCAAGTCATGAAGCCTCTTGAGCTTGGGATGACAAAATTCCATTGCTGAGAAGCCTTGGCCTGGCTGAGCTTTACAGTTTAGCTTCAGATGAAATGCTGAAGGTTCAGGATAACAGAAACTGGGCTGGATATTTCTGTAAGTTTTGCAGGGGGCCATTGTTAAACTGGAATGGGTGGTTAAACCTCTTTCTACATAAACACAGGAAGGGCATAGTATGGACACATTCATATTCTGGTATTATCAACCCATTCTGATTATCTCAGTCCTGGGCAATAGGGAAGGAAATAATCTCCTGTGCTTTCCAGATGGTGCAGACCTGAACCAAATCCTGCACATATCAGCACAATGTTAAAATGTCAGCAGGCGTGTGACTGCAGCAGTGCTTTTCACAGCATTATTAAATTGAGAGTAACAAAAACACTGTAATGACACCCAGAGATCTAAAAATTGGAACCAGTCAGTAGCCATGAGTGAGTCCAAACACTCTCCACGTGGGGAGCAACAGGTAACACAAGGGGAAGTATAAGATGTGCTTTTTTATGTGCCTTCATGTCCCCAGTCAGACAAGATCACTGATGAGGAAAAAACTCCCTCCTTCCTGGGTTACAGATGAATCTACTTTGTATGTTGTTCCTGAAAGCACTGGCACTGAGGATACGTAGTTTTAAGACAGCTGCTGACCTGGGTTTTCTCACCATTAGAGATCGTGGCTTACTGAAACAAGCACTGCCAGTAACAGATTTTGCAGTTCAGTTTGTGCCACATGCATTTACATAGGATCTGCTTTTGTTTGCTTTTAAAGTTTATGTAGTAGCAATCTATGTAGATGGTGAACTAAACATCTTGGAGAGAGAGAATAGAGGAGAGGAACTGGATGTCACGATGACCAAAACCATAACTGCTTGTAGAGACAATGACTCCAGAATATCTTAATTTGCAATCCATATTACAAGTGCTGCCAAATTAATCTCTGATGCAAGTTTTTGGACTATGTAAGAAATACCAGGGAAAGACTTGGGTCTACCATCTGCTGGTATTTTTGTTTTTCTTGTGTGGTTTTGGTTTTGTTTGCTTTTTTCTTCCTCATGCATTCTTTACCAGGTTGCTATAAAAACCAACAAAACAGGAAGAGATTGTATTCTTGCTGCCACAGAACGCTACACGTATGTATGCAGCACATTCTCTGGCAGATACACTTTATGGGCTTTTGAAAATACCTGTCTGTAAACAATATATGCCACCAAATAGATTTACAACTACTAAGAGAATCCTAGCTTTTTTTTTACTTATTACACAGCTGACACGTCACTCTTAACATTGTCATTGTTGACAATATAATTTAACTAAGCCTCAGTCTTCATGAGAACTGGCCTACCTTGACACATCGATCACTTTTAGTGGTACTTTTGTGCAAGTATTTGATTAACTGTCACTTTACTTAACCAAGAGCAGTATGTATCCTCAGCTAGAAAGGTTAAGATGAAATATGGTGCTGCAAACTTAAATGTAAAGGTCAGGCTGAAAATGAATACTCATGCATAATGTATCTTAGGTGATAAAAGCCATAATGGTTATGCAATTTTAATACAGCAAAACATCTTAAGGCTTCTTTTTTTTTTTTTTTCTAACTAGGACATGAGTTTCCTTGGGGACCCTTAACTCCTTTTTAAGGAATATTCAAGGAATGCCAGGAATATTGAAAATATGCCATTTTTCAATGAAAACTAATAAAACCCACAACCATATATCACTGAACAGAATACAGATTTACCCACCCTTCTCAAATTGCCTGAAGACAAACATACCAGGAATGAATTGAAGCAAATGGACACTTCCCAGGAAAAGATAAAGTAATGAAGGGGATATAAAACAGTACTTATGATTTCCCTGGTGCAGTATCAATAAACATGAGTAGCTTGCTCTATCCTCAAAGTCAGTTTGTTGTTGGAGGGAGCATATTTTGCTGAGTTTGGACTAAATCTTACTAAAATGGGTTTTCAGGGGAGGATGACAGTTCACTAATTAGCTGCTTGTACATGTGGCAGCAGAAGCTTACCAGATAGCTACTTGGCACAGCACTGGGAGTCAGTAATCCCACTGGTAGGCAAAGCTACTGACAAAGCTAAAACCAAGGGGAAAGTGTTGGAAAGAAAGGATAATTGATAACTCTGCCCAGGTTTTCTAAGCCCAAGTTTCAATCAGCAATATTTTATGTGAAGTTTGTGGTAATGTTTGGCTATCAAAGGAGAAACAAAATGTTGGTGAAAGGAAAAGAGAAGGATTGATTAAAACGTTTGGAAGTGAATGCGCTCTGCTGCTTTCAATGAGTCTGCAGGCTGCACGTCTTGTGCTTTGACAACAAAACATCTGATCATAAGTTTCATTGCTTTTTCTAAGTTGCATTGTTCTTCCTTGGATAAGTTGGTACACTGAGAACCCCACAATAAAAAATTAAGGCTTGTTTACTGTTAGGAGGGAAGTCTTACGGTCTCAATTGT